>NC_092858.1:107229396-107347358 GCF_032062135.1 Pyxicephalus adspersus
GGGGAATGCCAGTATGAATGGCACATGAGTGATCAGAAGGGGAATAATCTTTCAGAATCTTTTTTTTCTAGATTTTCCTCCTTTAAAATTAGGTGCGTCTTATATTCCGGAGCGTCTTATACGGCGAAAAATACGGTGTATAGATACATAGATAGATAGATTCGGGTGCTGCACATAGGGAGTGACACCATGGTGGAGGGACCCGGCTGTACCCTGAACGGGGAGAAGATCCGAGCTCGGGTTACCAAGAGTCAGTGTCAGAGAGCTTTGGGGGAACGCTGTGACCCATGCGGTATAGATGTATTTATATGCGTGGTATAGAATATTGTGATTTACAAATCAATCACTAGGTGGAGCTGTGTGACTACTTTACATAGAAGGGTAAACAATTCTATTATTTAAAGTAAAAATTTTTCTTTGTTACTGTTTTTTTTTTTTTTTTTTTTTAAGTGCAACAAACTCTGTATTTTAACTGGAAAAGCTGGGGGTCGTCTTATACACCGGAAATTACGGTATATACATATATTAGCTAGAAAGTATTTTGCAGGGTGTCAAACCACATAAATAAAAACATTTGTACAATGTCTGGCCAAAGAGGAAAGGGCAGCATTGGCAGGAGTGGCAGGCAAACCAGTATGTGTTTGTATTTAGCTGCAGACCCAAGAACAAGAAGCGCTGCTGTTGGTGGTGGGCCTCCATTATTGCTACACCAGGCACAAGATGTAGTGGAGTACATGACCCTGCCTGAGTCTAGTGATTATACCCCCTCTTCATCCCAGTCCCAGACACAGGCCTTACAGGTGTCCCAAACAGTCCATGATACACCTGTTCCTCCTAGTTCCTCATCAGCGGCTGGAAAGTCAAGTGTACGGCAGTATGTAGAGGAGTCCCACCGAGGGGTTGGAGAGGCGGAGCTACAATCATTTATTGAAGATGCTCAGTTGTTTGAGTCATCTGACGAAGAGAGTCAGTTCACAGGGTTTCCCCCCAGTTACTTTTCACCAGAACACTCTCAGCCAGACGAGCCAATTCAAACTGCTTCCTTTCAGCACTTATAGGGAAACTGTCTCATCTGATGATGATGATGATGATGTCCTTGATCCGACATGGGGCGAACTCATCATAGGCAGGAAGAAGAGGAGGAAAAGAAGGAGGAGGAAGAAGAAAAGGAGGAGGAAGAAGAAAAGGAGGAGGAAGAAGAAAAGGAGGAGGTTGCAGGGCGCCCTCAAAGGGGGAGAGGGAGGAAGAGGGTAAACGCTGCCCACACTCTGCATTCTTTAATTACCAGTGAGGCAAGTCATAGACGTAAATCTCTGGACGCTATCACCACAGCTATGCCTCAACAACCGCAGACCGCACCAGCTCCAGGGCACCTTTCAGCCCAGTTAAATGTTCGCCAGTGTGGGCATTTTTTAATGTCCATAGTGATGACAACACTATGGTCATCTGTAAACTGTGTGCTCAACCCAAACAAACTTGGAACAAGTTGCATGAGCACTCATTTAAAAAGACACCACCCAGTAACCCGGCGGGAACACCTGGTGAAAGCACAGAGCTCTGTGCGACCACCTCTACCCAAGAAGCAAGCTCCAACTGCTCGATCCTCCTCCACTGCCTTTCCTCCTTCTGCCACTAAAGTTTCCTGTGCTGCTGCCAGCAATTTGAGTGTGGCATGTAGCCGATCATTACCTTTTTCAGGCTCCACCAGCGGTGAGCAGGAGCTCCAACACAGATCGGCCGCTGTTTGTGGCGTTGCTAGCAGTCAGGACCAGGCATCATTGCCATCCCCCACAACTTCTACCCCATCGTCCAATGTTTCTGTGGTTAGCATTAGCAGCATTCAACCTTCCATCCCCCAGATGCTGGAGCGAAAAAGGAAATATGGCCCAAATGACCCCAAAACAAAGCTGATCAATTTCCTCCTCAACCTCCACTTCCACCTCCTCCTTTGAATATTGTGCCTCAGCCTCTTCCCCCAGGGACACTTTGCTGTGGAGACCCAGCACCAGCATCTCCCATTCGGCCGCATCTGTTCACCGCCAGCAAGAACCTGCCGTTTGCTATTTTGGTGCACAATTCCGACGTTGCAACGCAGTCCTGAAGTTGCAAAGCCTGGGTTCCCTCAGCCACACGGGCGCAGCCATTCTAAGTACCTTGCGGGGGCAGGAGAACAAATGGCTAACTCCCAACAGACTTCAGCCAGGCAAAGTCATGTGTGACAATGGGGCCTCCAGCCGCTGTTACTGAAGCCCAGAAAGTTGTCGGTGCATTTCCGCCGGTGGTACACAGCCAGTGCCAGATTGGTGGAGTTACAGCGAAATCTGAACCTGCCAGTGCACCGGGTAATTTATGATGTGGCCACACGTTGGAACTCCACATTTTACATGCTGCAGCGGCTGGCTGAACAACAGAAAGCGGTGGTGGATTACGTGGCAGTCTGTTTGTTTCAGACGCATACCCACACTACCTTTTTTCAGCCCTGCAGAGTGGCTGCAAATTGAGGACTTGTGCACTTGTCTTGTCACCTTTTGAAGAGGCGACCAGGATGATCAGCAGGGATCAGGCCTGTGTCAGTGACACCATCCCCATCATATGCCTGCTGGAACAGATGATGGTGGATCTCGGACACGACACAGAGCGGACGCTGCAAACATCATCTCAGACATGCGTGCCTACTATGCATAGTGCACCACCAATCCAGGAAGAGGAGGAGGTAGAAGAGGATGAGGAGGACATTGCAGGCATGGGAGAAGGGAGGAAGGGGCAGAGGAGGATATTGAGGGTACATGGCATCCATCCACCCAAACACAAGGCGGCATGTTCCGTGGATGGCAAGACCAGGCGGACGAGGAGGAGGACGACAACGACTCTGTGCTGCTGTTCGACCCACAGGAGTGTGGGTCCAGAATTATCTCAGCTGTGGGTAGTTTGAGCCACATGACAGCCTTCATGCAGGAGTGCCTAGCCAAAGATCCACGCATAGAACACATAAAAACAATGACTGACGACTATTGGATTGCTACATTACTGCATCCACGTTATAAGCCTGAGACAACAAATGATCTTGCCCCAATACAGGAGACCTAAAATGCAGCACTACCAAGAAGTGCTTGTAAGGGACTTGTGCTCAGCCTTTCCAGCTGCCAGCAGCAGCAGGGATCCCTATGGCAGTTCCACCAGCCATGGGAGCCAAACAACTGCTTTGGCGTCATGGGTGGCAGCAGCAGCAGTAGAGGTCACCTAAGCCTAACTATGCAGGCTTTTTTTCAGCAGAAGCAAGTTGTGCAGCAATTGCCAATGACACTGAGCAGCGGTACTCATGGTGCAGGAATATCTGAGCTCTGCATGGGACATCTGCAACCTGCAAAGCCAGGACCCACTGGGCTACTGGGTATCCAAGCTTGAGCAGTGGCTAGAGCTGGCAGAACATGCTATTCAGATCCTTGCCTGTCAAGCAGCAAGTGTGTTATCTGAAAGAGCGTTCAGTGCAGCTGGGGTCGTAGTGAGTGTCAAACGGATTCGGCTCTCCGCAGAAAATGTCGACCAAATCACTTTTATTAAAATGAAGAAGGCTTGGATCGGCAATGACTTTAACACTATGTACTGATTAGTCGTCAACTGCTGCACTGACATCTTGATGGGAAAAGCACGTTCACAGCCTTTCGGCATCTCCTTCTACTCCTGATCCTAGTGGCCCGCTACCTCTACTCTTTCTCTGGGGTCTATAACTTGCAATGGACCTGTGTAACTGGCAAATATTTTTTTACCGAGCACCTCCTCAGGGCCCTCTGCCTTTATCTACTTTGAGGCCTATATCTATTTTTTTTTTACAGAAATACCTAAATTTTTCTGTTTATTTTCATTAACAGCAAGAAAATGTTATGTATTTCTGTAAACAAAATACAGAGAATTAATTCTGATACCACTTGCTATCAAAATAAACAGCAAAATTATTTAATCTATTTCTATTTTTTTTATAGAGAAATCTATTTCTCTATAAAAAAATTACAGATATTTAATTCACGATACAACTTTCTATCCATCAAAGACATAAAGATGTATGTATTTCTCTCCCAAAAATACAGATATTTAATTATGATTCATAATTAAATATCATTATTTTTTAGAGAGAAATACATTTTTTTCTGGCTATTTAGATAGATAGCAAGTGGGATTAGAATTCAATATCTGTAAAGAAAATTTTATGGGTTTTGGATAGATACTAAGTGCTATAATGAAATATCTGTATTTTTTCATAAAAACATTACATTTTTTTGATAAATATAGAATTTTTTCTGTTTTTTGTAATATTTTACAAAAGGTATAATTGAGGATACCTCTTGCAATCTATCATGTCAAAATGTCTGTATTTCTGTAAAAAAAATACAGATGTTTTATTATCTATCCTAAAACCCATAAAAAATTCAGTATTTCTCTCCAAAAAATAGAGATATTTCATTCCGATCCCAATTTTGCTATACATCTCCAAAGCCATAAAAAATTCTATATTTCTCTTCCAAAAATCTAGATATTTAATTTTGATAGCACTTTGTATCGATCCAAAAGACCATAAAAAATTCTATATTTCTCTACAGAAAATACAGATCTTTAGTTCTGATCCCACTTTGCTATAAATCCCTGAAGCCATAAAAATTGATGTATTATTATACAAACAATACAGATATTTAATTCTGATAGCACTTGGATATGTATCCTAAAACCTATAAAAATTTATGTGAAACAAATACATATATTTACCTGTGATAGCACTTGCTAGATATCCACAAATGATAAAAAATGTATGTATTTCCCCCCGTATTCCACCAAGTCCATTACCTTTTATGTAGTTTCACTAGATAGTAGGTATGGAAAGTGTGATTTTCGTTAATCTACTAATGTCTCAACTAGCTACAGCGTCTACACTGTCCATAGAGGTTATGGCCTCAACCTCCAATGTGGTCCACGCTCCGTACCAGGGCCCAGCACCTCCTACTGCCTGTTACTGCTGCCGCCTTCCCAATACCCAACTCTAGATGCAAGATACTAATGTAGTCCACGATCCGTCTCAGAGCCCACGCCTCCTCCTCCTGCTTGTAAATGATGCTGCTGCCTGCCCAGTACCTGACTTTAGATGCCAGAAACTAATGACGTCCCTACTCCGTCTCAGCCCACCGCCTCCTCCTCTTGCTGTAAATGATGCTGCTACCAGCCCAGTACCTGACTTTAGATGACAGAAACTTATGCCGCCCACACTCCATCTCAGAGCCCACCGCCTCCTCCTCCTGCTCTAAATAATGCTGCCTGCCTAGTACCTGACTTTAAATGCAAGAAAATAATGCCGTCCATACTCGGTCTCAGCCCACCCCCTTCTCCTCCCGCTGTAAATGATGCTGCCGCCTGCCCAGTACCTGACTTTAATTGCCAGACAATAATGCCGTCCATACTCCGTCTCAGAGCCCACTGCCTCTTCCTCCTGCTGTAAATGATGCTGCCGCCTGCCCAGTACCTGACTTTAGATGCCAGACAATAATGCCGTCCATACTCCGTCTCAGAGCCCACCGCCTCTTCCTCCTGCTGTAAATAATGCTGCCGCCTGCCCAGTACCTGACTTTAGATGCCAGACAATACTGCTGTCCATACTCCATCTCGGAGCCCACCGCCTTCTCCTCGTGCTGTAAATGATGCTGCCGCCTGCCCAGTACCTGACTTTAATTGCCAGACAATAATGCCATCCATACTCCGTCTCAGAGCCCACCACCTCCTAACTCCAGATGCCAGGGCAATTACTAATGCCGTCCACACTGCGTCTCAGGGCTAACTGCCTCCTCGTCATGCTGTTACTGCTGCTGCTGGCCTTGAACCCAACTCTAGATACCAATTACTAATGTCGTCCACACTCCGTCCCAGTGCTAAATGCCTCCTCCTCATGCTGTTACTGCTGGTGCCAAGTACCCAACTTCAGATGCCAGTTACTAATGCCATCCACACTTTGTTCCAGAGCCCACCACCTCTTTCTCCTTCTGTTACTGCTGCCACCTGCCCAGTACCCAGCTGTAGATGCCAGTTAACAAGGCTGTCCATGCTGCATTTTAGAAAGTTACAGCTAGCAGATAGGAAAAGCTAGTGCCCTACAAAGCAATGTCTCCAGTAGCTACAGCTTCTACACTGTCAACATAGGTGATGGCTTTATATTGTAATGCCCTCCTTGCTCCATCTCAGGGCCCACCGCCTCATCCTCCCAGTACCCAGCTCTCCATGCCAGACTAGACTCCAGCTCAACAGGGTCTTCTTTCCCCGCTGATTCCTCCAAGCCCAATCCCTTTCATGTGGTTTCGCTATATAGTAGGTAGGGACAGATTGGAATCTCGCTCATCCATTCATGTCTCCAATAGCTACTGCTTCTGCACAGTCCACATAGGTGATGGCCTTTAATTATAATTGCTCTCCTTGCTCCGTCTCACGGCCCACCGCCTCCTCCCAGCACCCAGCTCTAGATGCCAGTTAACAATGCCATCCACACTACTCAGGGCCCACCGCCTACTCTTCTTGCTTTTACTGCTGCTGCCTGCCCACTGTCCAATACCCAGCTCTAGATGCCAGGCTAGACTCAACCTCAATAGGATTTTCTTTCCCCACTGATTCCGCCAACCCCCGTTTCCTTTCATGTGCTTTCACTCGATAGCAGGCCCTAAGACGGAGTGTGGAAGGCATTAGTAACTGGAATCTAGAGCTGGGTGTAGTGCATCTTTAATGAGACCCCGAAGTGTGTAATCTGAAATTCATGATTGAATGTAGAAGGCCACAACTTCTGCTTCATCCATCAGTACCACACTTTTTCATACTGAATTTCTGTGTATGTTACCCCGGAATTGGGACGTGGGACAGCAGTCCCTCTGTATATGTTGGGGGGATGAGATGATGAGATGAGATAATGAAACACCGGTATATTTAATGGGAACCGAGAGGTCCTGGTGGACCACATTGAGCCATGAAGTTATTGAGCTCAGCAGAGGTCCGGAGACTTCGACACAAAAAGTATGTGGTCGTCCTGGGAGACTCCATTCAAAGATCCTTCAACAGGGATCTTGTGAAAATGAGAAGCAGACTGAGAAGACTGAAAGGGAGACTGAGAAGCAGCTGAAAGGGAAGGGTGACATGTCATTTGCAAACGACACGTTGGGAGATCTCTGGCTGAAATGCACAATGCCATAATTTACCGCCAAATGCGTCATTACAGAACTGACCACCAACTTGTACGGTTCTATTTCCTGACCCGTGTTTCTTCGGAGTACATAGAGAACGTGCTGCCCAACTTCCAACATGGACCTTAGCCCGACGTTGTCATCATCACCGCGTGTATATAGGATGATAGCAGGTATCATGATAAGCAATCAGTCACTGCAAATGTAAAAAACCAACATGGACCACCTGTTTATTCGGCTCACCGAGGTGCTGAGCACCAAATGTCTGTTGGTTGATATGCAACACGTCCATGTCTGTTGGATTCAAAGCTGGTGAAGTGCTAGAGTACCCAATTCCTAATGTGCGCTGGGACATCATAGAAGGGAATTTCTACAGCACCACACTGACATATTTGCTTCAATTGGATGTGATTGACTTGCACTTCCAATTACGCTTTAAGCTGCGCTCCAGGGTTAAAGATGCCATCCACTCGAATCAGCTGGCTCATCGGAAGTATACCTGCATCCTGATGGCTCATATTGATTAGGCCTTGGGTGCGTGCAGCAGGAAGAGGTGGCGGTGGGCTCTGAGACGGAGCGTGGACAGCATTGGCAACTGGCATCTAGAGTTGGGTACTGGGCAGGCGGCAGCAGTAACAGCATGAGGAGGAGGCAGCGGGCCCTGAGACGGAGCAAGGAGGGCATTAGAAGTTGAGGCCATCACCTATATGGACAGTGTCAAAGCTGTAGCTATTGGAGACATAAATGAATGAATGAACGAACGAGATTCCAATCTGCATATATGCACAGCATATATGTTTTCACACCAAATCGTGTCCCCTTTGATGCAATGTACCGCACCCAGCTGAGCCTCCCCTTGTAAGCCATTAGACTTTCGTCAATACTGATGTCTCTGTCTGGCACATAGGTATCCTGGAAATTTTTTAGAATCATTTGGGAAACTTCACAAATTTTCCTTTAGTTTTGGTGCAGGATGGGTAGTCTCATCAAATTCCTCATTGTTTGCAAAATGCAGGTACTTCATGACAAGGGAAAAATCGGTTTTCTGGCATGACTGTGCCAAAGAATGGAGTGGCAATCATTTTATTCTTGGACCAGTACCACTTCTGCACGGGTTTGCCCACAAGTCCCTGCAAGATCACCAAGCCCAAAAACAGCCAAATGTCATCCTTAGTCACAGGTTCCCACTTTCTGCTTCTTGCAAACCTCAGGTGTGGAGCACCTAACTGTTGTCCAGCGTACCTGCATAAAACAAAATAAAAAAGGTATTTTAGGATATGTTCTTTTATAGTGTGGTGTAGGTTGCAAGTAAGTATGTAAGCAAACACAGAGAAGCATAAATAATTGCATAAAAAAAAATTTAGCAAAACATTTAAAAAAGTTAGCAAACACAGAGCAGCATACGTTTGCATAAAAAAAATTAGCAAAAAAAATCAAAACGTTAGCAAACACAGAGCAGCATACATGTTTGCAAAAAAAAAAAAAATAGCAAAAAATTTCAAAAAGTTAGCAAACACAAGAGTGGCTTACCTGTTTGTCTTCTCAACAGTTTTTTCGATAACCATCAGTAAAAAACAACTTCAATGCCAGGGGGTTGTCGCATTCAGCCTCAATTTTCATCCCAGGTACGCCGGTAAACGGAAATCCTGGCGTTGCTGCCTGGTCTGCATCAAGGTCAATGGAGCACCATGTGTGCACAGCACTGACCTCGGGTTCAGAATCGTCGCACAGTTCACTTTCCCTGTCTGATGACAAATTTCCTGGTGAATCACTATCGCTCAATTCCAAAAGGGACTCCAAATCGCTGCTTTCAAATTCCTCCAAAACAGAGCTTGCGTTGGCGAGATGCCTTTTGGATGCCATGTGGTCAAGTCTCCAGTATTCAGGAGCAATCAAGGTCAAAGACAAAGTGATCAAATGATACATTCCAGAAGTGATTTATAAGTCATCAAAAGTTCAACAAAAGGTCAGATCAAGGATTAGAGATTCTGTGGCCCAAGTATATGAGACTCCAACAGAACTGATGGATGTATCTTTTTAGCATACATTGGGCGAGGGCATTCAGAAAGTACAAGAAGCTGGGTGTATCAAAGGATTGGTTAGGGATCCCCTTCCTATAGATGGACGTTATGGGGTATCTACCACCTGGGTTGGGCCAGACATGTCCTGATTTACTCCTTTAATGAGACAGAAACTCCTTAAGACAGCGCCACAACATTAACGCCCTGCATTATTCACAGTATTAAGTGCTTTGGATGGGAGGCAAGGGAATGTTCATGAAGCAGCTACATTAATGGGTCAGTTAGAGGAGACTGAAAAAGGACCAGGACATGAGCAAAGGACAATACAGAAAACAGAAAAGGGAGATTTCATAAAGAGGTTTAAAATGACCAGAAAACAGTTGTCCTACTATTGATCTGTTCAAGCGCTGGAAACAACTGAAGGAGAAAGGAAAGTTACAGCCAGCCAGACTCAAGAAGGTGTCAACTAGTGATGCAGAGGAAATAACCCCTCCTTCTACACCTCCCCAGAAAAGAAACAACCCATATAGGGAGACACAAACAGCTTTATATGATTATGTTACAACAAATACACCCTCCAAGAGAGAAAATGGGTGGGGGGTTCCACAGTCTATATATCATTGACTAATAATAATTGTGTGATACACTGATGGTTGAGCTATGGACAAATTTGGCTACTACTGCTTTTCAACCCTCCACAGAGACAATGTTTTATCAGACTGAGAGGGAGGATTTAGCTGATATGCTGAAATACATGAAATGGACATGAAGATTGAAGATGCTGCAAGTTCATATGGACGTAATGAAAAATATAATGGCCTGCTCACACAAAAAAAGAGCTGACCCCCACAAATACATAGAAAGATTGGGTTTGGGTTGTGTCACAAGCTTCATTGTTGTTAAATCAGAGGGTGGTGGGGGGTAGTACACCATTCCTTTACATGTTAGGTTAGGGACAACAAAGAATTTTCTGAACTAGTTTTTATTGTTAAAAAGTGAACTCAGTTACAGGACAAGATAGACGTTTTTGGAGGGGCCATTGTGGGAGAAAAACTGTGAGTTTGTATAAACTGGACTACCGTATTCTATCAGGCATACATAAAGATGATGTGACTATGACCCATTGCCTGACTGATATGACAGTGACTTGACCCAAGACATTTTTCAATAATGTTATGTGATTATTTGCATGGATATGGATAATATCCAGTATATTAGATAGAGGAAGGGAAAGTAAGTAGAAAGATGAAGTATTTGCTAGTAAAAGCTAATACTAATGTAAAACTCAGAGATGTTGATGTTAACACTGTTTATTTGCATTCCCACAGACTAAGTTCCAATCTTGGTGGCTCTAAATGGTTTCACTATGACCTGGAGTGGATTCTGATTATCAACATCTTATACAGGGCACTCTTGAAAATAAATTATTGTATATGCATCACTGTTATGCCCACCTGATGAATAAGACGGACTGCTGGATATGTACTCATAGTCCATTGTCATCTAGAACTATGCCATACATTGTCATTCCTGTACTACCAGAGGAACTTTTAAAAAGTACATGGATTGTTTATGGGGACCTGACTTTGGGAATGTTATATTATACAAAAACAGGAATCAAATATACTCCGATGGAAGAAAAGAGTGACTGACATCTAAAATGGCCAAATTGCTAATCCTGGTTAAATCCTGTCATTTGATTCTTAAGGGTTGGGATTAAGAGTGAAGCTATATTACATGTTTTATGGTATATAATAATTTTTATGCTAATTATTTATGTGTTGGTTTGTTTTTCTGTTTTATAACTAAGTGTACTGATTCAACACTGAAAGTTCTGCCTTTGCATACTGTTGCTATTTCATTATGATGTTGGTGAGCCAGGGAGTGGAGTGTTGGGTTAGCACAATTTATTTAATATCAGTTATGTCTCACCAACAATAATGGTTTAACAGTATATACTGGTATATGTATACCATATATGAGGTCATCCTAAAGGAATGCAGCATATCCTGTAACTGGTAACCTTATAAGGTAAAATGCTGGTTTAAGGGATGATCATTGGTCAGTACTGGTCAAACACTGGCCATTGTCTCAGTTTCCTGGATAGTTAAAAACACGGTGCCATGCTTAATAACTAGTCTTGACCAGAACTAACTGTATGCAACATGTTTTTTGATCATCTGCCAAGCCATTAATTTGGAAGACTCCTTGGATGATGAATGCAACTCACTTCCGCAGCTAAGTATTTTTGTTATATCTAAGTCTTTGTAACTGCATTGTTTTATCTATCTGTCTTTATTATTAAATAGTATATTCGTTCAAATCTTTGTGTTATTCTCTCTTTGTACACTTCAAATTGAACCCATCAATATTTGCATGAACTGTCACAAATTATATCCGTGAAATAACACAAGGTCAGGGCTAACAGTGGGCAAAATGTAAATCAGGGCACTGGGCAATGATGCTTGGTGCACTAAAATGTCTATTTATACTTTTGTGTTGTTTACCGTAAAAACTATTTAAAAGCAGATTACATTGTAATCTGCTTTAATATTTCCCGCCCCCACAATCCAAAAGTGATGATGTTCCGTCCTGCCTCACCCCCTGAATCCACCAATGCTTCTGTTCGCATCTTCCGGGTGATGCGAGCAGCAAATCGCTGCTGGCATCACTCCCGAAATTTGCTATTGTTGCTCGCATCAGAAGTTAGATGTGATGGACAATGCAGAAATCCACCCCGAGTCACACTCGGGATTACTGCTAGGGGGGTTAAGGTACTTTTAACCACACAAAATATAATAAAATATGACTGTGTAAAAATGTGTACATCAGTCACCTAATGTTGTTCATGAATCCATTAGGCCTAATCCATGAACCACAGATTGGGAATAACCAATATATTCTTATTATTATTAAACAGGATTTAAATAGCACCATCATATTACACAGCGTTGTACATTAAATAGGGGTTGTAAATAACAAATACAGACAGTAACACAGGAGGAGAGGACCCTGCCCCCAAAAGCTTACATTCTAGTAGGTGGGGGAATCAGCACACAATAGGAGGGGAGATATGTAGTGGTGGGACGTAGAATCAAGGCGAATAGGAAGAGGAAGACTATTCCAGAGAATTGGGGCAGCTCTGGAATATTCTTGTAGCTGTGCGTGTGAGGAGGTTTTGAGTGAGGAAGTCAGATGTATGTCATCGGAGAAGCGGAGAGAGCAGCCGGGGGAGTATTTTTTTTACCAGGTCAGAAATGTAAGTGGGACAAGAACTGTGGAGGGATTTGAAGGCAAAGCTTAGCTTGAATTCTATTCTAGAGGTGAAATGGAAGCCAGTGTAGAGAACTGCAAAGAGATGCAGCAGAAGAGGAGCGGTAGGAAGGATGGAGGAGTCGAGCTGCAGCGTTCATAATAGATTGGAGAGGAGAGTCGGGTTAGTAGAATACCAGAGAGGAGGATGTTACAGTAGTCCAATAATAATAATAATAATAATAATAATAATAATAGTCCAGACAAGAGATAAGAGCATGTACGAGTTTGGTGGTCTCTGGGGACAGGTAGGGTGGATTATGAAGATGTTATGTAGGTGAAAGTGTGAGGACCTGGAAATGTTCTGAATATGGGGGGTAAATGAGAATCAAAGGTGACACCAAGACAACGTGCCTGAGGGGAGGGACGAATAACAGTGGTATTAACAGTTAGAAATATGTCAGGGGGAGATTTTGAATTTGAAGAGGGGAAAATGATGAGTTCTGTTTTATGCAGGTTGAGTTTCAGGAATCGGTCAGACATCCATGATGATATGGCCGACAGGCAGCATGAGACCTTATCCAGGACTGAAGGAGACAAGTCAGGGGTGGACAGATAGATTTGAGTGCCATCAGCATACAAATGGTACTGTAAACCAAAGGAGCATATGAGACTACTGAGTGAGAAGGTGTACAGAGAAAAGAGAACCGGTCCAAGGACTGACCCTTGGGGAACACCAACAGGGAGGAGAGTGGGATAGGATGAATTACAATTGAAAGAAACTTGAAAGGAGCAGTCAGACAGATAGGAAGCAAACCAAAAGAGAGCAGTGTCATCGATACCAATGGAGTGCATGATTTTTACTAGAAGGGGGTGATCACAGTGTCAAAAGCAGAGGAAAGATCAAGGAGAAGGAGGGAAAAGTTGCCTTGAGACTTGAGGCTCCGATGTGATGACTGGCAACTTTAGTAAGGGGTGTTTCAGAGGAATAGGCAGCTCGAAAGCCAGACTGGAGAGGGTCAAGGAGAGAGTTGTTGCTCAGGTAATTGGTGAGTCTTTTGCAGACATGGCGTTCAAGAAGTTTGGAAACATATGGGAGAAGGGAGCTAGGACGGTAGCTAGAAGGTAAGGAGGGGTCTAGTGAGGGTTTCTTCAGGACAGGGAGATTTATGGCATGTTTGAAAGCGGAAGGGTATATACCAGTAGAAAGGGAGAGGTTGAATAGTTCGGTTAGAGCGGGGGCCAGGGTGGAGGAATGAGCAGAGTAGATCAGGGGGAACTGGGTCAAGCGGACAGGCAGTAGATGGAGACGATAAAAGAAGAGAGGAGACTTCGACCACAGTAACAGGGCTGAGGGAGGCCAGTAATGATTTACAGGTGGAAGGGGTGGCTGTGGTTGGAGTGGCCCGGTAAGCAGAGACATCATGTCTCATTTTGTCAATTGTCTCTCTAAAGTAGGTGGCTACTGTATGTCTTGAGCAGTGAAGGTTGTTGTGGGGGTAGCAGGTGTGGGGTTTAGGAGGGAGTACCAATAAATTCAAGTAAAGGGAGAAGAGCACAACAGAGTACTACTCACTTGTCCTTTCCCCTCTCCAAATAACAGAACAGACACAGCGCTCATTCATTCAACCATTATTGGAACCATTCAAGAAAGATTGTTTCCTAAATATTACAGATATTACTTAACACCCATAGAGATTTTCTGCCTTGATAACTGCACACACCAGGCACACAGTTATGAGTCCTAGTGCTATGAGGGATAGGCGAATGTCTACCAAAGCTTGTCTATGTCAAACCTAATATGCAGTGTGCATAGAGAGGTACAGACGTAAAAATTATGCTAATGTTGGGCAACTACTAACATGCCAACCACCTTCAAGTTACCTAATTAAACAGATAATTCTTATTTCTAATCACAACCTTTTCAGTGCAGCAACTGAACAAATCAGAATTTATTTTGTAAATTTACATTACAAAGTGGATCCTAATTGGGTATTAAGGAGTTACCAAAAAAACAAAAAAAGTCTTTAAAGTTACCCTAGTTTAAAAATAACATTGCCAAAATGTCTTACTTCTCTGCTCACAACACCAAACGCCTCTCCAAATTTCTAATCTAAATTCTTTTTTTAACCCAGAACACCTACCCACCAAACTTTTCCAAAGCATTGTTTGGTGGAAAGGGCAGTGGGGGAGATAGAATAATTATTTTGCAGGAATAGTTTTTTCTTATTAAATACCATCACAAGCCTCTTACAACATCAGAACGGTCTTTTTTTTATATCTTGTATAAAAATACAATTTATATCTGTCTCAGCAGTTTTCTAAAATGTGTAAGCAATCTTTAATATTCTTTGGTACACACAGCAGAAACCCTTACATTATAGTCTATTAACGTGTATCCCTCTTTCATTAGTCAGTCTTTTTAATCATCCAGAAATCTCTTTTAAACTGACAGATATCTAATATATAAAACAATATCACGGCTGTTTTCCAGTTTGGTGCAACATGGCCGCATTAAAAAGAAAGGTTTCAGGTAGTGTTTATAGGCAAACTCTGAAGGCGGGATAGGTTGTGGTTTCAAAGTTGGCTCCAGTGAGGAGCAGTAGGGTTGTTTTGGCAAGTACAAGTCAAGTGCATGTCTACAGAAATAGACCTGTGAAAGTCTGATAAGTAGCACTTTTTTTGTAAACCGAGTAGAATACCTTTTACAGTGTACAGTATAAACTCTTATACAGTCTGGATTTGTCACGGTACAGCAGTAGTCAGCAATCATACTTTAATTCCAGAAACCTTGGTAGCAGTGCTCCATTAACTGAACGTCCTGGTGAAAACGTTCTCCTTGTTCGTCACTCACCATACCAAGATTTACCGGGAAGAATTTTAGATGTGAGTGCAAGAAATGTATTTTTAATTACATGCGAAAACCCAGTTTCTGGTATGAATCAAGCAGATTCTGAAATCCTTCCTTGTATGCAAGAGACCTATGGTTGCCCAGGAAATTTTTACACAGCCACTTGAATGCATCTCAAGCTTCTAACTCAGCTGCCAAGAGAGATTGTTTGAAAACATCATCCTGCAAAACAGACTTGATCTGTGGCTCTATAAATATCCTTTACTTCATTATTGCAGTGCTTATGTTTGGAAATTCTCAGCAAGGTACTGAAAACCCATGGAGTTTGATTTACCTATGGCCTTTACAAGGTTCTTCATCAAGCCTAACTTGATGTGGAGAGGTGGCAGAAATACTTTATGCGGATCACGCTTGGCATACAGGTCTCCAATAGATCCGCTGTTTCACAGGCATAGGCAACAGCAATATTTTGTGAATCCTCCTTGCATTCCCATCAGCAAGCCAATGACCTTTAGATCCCCACAGATGTTCCACTAGTGTGTTTTTCACTGGATTGCTTCAAGTAGTAACTTCATGTTGTCATGTTGACTCCTTTAGGTTAACAGAATGGGCAATCGGTAAACTTGATTTGGAATTACCATTATGCAGTAAAACTGCTTTCAAGCTTCTTTTAGAGGAATCAATGAAGATCCGCCATTCAGACGGAACATGCTCTTGTGACAAACTGTTGAAGAGTGCATTTATATCATGACTGTAGCACAGTGAGCCATCACTAGTGAAGAACGTTGTCAAGTTATGATTTTGTTTTCTGTAGTGAGTTACAGTTACACCCTTTGCAAGCAAGTTCTTCTGTTTAAGCCTTGAAGCAAGAAGTTCTGCTTTGTCTTTGGAGAGATTTAGATCACGAAGGAGATCATTCAGCTCTGCTTGTGTAAAGGTCTCTGGTTCTGAATCTTCACTGGCCAAGTAGTCAGGATCAGATGATTCAGGGTTGTAACTGGCTGCAACTCCAGCGCATTCCTCATCACCTTCTACAGAATCAAATCCATCATGTGGTGGTACTGGAACTGGCAATAAATCATCATGGGGAACAGGCCTTATAGCAGAATCGAGGCAAGGATACACAATTTTGTGCTTAGTTTTACCTGAGAATCCACATGCCAAAAATAGCAGTTCTCTCCACACCATCGAGATTGTAAATGGCATTGTTGCTTTACGCTGATTTAGCCAGTCACGCAGTCCGTTGGAAAAACTGGTAGAGATGACACATGAAGCCCAAGATTTATCCTAGTCACTAAGTGGACAGCCAAAATATATTTTGTATATCTTTTTAAGTTCTGTGATAATTTGGCAAAGTTGTGCTTTCGTTGTTTCTGTTACACACGTAACAGAAACGTCTTAATCATTAAGGCAATTTCTAGGCATGATGACAAATAAAATCAATCGAAGTTAGAGCGGTCTCTAACCTTAAAAAATGAAAGCGGTCGTTAAATGTTGTAATGTTAAGGCTATTTATAACGAATTTCACACAATATATATTTAGCTGCATCACAAAAACTAGACATGCTAGAGAAAAACTGAACACAGATTTGAACTCCACATCAAAAACACTACCAAGCCCACATAAATCTGATGAAAATTACATGTTGACCTGTGTTATAGGAGAAGTATCAGGCTTATTCACGCCAAAATATTCCAAAATTTTGGATTTGATAGAAGAATTCATTTAATTTCCAATGTGGACAGCGGTTCTTGGACCAAAGTTTTGATAGCTGAAATAAGACCAGGTCATGGTCTGACCATGAGGTCGCTAAAATACGTGCGGACATTAGGTGTGTGATGCAAGTGGATTAAAAGAACGCATGGTCTATTCGTGAATATTGTTTGTAAACTGAGGAATAATAAGAGTAATTTCTGGTGAACAGGTTGTGTTCTCTCCAAGCATCTACCAGATCATATGGAAGTAAGAACATTGCCAATTTTTTATATGATACTGATAATGAATCTAACATGTGTTGTAAAAAGGTATATTGACCTGATGTGGGAGCGTAATACCTCAAAATAGATACCATTGCTTCTCCTGATTTACCTACAACCAGTATATAGCGACCATAAGCATCCTTATGTTCTGAGTGAAGTTGGAAGGAAACTTCATTTGAAAAAGGATCCCTTTTTTTTTTCCTAGGAATTAGCTATGAAAACCTGTGGGAAATGTTTATGCAGGTACTTCGGATAGAAAGTGACAGAAAACTGTGTCTCTTGTAATGCCTTAAGCGAGTGATAGCATTAGAAGGCCTAGACCCTTTTTACTGGGGAGTTGAGGCCTTGTACATTATGTGTTAGAAAGGTTATTTTATGAATCATGGAGGCCATTACAACATGTCAAGAATAAGATGCCTATCCACATACAGGGGGAACGAGGGGTATTGGAGAGGGTATGGTAGGAAGGGGAAAAAGTTACCTCTATGTGTAGCATATGGAAAGCTATCACATAGCTAAGGTAAAAAAAAATGAAAACAAGAAAAATATGACGATCAGAATTTCTGATCGAATAGGGAAGTCTGGTGATCATTTAAATCGCTGTTAGTCTCCGAGGGAGGCCATGTTTAACCCCTCCTTTTCTCAAAAAATTTATGATTACATTACAATTACAACAACTATAGCCTTAAAAAAGTAACCTCCTGGGTAAGCAGCCAAGATGGCGGACACAGTCTAACCAGGCTCCACACCACCTGGACACTATAGCTCCGCTATCATTTGTTACAGCAGATTCTTCTCCCTCGACAGCTGTCTACCTTGCCTTACCTCCCCGGTTCCTACGTGGAAGAATTCCAAGCACTGAGGTAAGCATGGAAGGCTTTCTCTAGTCTGGCCAATCTTCAAAAACATTGCAACTTGAAACCGTTTCTTCTGATCCTTCAGGAGCAGCGCATCCCTTACAGATGAGGGGTTCCCTTCCATTTGCAATTCATGCATGTTAATTGTTCTTACACTATCGCCGGTCTGGCTGAGGCTCACAAAGTCTTTCAGCAGCTCCATCTGCCGCTTCTGAACGGATCCCAGCCGGAGCCTTTACCTCCAACATTGCAGCTGCGTGATTTCAAACCGGTATGGTTCACTGTTACCCACAAAAGAAAGTAAGCTATGGCATCTTCTTCTACTCCTGTTTCAGGGACCTCACAAGATCTTGGATGACTCTTATTTTTTTGGTACCTATGGAGTTCATCTAGTTGTGGGTATTCCACTTAACCTCTTTAAGGAACTGCTCCTCTCCTCTGGTGACACTGACGTTTATTCCTGATTATTTTACAGGACAGTATTGCCATCTTTGTCCTGTTTGTTTACCTCTGGTTTTCTCCCTTTTTACCTTCCCCTCCTGCACAACACACTGTTGATATGGGCTTAGCCACATGTAGTGGTGTCTGGTATTTGAATTTACATTTCTAATACTATGCATATGTTAGGTTGGGGGGGTCCTTTTTCTTATTAGGGGGGATTATATATGTTCACTTACTTGCCTTTAGGACCCTTGCACTAATAGTAATCTAATAGTAACTAATAGTTATGAGTGGCGGTATAGTATCCGGGTGGGTGCACTGCCGCCTTGCCCCCACTTGTTTTCTAGTGAGAGTCACTTGATTGGTGCTTTACTGTCTCCCAATGCTACCACTGTCCACACAGCGGACTTTTTTTTGTTTGTCTACTCATCCCCATGTATTATGCCCACTCCCCACTTGCCCCCATTCCTACTCTTTACAGCCACCAGCCCCCCCCCCCCCCCCGTGATTGAGGCCTGCTATGTTTATGATACTTCAGGTTCCTGTGGCTTTTATTGGGGCACCCTTTATATTGTAAATATAGCTGGTAATAAAATCTTTTCTCATAATGTACAGGGCTTTCACCTCCCTAGCGGTCTAATTCCCTCAAAATTTCCATGCAAAAAGCGGTACAATTTTTTTCATGGAAATTAATTTTTCATTGTAGGCTGTAATTCTTCGACATAACTCACTAATCTTTAATAAATTCATTAAATTTAATAATAAACTTTAAATAGCAAAACACAAAATCTGTTAAAAAAATAAAAATATTTAAACATGTAATGTAACTGTAAAGGCGCATATATAATATTTATATATAATTATTTCTTTGTATTGGACTCAATACAGCTATTTTGTATTGAAATTATTATTTCCCGCTCATCCTCGACGTCACCGGGAAACCCCGTACATTTCGTCGCTGCACTTCGCGGCTGGAGATCGAAGGAGGACATGTCCCCAGGACCTGCGGCGACCAGTAGGACACCGGGGGACAGCAACAGAACAAGGTAAGTGGGTTTTTTTTGTTAGTTAAAAGCGACCTAGAGTGCGACTCTGGATTACCGCTTTTTGCAAGTAAAATCCAACTTGGGATTAACGCTAGGGGGGGGGGGGTTAACTCATCCCAGAAGCTCAAAACAGCCTTCTACTCTTATAAAACCAGCGGAGCGGACATTGTATGTTTGTAGGAGACTCATGGTTTTTCATGTCCTCATATCCCGCATATTTGTCTAAACATTATCCCCTCATCTTTGCAGCTAATGCCACTGTAATGAACAGAGTTCTTATGGCATTCCATGTGGGCCTGCCTTTTCTATGCACGTGACAGATCTCTGACCCCAATGGGAGGTATCTTTTACTCTTTGGCACACTATATGATAGTAATGTTACTTTTCTCACATACTTTGCGACTAACACTCATCAGGGTCATTTTCTTACACATGTACTTCACCTTTTATCTATCCATGCTAAGGGGACAGTGATAATTTGTGGGGATTACAACCTAATGATGGATTCTTTGTTGAACAAACAATCCCATGTACATCCCTCAGGGTCCTCGTCTAATCATGTAAGTGGGGCTTCTGCCCGTTTCCGCACTCTCTTGGAGGAACAGTTTAGTGGACTCTTGGAGGGAATTTC
Organism: Pyxicephalus adspersus; assembly: GCF_032062135.1. Classification (NCBI taxonomy): domain Eukaryota; kingdom Metazoa; phylum Chordata; class Amphibia; order Anura; family Pyxicephalidae; genus Pyxicephalus; species Pyxicephalus adspersus. The sequence goes on from NC_092858.1 coordinate 107,249,678, forward strand.
ACCAGACTACGAAGGATTTTTCCTTCTGTTCACATCCGCATGCACATTGTGGTCAACCAGTCTTTCCTGCCCCAGGTGGTATAGGCTTGGATCTATTCAGTGCCTTGATCCGATCATTTACCAGTCTCCATCACATGTTCTTCCTCTCTCCCTAGTCCTCCTAGGGGGCTGTGGCGTTTGAATGACTCTATAATCTCCAAACAGGTGAATCAAGATCAGATCCAGGCACGTTTGGATGAGTACTTCCTCTTCAATGACCAAGAGGGTATTTCTCCGATAACCTTCCGGGAGGCTCATAAGGTCACCCTTGGGGACCATCTTATTCAAATGGCATCTAGGCTGAAATGAGAACATTTTGGCCAAATACCAGACCTAACTCAAAAATATCAGACCTTGGAGAAGGCCTGAAAGCTTACACCTTCGAGGGCCTTTAAGAAACAGTTTACAGAGACACGTCTCGCACTAGACCTTTTACTTAATGAAGGTACCGAAAAGTCCATGCGCTGGACGAGACAGAATTTTTACTCGAAGGCTAACAAATGTGGCACTATCTCGGCTAAGCATTTAGGAATGGGGGCTCACTCTTTTAAGCCGTACCGAGTGCAATCATCTGCTGGATCCCTCACTTCTGATCCCCTCAAGATAGTTGTCAGTTTTGCTTCCGTTTTCTTCTATCCACCCTTCTTCTCCCTCCTTTCAGGAACATACTGCAATAGATTTTTAAAGGACCTTCCCATACCTCCTATTCTTCAATCATGTAACTTTAAGTTGGATGTCACGGTTGTAGAGACTAGCTGCTATAAAGCTTCCCAAACCAAGTAAGCATGAGCCCAAAAATGATTGACCTATATCACTTTTTATTCTGGATATTAAGCTTTTGGCCAAAATTTTGGCCACCAGGCTGAATACCTTTCTGTGGAGCCTCATACACAAGGACTAGATTGGCTTTATTCTTTAAAGGTAGGCTCCAGATAACATCAGAAAGGTCTCCCCCCTCTTATACACATATTGAGGGAATGTAATGAACTGGACTTTACTCTCCCTTGAAATACAAAAGGAATTTGACAGTGTGTCCTGGGAGTACATCCAGTTTCTCCTTGCTAGGTAGGAATTTCCCCAGGAGTTTATAGACTGGGTCTTCTTTTTGTACAGAACTCTTGGCCACTGTCAAATTTGCTCGACATTATTCTGACCCCTTCAAATTAGGCGGGGTACCAGGCATGGGTACCCTCAGTCCCCTGCACTGTTTGCGTTAGCCATGGAGCCCTTGGCGATCTAGCTTAGGCACCTAAATGTTATCCATGAGGCAGCATTTTTACCCAGACGATATGCTGCTTACACTGACCCAGCCATTGATATCTCTCCCCAACTTGCTTCATACCTTGCAGAAGTTCTCAGTTTTTTTCAGGTTCATGGGTAAACATGGAAAAATCAATGGCCTATAACATCACAGTGCCGCCTGATGTATTAACTCGACTAAAGTCTGCCAGGAGGCTGGCAAACTTAGATTTTATTGGCAGCGAAGCAACTTATAATGCAGCAACTGGATTACTTATAGCCATCCTACTCTTCAGCAATGCTGTGAGAGTGTGGTGGCCCTGGTAGTTTTCTTTTTGGATTAGTGGGCATTATGCAAAGACCTTTCCCTGTTAACTTAACTTCTCTTTTTCCCTTCCTCATTCTTTAATGGCCCCCTTTTTAGTTACTATTCTAGTTTAGATGTAACATTGGTATTGGGGCATTTGCTAATGGTTCATAGATGTGATTATCTGCATAATGCTGCCAATGTATTTTCGTTTACATGCTATACTATTGTTTCAATACTATTGTTTCATACGATACTATTGTTTCAATAAAAATTATCATTAACAAAAAATAACCTCTTAGTGTTCACTGTCAGACAAGATTTACTTTCTTGCAGAACATGTTCAGAAGAAATTACGGAGTGTGTTCCATCTCAATCCAGAACACTGGTGTGAATGGGAATCTTCAAGAACCTCTTTTCCTCCGACTTTTAGATGAATTGGAAATCTGTGTCCAGATGGGAGGGGCAGCAGCACCCTCTTTTGAATGATGTGAAGAATCAGTGGCTTCACTTTCCTTAATTAAATGTAGAAAAAGCAAAAATTTTTCTTTAAAATGGAAGCACAATTTGAACAGATAAGCGCAGCGATATTTAACCCCCCCTAGCGTTCTAATTCTGTCAGTTTTTTGAGGCAAAAAGTGATCCTATTTTTTTTTGCACAGAAATTTTTGTTTATATTGTGAGCCTGTAATTTTTAGGATTATCTCCCAGGTATGATAATTATATTTATTTATTATAATCATAAATTATAATAGTACATAATTATAAATAATTTTAAAAAATAATGAAATAGACAACAATGTAATCTTAAAATAAAATATAAAATTAAAAATGTACTTTTATTTTATGTTGTGTGGGGTTTTTGTACTGTAAAAACCATTTAAAAGCAGATTTTGCGCCCGTACACACCCCCCAATACATCACCACTCGCATCACCAGGAAGATGACACATCCTCCCAGGTGATGCAAGTGGGGATGTCCCGTCCGCCTCACCCCGACGCTGGAGCTGCTGCTCTGCATCTCCAGAGAGATGCAAAGCACAGTGCAGGACTTCTGCATTGTGCTTCACATCTCACTGCAGATGCGAGCAGCAATAGCAAATTCCAGGGGTGGTCACTTTAAACTGTTTGAGCTTTTGATAAATTTTTTCGGTTAATAGATCTCCCAGAGCTTAATGTATGTGTAAAGAAAAAAAATGGAAACTCCAATTTCATTAATTGAAGTGACCCAAGCTATTAAGTGCCTTAAGTCTAATAGGCGTTCTGGACCCAATGGATTTATGGCAGTCTATTATAAAAAATACCAGCAGATTTTAGGGCAATATTTGGTAGAGATGTTTAACAGTATTTTGAAAAGGGATGCATTGGAGTCTAGCATATTAGATGTGGCCATTTGTATGTTACCAAAGCCTACTACAGATGCAACGATGTGGTCTAATTATAGACCGATCTCTTTACTTAACCTGGACGTCACGATCTTGGCTATGATCTTGGCGTCCAGGTTGAATTACAGTATTGGCGATATTGTAGATACCTAAAGAAACATTTCCCTTTCAATGGGAGTTAAAAAGGCTTAGTTATTTGGGCATATATATTTCACCATCCTATGATACATTATATGATGCTAATGTCCCCGATCTTGTGAAATATCTCATAAGACGTTTGGAATCATGGAAAAAGTACCAAATTTCATGGTTAGGTCGTTTGCTTCTATAAAGATGATGTGGTTACCAAAACTTTTATACCCTATGAGAGTTCTTCCATTAGCCATACCTACCCATATACTTAAATTGTTACAACCTAAAATATTTGAGTTTATTTGGGGAGCTAAACGTCCACGAGTTCCCAGACATACTCTACTTGGAACTAAGAAGATGGGGGGTTTATCAGTGTCGAATTTGAGTTTGTATTATAAGGCGGCACAGGTAGCCCCTTTTTTACTGTACAATAAAAAAAAACATGTTCCTAAATGGGTAGTTATTTAGAAAGCAGTGGCAGCACCAATATCGGTAGAAGCAATACTCTGGGGCTCGGATAAACAGAAACGCAACTTTTCCAATCCTATATTGAAACATACATTGAGAATTTGGGACTCAATTAAACAATTAGGGGGTCTTATGTCTGGTTATACCCTAGCAGCTTCTATCATAGGAAACCGGATGTTTACCCCTGGCATGGAGAAACCAGGGAGGTTTTGTTGGTGGATGGAGAAAGGATTGCACAGAATGCATCATTTTGCATTTGGGATATTTGCATTTGGAGAAATATGAAGATCCTTCGGTAGAACTCTTTAGATACCTCCAGATTAGGCATTTTATACAATCTAGAGTGGGACCCTGGTATTTATAATATGACATGGTTTAAGAAAATGTGTGTAAAGGACCCAAACACTAAAGGAGTATTATCAGCTTTATACAACACATTAGTGCAGTGTAAAGGAAGATACCATCATAAATACTCAAATGGGCAGCCGATATGAGTGAAAATCTTGAACAGGATTGGGATCAAATTTGGCATACAATAGCATACTGTAGTAATAATGCCTCAGTAATGGAAACAAATTATAAATTAATGATGAGATGGTACATGGTCCCATCCAGGCTTGCTAAATTTCAGCAGAACTGTACGGGTAACTGTTTTAGGGGATGTAATACTACAGGAACTTTCTTCCATATTTGGTGGGAATGTCCCAAAGTCAGGAAGCTCTGGACAAGAGTATACTAAATTGCTTACACTTTAGTAGGTTGTTCTTTTCCTAAACAACCAGCTGAAGCACTTTTATGCCGGAAACCATCAGCCTGTACTATGAATCAATTTAAACTATTAACATACTTGTTTACTGCGGCCAAAATGGTCCTAGCTAAAGCATGGTGGTCTAAAACCCCTAACATACAACAAGTCAAGAACAAAATGTCTTGGATTTTAGTCAATGAGAAGATGAGGGCTTTGTTGACGGCATCAGTAACAAAGTTTCAAAAAGTGTGGTCACCATGGACTGAGTACTACATGCCAATAGGGTGGGACCAGTCATGGCTGACTATATAGACATAACATCAGTATTATTTATTGCCTATGGAGCTAGCTTACCACTCCCTATTTCCTTTTGTTTCTTTGTCTCGGTGTTATTGTTATTTGTAGTATAAAAGTTTTGCTCAGGATACATATAGAGGTCTTGTGGGATAGATAGTACTGTATTTTTTTTTTATATAAGCACAAATGTCATTTTAGGGTGTATATAGCACAATTTAATATGAACAGATCAATTGAATTCCATCTTCATGGTGTTAAAGCAAAGATAAAGAAGGATTATCTGGTTAAATATAGATACTATTAAAAGAAGAAAGATTGAGAATTGTTTCCCCTCTCCTTATTTGACAAAAAAATATTATGGTTATAAATACAGTGTCACTGGGATAAAAATTATTTTTCTTTTTTTTTTTTCACAAGGATAAAAATTTGACACCATTAAGTTGGTTACACGTGTGCTTGGGGAGAAGGGAAATAATGCCTCCCCCCCCTTTTTTGGTTATTCTCACTATTTTTATAATGTCAATGTCGAATAATCAAGGATAGATAGAAGAGAAGAACAGAAGAAGAAAGAAGGCTCTTTTAAAGGCACTCAGTTAAGTGATTTTTAAAACATTACAATTTTATTAATGGTATTAAATCATTAAAAACACACACACAAAAGCGATATTTGCTTATACTGAAAATATAAAAACTGGTTGTATAAAAAAATATAATTGAGAGGTTGTATTTGCATAGTAGGTCCCAGTTATTGAGGGAGTTTGGCAAAAAAGTTAAGGTAAGTTTCTTTCCCAATGCATTTTGCCCACAAGGGGCCTCATCACGGGATTTTGAAACACAATCACAGGGATTACAGAAAATAATAAGATAATATAGTTAGAAAGATGACATCAATTTGCACATAGTACAATATATAGGTTTATCCAATCAATACTGAAATTATTGAAGAGCTAACTGACTGTTAGCCCTGCGGGCCATGCAGGCGCCGCTGCCCCTAATCGCAGGCACGGGCGCCGGGTCCTCTCTTTTCCCTTCTGCTGCCATACTGACTTTGCGGGCAGCAGGTCGCCTAACTCTAATACCTGTGTTCCATGACGGAGTTTCCTTCCTGCTGGAGACTTGCACTGGTGTTTGAGCTGGCGTGGGTGTGTCTCTCTTTACCTATGAGGCAACACAAACACGCCCTCTGTTTCACCAGCCTATGGCTGGTTTTCTGCAAGTATTTAAAGGTGCTTCCTACTACAAGAAGCTGCCTGAGCAATCCCATGGTTTTAGCTTGTCTAACTCCTAGTGCAGGGTGCTTCTTCTGTCTGCTTTGCTGTATACCGGATCTTGTTTACTGAACTCTTGGACTTTGCCTGATTGCCGCCTAACCCTGACCTCGGATTTTGTTTATGGACTTTTGCCTGTTTACCGCCTGCCCTTGATCTCGGATCTTGTTCATGGACTTTGTCTGATTGCCGCCTCTCCTGAACCATACCCTCCTAGCCACGCAAGCCCCTTCGGTGCTTGGACTGAGTGCCCTGACCCCTCTGGTCAGCTGCCACTGACCGGGGGATTGCTCTGGAGCAGCACCTTGCAGCCCAAGCCTATCCTCACCATCAGAGGCTCTAGTGAAGACCAGGTAGCGGCTTAGTTACGCCCCTCCTGAGCATACCCAGTCAGCGGCACAGTGGGTCCACACCGGCATGCATTACACTGACTAAAATTAAATGAATTTAACTGTACAAAAATGGTTTCCTAATTAGAAAAAGGGAAGGCTAGAGACATGTTAAAAAAATAATTAATTAAAATAATTAAAAATAATTAGACTTCTGGTTCCGGGCACCTCATGTGAAACAGCAGGACACAAAGGCTCCTGCATACCCTGGCAAAATACAGCTTAAAACTCAGCGGAGCACTCACATAAGCTACCGAACAACACTACACACTGCCGGCAATACTGCACACATGGAAGGACAAGTATCTGGGGAAGTCAACGTCCAAAAGAGCGGGGGCTCACGGTTAAGCAAGATGCCCAAAGGATGAGTGCAGCGAAAATGCCGACTGAGAAAGAGCCTAGGCTGACAAGCAGTCAATCCCCTAATAATATAGATGAGGATATTACCATTAACATGCCTGACTGCTCTAAAATAGCAGATGCAATAGTGGCCATTTTAACCCCTACACTGCAGAAAACAATAGATAGAGCTATTGGAAAAGGAACACAATCCTTGAGGCAAGATATAAAAGCTCAATCTATACGAATTACCTCAGCAGAAGCACACATATCAGCACTAGATGATTATTTAAATGCAGTGAATGCTAAACTGGCAGCAATGGAATTAAAGCATGCTAATATGTTGTTTAAACTTTATGACATGGATAATAAAGTTAGACGGAATAATTTAAGAATCATAGGTCTACCAGAAAGTGTCATGCCAAGCCAACTACAAGAAATCTGTCCAAATGTTATCCCTCAGTTATTAGGCATTCCACAGGTGTGCAAAGTAGAATGGGCACATCGTCTGGGCCCTTTTTAGAATGAAATCAAAAAGGCGAGACCTATAATAGCCAAATATCTAGATTATACAGAACGTACCTAGATCATCCAGGCATATAGCGCCAAACGAACATTAACTATGGATGGACATTCCTCGTTAATTTTTGCAGATTATCCAGCAGAAGTATCACGCAAACGTAAAAGCTTTACTACAATTTGTTCGGAACTTTATCAGCATTGGATCCCATTTACATTAGCATATCCGGCCACTTTGCATATTAAAGATCAACAAGGTCAGAATCATGCTTTTACACAAATTGAAGAGGCAACTGAGTATAATAAAACCTTAAAGCAGCCAAACTTGGAACTAGCAGAAGCCGAGTCGCAGGAAGATGCACTTCTTTTGCAAACCTCTAAAAAATCCATAGGAGCAGAGGCTAAACAACAGAAATCGACGGATAGAAATACAAACAAACAGGACATAACACAGAAAAAAAATCTTCAAAATAGAAGGGATTGTCTTGTTAGAAGAAAAATGTGCAAATTTCACACTATACTGCTGGGACATTTATATTGAATGGAAAAGGAATACATTGGATAATTGAATATTACAATGAATCTATAGATATTTAAATTAATATAAGTAAATGAAGATAGATGGCATATTAGCTTTGTGATATTACATTCTGTAAACTGAGGGAATTTTTGCTGCCAGTCTTTTTTATAAATGTTATAGCGAGTGTTCTAATATGTTTACAGAGTCGATAAAGGGCTTTTTAGGAGTAAGAGCCTTTAATATGCAAATAATGATGATTTTAATGGTGAATATTTATGTGAGAAAAAAAGGAAGTACATTAGATAGAGTATGTATATGTTTGTGTGTTATGTCAGTTGTATTATTTGGGTTATGTTATATGCGTTTCTCTAGAGGTTGCATACCATTGCCCAGGTAAGTTTTCAAAATATATCAAAGATGGATGTTTCTATTTGGACACTATATGCATTTTTTGAATTGGTTACATGAAAAAAAGGCCAATATGAAATATGAGAGTATAATACAGAGGATAGAATGTGGATTGGGATAGACCTATTTTATGAAAATAATCTCATTAAGGGTTTGAGATACCCACATAAAAGAATGGCTATATTGAGACACCTAAAAAATTGCATGTTGATGTAGCATTGTTACAAGAGACACACAGACACCATAGATTTTCACAGAATGAGAAAATTATGGGTGGGAGAGGTGTATGGGTCAACAGCTATTGGACAGAAAGCAGGAGTATTGATACTCATAAATAAACAGCTTAAATGTACAAGGGTATCATGCTCTGCAGATCAAGAAGGTAGAACAGCAAGGCTGGTATTGGAATCAGCAGATAAAAAATACTCTTTCTATAATATTTATGCCCCTAATGCTCTAACCATGCAGTTTTTTCAAACAATATTTTCATTGGTATCACAGGATCGAAACCCATATAAATTGCTTGAAGGTGACTTTAATATGGTCATAAATCTTAGGGAAGATAAAACACAAAAAAATTTGGTAGATAAGCTGCATAAGAGACAAACTTTATCAGGTAGTAATGAAACAACGTATTTAAGAGAATTATTACAATCTATGAGCTTACGTGATGTATGGAGGGAGAGATACCCGATTGAAAAACAATATACATGCCTCTCATTCGCGAATAGATTATTTCATTTGTTCCACACCAATTGTACTCACTGATGGAACTCCGGGAAATTGGTACAATGGTCATTTCAGACCATGCACCAATTTTGATAGATGTATTGGATACGGCACCTAAAGGTGATGCTTATTTATGGGGATTTCCCTCCTATTTATCTAAGGAACCGGAGTTCTGGGTAGAAATACAAGTGTGGAATGACTTTAAGATAAACAATGCAGAACATATATCTGAGCCAGTCTTATATTGGGAAGCAAATAAGGTATATATAGGAGGAAGGAACATGGCATATATGGCAAGACGGAGGATATTGGCAGATGATAAATATTTTAAAGCTTTAGAAAATTTACAGAAAATTCAGAAAAAATTTACTTTTAATCCCACAGTACATAATCGCAAGGAATGGCATGAAGCGAAAAGTGAGTTGATAATTGGAGAGAAAGATATGAACAGTTTAAACAAAAGATGGTAGATGTTAAATTCCATAGATTCGATAATAAATCGGGTAAAATGCTGGCAAACCTAATTTGCCCCCCTTTTCAACCAACACTAACAGCTGCTTTGTATACGATGGAGGGCAGAGTGACTTACCACCCAGAGGAGATAAATTCCTCCTTTGCCACATTTTACCAACAGTTGTACAAAAAAACACCTATAAATGATAAATTGCCAGAGAAGAATGAAATTTACCTAGGTTGTCGGAAACCCAGAGGGAAATGTTAAATACACCGAATGCGTTATTGGAAATACGATCAATAATATCTGGTTTACCAAATGGGAAGTCACCCACCCCAGATAGATATATAGCAGAATTCTATAAAATGAAAAGGATGGCTGGTCCCCAATTCTGTATGAGCTTTATAATAATATGTGGATATCGGGCAACTATTTCCACACGGGTAAAGAAGCCTATATTAGAATGCTGCCAAAAAAGGATAGAAATTCTATGTATATGGAATCATATAGGCAGATTTCAGCGATAAATGTGGATGCAAAAATGTTGTCAAAAATCATGGCTGACAGATTAGCCTCTATTTTACCACAGTTGATATGACCTTCGCAAGTGGGATTTGTGCGGTGCAGTGACAAATATCTGGAAAGTATTGGCGGTTCTGGAAACTGCCAAAATACAGACAGATAATGATATTGCAATCCTGGGGATCGATGCAGAAAAAGAATTTGATAACGTTAGTATACAATGGCTGTTTAAAGTCTTGCAAAAAAAAAATGGGTTTAGTGGTGCATATTCCATAGAGTAAAGATGGGGACACAAGAAATAAAAACTGCATATCTTGCAGATGATATTGTGTTATTAACCTATATCAGTGATTGGTTTAGCTGTAATGTCCAAGAATTGTTCCAGATATTCAGTAAAATCTCAGGTCTGAAGATTAATATTGAAAAAAGTGAAATACTACCATTAACATATAATATCAAAATAATCTGAGATATAAATACTCCCTTTGCAATAGCAAAGTCAAATATAACGTGTCTTGTAATTAAAATTGGAAAACGTCCATCTTCTATATACCATCTAAACTACCCTCCTCTAATACAGAAAATTCTTGAAGAATTAGAAATGTGGGACAAGTTACCACTATCATTGTTTGGCAGATGCCATTTAATAAAAATGGTCTCTTTTGCAAAATTGCTCTATCCTACGCAAACAATACCTCTGCTATTAAGACATGAAGATATTCAAATGCTGGATAGGGCATTTAGTAGGTTCCTTTGGCAAGGTAAGAGAGCTAGAATATCGTTATCCAAATTGAGGTTACCAAAAGAGGAGGGTGAGGTTAATTTTCCAGACATGTAGTAGACTGGTTAAAGAAAACATCCAGACATTCCAATGTCAATTTAGAAATTAATATAGTGTCACCATGGGATTTGAAAGCTTTACTACATTGCAAAGTAACTAGATTGCCAGACCATTTGAAACATAATTTGTTAATTAAAGGCACAATACTTACGTGGCGAGAAGTTAGGCGTAAAATGAGGTTACCCACAGGTTTGTCCAGTGGGGATCCAAATTTTAAATCTGGACACGTGTAGGGTATTTTAAATATGGAAACTAAAAGGGGTATACTATTGTCAAGATTTGTTAATTGCTGAAATGGACCGGGTGTTGACCCCTCAAGCTCTTAAAGAGAAATATAATTTGCCAGCTGGGTCAACCAATACATTATATTACTTAAAAGCGGTATCTTATTATAGAACATTGATAAGGCCATAGTCCCATGTAAATCCAATGCAGAGAAGTGCTTTTGAAAACTTACTTACTTTATCCCCTCTATCAATATCACATTTTTATCAAAATTATCAAAGAAATTTGAATAAATTATTGTCCCAAACCAATGTGAGACAATGGCTAAAAGATTTCTTGAACGTAGAGCCAGTAGATCAAATTCTACAAGGTTACCTGACAGTACTGAAATATATTAATAATGAAAATTGGAGAGAGGCTCAATTTAAAATAATGCATAGAGCATATAAAGTTATTAGGAAAAAGGAACAAGATGGGTCGGGAAGAAACCTATCTATATGCCAAAATTGTAAAGAAAAACATATGCTACATTGAAGCATTATCTATGGAATTGTACAGTGATCAAACATTTTGGGAAGAAGTAAGAAAATTTGTAAATTAAAGCACAATCGTGATAAATCCTATTTTGGGTGTATTTGGGTATTGAAAACAGGTATGTTCACCTACTGAGAGTATAAAATATAAGGGGGTGATCACTATATGTTTATTGGCTGCCAGGAGGGTTATTCTTACTGAATAGATTCTCCCAGGAGCACCCACCTTGCAAGGGGTATTCACAATGCTGAAAACAGTTTTTGATAGAGAAAGTACAGTATACTAAAAGTATTTGGGCAATGGTTTAGGGTTTCCATTTGAAATGACTCTAGTTGGAATAATAATAACATATCTAAAAAGAAACCTAAAACTTGATGTAATATTTTTTTTTTTTTATTAGAGAAAAAGAAAAATGTAAATGGTAATGTTAACCTCAGAATCTAGAAATTGAAACATATTGTATGTGTTATATGTTTTGTTGTATTGTGTTTTCTATATATAAAAAAATTAATAAAAATTATATTTTAAAAAATAAATAATTAGTTGCTATAAACACAAGGTGTTAGTACCCACTTAGACAAACTCCAGGGATTCAAGCTAATTGATTGGACTGAGTTACTGAGTTGTTCGGAAAGTAGTTAGGAAAAACAGGCTACATCAAAATATCTGCCAAAGATTATGATTCATAAGGACATATATTTATATATTCAATATATTATTGGAAAAAAAAGAAGTGGGTCACGGAGGATTATTGGATACATATATTGCAGTGAAAACTTGGAAAATGATAATCAGGGTCAAAGTATGTGAAGAACCTACACTAATCAGGGTTATATTAAGCATAAAAGGATGTATTGAACAATTCGGTAGATCTATGAGTTCTTCAAGGGGTAAGACTGAACAATAGTTGGTTATTCCAAAACTATGAAAGGAGAAAAAATAATGATAGTTACTGAGCAGAAGGAATTGGATGCCCCCCCCCAATCACCAAAGGTCTCAAATAAATCCTAAATAAATTATTAAAAATTAAAAAATATATATATTATACTCATACTGTACATAAATTTTCATGTAAGACAATGTACTGGTTTTACACAAATAAATCCACTGTATTGCATTCAATACAGGTATTTTGTATTGAATGCAATACAAATAGATTTGAAATTCCCGCCACGCCCCGAACTGAACGTCCGCATGCACCAACGGCACCGGGAACTCCCTGGTGACTCATCAGATGCAGAGAACGCTGACCGGAGGAAGCAAGAAGACAGGGATCGCGGAGGATGCCAGCGGATCAGGTAAGGCTGTATTTATCATTGTTTTACATTGGTTTAGCTACCCCGAGTGTGACTCGGAGTTACCGCTCTCAGCATCTTTCTTTTTACCCCGAGTCACACGGCAGGTTAAAAATGAGTGGGAAATTGAAATAAAATTTCAGAAGGATAAGTGGGCCTTCACAAAAAAGAAGGCATTTAAATAGGCCTCAACTACATCTAACCCTAATCCTCCTCCCCCACCCAAATCACAACCGGGTAGCACAGGTAGCCCTGGTGGTTCACAGCCACCCACCTTTTCTCCACCTACCCATTCCATCCCTAAACCACGTTCTACCACTCACAGTGGCCTAGATTATTCACTCACTAGCGAATTCAGCCAGTTATCCACTCAAATCCCTTCAACAACACTCATTCCCCATTCACCAAATAATACCCTTTACCTAACACACATCAGGGTAAAAACAGGGTAGTCAGTGACTCCAGCCCCAATAATTCAGGGAACTCGAAACGTAGACCCTCCATCACCACCCCATCGCCCCTTCCCTATGTTACTAACATTTCCTCTCACATTTCCGAATTACACCTATCTTCCCAAAACATGAGTAGCTCACGCCCACTACATGTAACTGTCCCTAACATCCCCCCTTGTCTCCCACTCTCTCCTTCTCTGTTTCCCCTACCAAGCCCCTCAACTCCCACACCTCATCAGGGTGCAATCCCAAAGACCACTAAGGCTTTTTTAGACCTTCACCCCCCTCCAATATGCTCCCCATCGCGGAAAGTGGGTCTGGTGGACATTATCTCAGGAAGATGTCCATTTAAGACGAGACCTCGAAATTATTAATCTTTCCTCCTATAATTTAACAACTGATGAAAATTAACTTTTTAAGCATGGCTTATTGTTCTGCCTATCCTCTAACATTGATAAATTCGAACTGGCCAAAGACATCAATCTTTTCCCCAGAAGACTTGCCTTAAAGTTCATGTATGACAAAACCACTTCCACCAATGAATTCACCATCCCTCATGAATTTGGTCAATTCAATATACAGGACTTTAAAACCCTAAAAATATTCCAACAACTTCCAAAAAATTAATTTTGAGGAAACTGAGTTTATGAATCCTCAGGAGGAACTAGTTTCCATCTTGGTTACCCAAGACATTAACAACTTACAAATTTATCTTTCTAAGCTCACTGACAACATGGAACCCAATCTTCGCAAAGCCCCTCCATCAACTCAAAACAAATGAAGACATTGTTATTAAACCCTCTGATAAAGCGGGAAGTCTTGTCATAATGGACAAATCTCATTATGAGGAATTTTGCTTGAAGATTCTGTACAATACTGATTGGTATAAACCCATCTCTGGTCTTGTAATTAAAGATTATGATGAATGATATCTATGATGAATATTATGGCATGATTAATTCAGCCTTTCAAACTGGAGTCAGACTCCAAAATGAAAGATTACCTTATCAACAAATATCCAACTATACCAACATTCCACTCATTACCCAAAATTCATAAAAGTTTGGAGAATCCAAACTACATCAAATGCTAGAGAACTAGTAGATGTATATTTAGGACCTATTGTAACCACTTTAGCATCTTACTTGAGGGACACCATAGAGCCATTGAAACTTCTGAATTATGCATACCCGCTGATTCCATTCTGGTTACAATTCACGTTAAATCCTTATATTGCAGCATACCCCATCAGAGGTGATACACACTTATCTTGACAGATTTTATCCAAACAATCTACAGTTTAATGAATTTATAATATCAATTTTATTTCAATTTCTTTATTAGATTTCATTTTAATCATACAAATAAACAAGCCAACATAAAATGTGTCATAAATTGTTCGTATTCCAACAGATCATAACTAAACAGTATAATCTCTATACAACACAATCTTCAAATTTCTTTAATTATATATGTCTATCCTGATTTTTAATATTTTTCAGTTCTTTCATTATCTCATTACACAGTATGCTCCTAGTTGGTTCATCTTTGTATTGTCAACTGCTTCCCCAAACCCACCCCCCTCATATATTCCCCAGTGACAAAATTATCTACTAAAACCCTTTACCTAATATCTCACCCAAAACAAACATGTAATTAATTTATTAATAGGAGGAGAAACAAGTATTAATACCTTTCCCTCCATTGCGACATTTATTTATTTAATTTATACAGACATTTCTTCGGTTTAGTGATTCCACTAAAAAAAAAAAAAAAAAAAAAACACCCTATGACCTGTGAATCCTCATCCAAATCATATTTAAATTATTGTAATTACTGTAATATCGCTCAGTGATATATGAGGAAAGAGGAAAGATCCTTCCATATTTCATCTTTTAACAATTATTCATTCCCCATCGTTTCAATTTTCATTACTCCCTTAGTCTTAGGAATACAATAAAGGTTCACCTTCCTTTTCCACTTTATCTTATGCTGGTAACACTCTCACTTACGTTCTTTTTTTTTGCAACTCCGTTAAACAGGACATATATACTTAAATAATCTTAACATATTACATATAACATCGACAACCACTAAAACACAAAGACCAAGGAAGGAGTGGGGACAGGGGGCAGGCCAGCTGACAATCCCAAATATGAAAAGGGAACATGTATTACAACCTACATAATCAATAATGTAACTATATGGTCAACATTGATCGATCCCAGCCGTTATTCATAAAAAGCTCAATCCATGGTGACCATATTTTTTGAAATATAGGAACCGAAGCAGTCAATATCGCTCTCTTCTTTTCGTTCACCAGGACATTTTATTTTTAACTTGTTGCACATTGGGGGTTTTAGACCACCATGCTTTGGCCAAAACCATTTTGGCTGAAGTGAACAGGTGTGTTATCAATTTAAATTGAACATTAGTACAGGACAATGGAATCAAACACAGAAGTGCCTCTGCCGTAAATGCGCAATGTCTGCCTCTCATTTGGATATATTAGATGGTATTGCCATACTTGTTTGAATTAAAGTATTATACAGAGCCGATAAAACTTGGTTTACCTTTACATTTTGTACACACAGTCTCTCAAACCACGTCATATTATAAGTTCCAGCAGCTAATCTCTGCCTAGTTTGTATAAAATGCCTGATCTGAAGATACCTAAAAAGAGTTTCTCAGGTGGGGCCTCATATTTTTCTCTAATCTCGCTAAAAGAAAGAATCCCTGCCATGTTAGTAAAATGACAAATTCTATAAAAGTCCTTTTCTACTCACCAAGAGAAACACCTCGGTTCCTCCAGACCAGGAGGAAACAACAGGTTCCCCAATTATAGAGCTTACTGGGCTATGACCAGACATAAGGCCCCCCCTCATATATTTAATAGAATCCCATATTTTTAATATATGTCTCAGTATTGGGCTGATAATGCGGCGACGTTGTACCTCTGGAATCCAGAGTAATGTTTTTACCGAAATTGGTGCCACCACTGTTTTCTCAATGGAAACCCTTTTGCCCGCCAAATATATTCTAACATTTTACTTTGTAGCATTTTTAACACATAATTAGGCATAGCTAATGGAAGAACTCTCATAGGATATAGCAACTTTGGTAACCAGGACATCTTTATGGAAGCTATACGGCCCAACCATGAGATTTGATAGCATTTCCATGTTTCTAATAAACCTATCAAGTGTTTCACCAAATCGGGGATATTAACGCTATACAAAAGATCATATGATGGGGAATATGAATACCCAGATAGCGAAGTCTTTTTAACTCCCATTGAAAAGGAAAGAATTCTTTAAGCAATTTTACCGCTTCTATTGGTAGATTAATAATAAGAGCCTTACATTTTGAGCTATTTAACGGAAGCCCCGAGAGGGCCTGAAAACCTTCCATTACTTTCATCGAATCGGGCAAGGTTACCATGGGATTCGTCAGACTAAGGAGAATATCGTTCCTAAAAAGGCAGAGTTTATGTTGTTACCCATTCATCTCTATACCCTGAATGTCAACAAGATTTCGAATAGCTATAGCCAAAGGTTCTCCTGCCAATGCAAAAAGCAGTGGCGACAGTGGGCGACCCTGCCTATAGAAAAACATTCTGAACGATAGCTCATATATTGTATAAATGCCTTAGGGGAATCATACAGTGAGGATACCCATTTACAAAAATTCTCTCCAAAGCCCCACTTGTTTAATAATGATATAGGATATGGCCATAACACTGAGTCAAACACTTTGCTTATATCCAAACTCAGCAAAAAAGCGGATGTCCTATTTTGTTAAGCTTGTTGGATTAAATGCAATGTCCTCCGTGTGATGTCTCTCGCTTGTCGTCTGGGTATAAAGCCTGTTTGGTCAGCCGACACTAAGTCGCCTAAACTATCTTCCAATCGGGCTGCCAAGATTGTTGCCAGAATAATCTGTGAGGCTATCTGTTTGAGTTGTCCCCTTACCACTGTCTTATGCACTGCCCATAGCATAACAGGTGATGTCATAGGTTGTTGGTTTAAAGAAAAGTACTCAACCAAAATCCCTTGTAATTTTTCGTCCACCTCAGGGTTACTGAGCAAAGAGTCATTAAATGACCATCTAAACATATCAGGCTTAGGAAAAAGGGAAGACAACGTAGCCCAAACTGCGTCATGGTCCGACCATGAGATTGCGAAAATATCACAAGATAAAACCAAAGGCAATGCTTTTTGATGTATTAAAATATGGTCTATATGGGTAACTAGTGAGGATGAGAAAAATATGTGTATTCAATTTCTTTAGGATGTAATTCCCTCTACATATCTGACAGCATTTCGGATCTAACCAGATCCAGCAATTTATTTGATAATGTAGTATCCCCAAATACAACGGAATCTATAGATGTTTTTTTCTTGTCCATACTTGGTATTAGTGGAACGTTGGTATCAACACACATCAAATAGCCTTGCGCACCAAAATCATCAGCTGTTCAAAAAAAGGTAAATGATTTATCATTGGGAGCATAGTAGAACACCAATGTCACTTTGGCCTCATTTATTGTTCCAACCAATATCAAGTATCGTCCATCTTCATCCACCATCTTTCTGTCTAATTGAAATGACACTGTTTTCCTAAAGCCAATAAGCACCCCTCTACGTTTTACTGCTACATTAGCTTTGAAAACAGTTGGATAGGCCGCATAAAAATATTTTGGGCAGGAAGTAGAGAAGTGTGTCTCTTGTAGAGATATTACATCTGCTTTAAGAGTATGAAAGTAACAGAAGTCTTGTGACCTTTTAACTGGGAAATTAAGGCCTTATACATTAAGAGAGAGTATTGAAATTACCATTTCTCTATATTTTCCAAGCACTTATTTATATGTACCCCATTCCTGTCACAGACATTTGTACTGTATGCTGCCTGCCTTACACAGCAAACAAGAGGGAAAAGATACAGACTAAGACAGGGGAGACACCTGACAAACAAAACACTAAGTGGAGTGGAGGCCTGCATCTGCCCTTTCTGATAATATAAAAATGCGATATAAACAAGAGAAGACAGAATTTTTCTGTTGCCCTCAAAGTGTAGTCAGGCATATCCCCTAGTTAAATGGCGGGGGATATCTCTGGTGACTTATGAAGGAGCGCAGTGACTTCTAAACCAGGACCAAGGCACAATAATAAATACTAAGTAGCATCAAGCAATTCTCTAAGTATTTAACTAGTAGTTAAAAGAATATTATTCTCCTAAGTACATACTTAGTATCCCAAATAAGCTAATAGATTTGTATCCAGATTTATCAGAACATGATATCCATTTGAAAAGGGACATTCATACATTAAGGACCAACATTATTTCCATGTTGGTTATTTCCTGAGAAAAAAAGAAAAGAAAAAAAAAAGAAAACAAAACTAAATTAAATATTCAGATGTTGCTCTGGGAGAATCTCAGGCGTTTAAGTGAATCTGTGGCCTTACGCTCCTTAGTTCTCTTTTGCTGGTGTACTTCAGATATTCGTGATATTGGAGGATTAGGATTTTCCACATGGCCTGATTTCTCATATCGATCACAGGCATAAAGTCCCATTTCCTGAAATTGATTTCTGGCCTCCTCCAGCAAAGAGATAGCTTGTAACTTGCCCCTATATGTAAATAAAAATTAAAAGGGAAAGGCCCATCTACAAGGGATCTGCTGGTTCTAAAGGATCTGAAGAAATGGTTTCATCTCTCTGCGATGCAATATCCATAAAAGTCCATAAAAAAAGCTGGTAATTATGACCTTGAAAAGTGAGGGGTACCTTCTTTCTGGCTGCCTTCATTATCGCATCTTTAACATAAGAGTAATGCAATTTTACTACGATATCCTTTGGTGGACCATCAACTTTTAGTTTACTAATGTGCGATGTACACGATCCAATTCTAATTTTTCCACCGCTATCTCAGGACATATTTCACCAAAAGGGAAGTCATTGTTGTATTGAGATCGGTTAGAGCGGCGGGCCCTATTCTCATAGTCCTCCATTTTATGGTGTAAAAGCTGTACCTCCTGTTTCAAATACTTAATATCCTCTTCATGCCCCTTTAGGACAGTGGTAACATCATCTACTCGCCCCTCAAGTTGTACTGTATGCTGGCCCAACTCTCTTAGCCCCTTTGTAAAATGCTCTGTAATTTTCTTACCGTGTTTCCCCGAAAATAAGACACTGTCTTATATTTTTTTTGGCTCCTAAAAACACACTAGGTCTTATTTTCAGGGTAGGTCCTTTTCGGGGTAGGTCTTATATTAGGGCAGGTTTAGAAAATAGTGCTAGGTCTTACTTTCGGGGTAGGTCTTATTTTCGGGGAAACACGGTAGTAGTACTTTCCAATGCCGTATCTAACATTAACTGAAATTTTTCCAAAAGGCTTTCTGAATCTGAAAACTGTTGTTGTGTAACTGATGCTGGTGTTGACGGCAGGCTCCCTGTATACATCTCTGGTTCACTGGAGCACTCGCTCCTTTCCTGACACGTGAGGGAAGGAATCCGCCATCCTGTGTTATCACATGCTGCATCTGTGTTCTCCTACTGCAAGCTTCCCTCTGTACTGCTCTTCACTCAGGAAGCCTCCCTGAGCCAGAACCTCCGCCTGATGTGCCCGCTACAGCCCTGCTTGTCCCGCTGTACAGCGGAGCAGGCTCAGGACTCAAACATCCGCCTGTTCCGCGCATGCCTATAATATCAATTTTGAAGTACATTTTGAATAGAAATATCTTTGTGTTCAATATGTAACACTATCTCCAGGTACAGGGGGTGGCGATGGGCACGCATTGTGCACCATCGTACGCTAATCTGTATCCGGGTGATTGGAAAGACAAACTCATCTCAGACCCTGCTTTACATATGTATCAGTCTTCTATATATTCTTGGAAAAGATATATAGATCACATCGCCATTATTTGGACTGCATCAAAACAGGAACTTTTTTACAGCATACGGTAATTACAGCATAATGGCTTTAAATTGGAAAACAGTAAATTTAAAACTCACTGTTTTCCAGTGACAATCAGGTGCCAATCTTAGACACATACATTCAGATCAATGAAAATGGTGGATTAAATACCACATCATTGATTACTAATACAAAAACCCAAGAAACTGACACAAAAGTAAGTCATTACCACCTTCAACAACCAACATCAGGAAATTTAAAACATTCTAAAGAAACACTGGCACTTACTTCTCGGTGACCAAAAAATTGCAAATTTCTCAATCTCCAACCCAATAATACAAATAAGAAAGTGGCTTCCCTCAAAGACACCCTAGTACGCAGTCATTATTTGGACTCATCCTCCCTTAAAGCCGAAACTCTTGGCGATTTTGACCTTATTGAAAGCGGAAAAAAAAATATACACTTTAAACGCTTTAACACCTCCTGGCTTCGACAATATGTTATCTTTCAAGCCATTTCTTTGAGGACTTCAGTAACTTATTATTAGGTTATTTACCCCTAAACTCATCTCAGAATTTTTAAACCCATTCGAAATGGTCTAATTGATTTGATCTCCCAGCTCTTTTCCTTGTTCAGTTCTTCTTTCTTTTAGGATTTAACTTTCGGATAATACTTCTCTCTGGTTTATTGGGTTATCTATTTCCTTTAGCTCACATTTACTACCTCTCTCAAATGTAGTCTCATTTTTGAACATATTACAGTAGTATGCAGTGTTCTTCCCAGAAATTTTTTTCAGCCGGGTGGTAAAAAAAAGTGGGCAGAGTTAGACACAGCAAATTTAGTGCTCCCAGGTATTTATGCCACAGGTATCCAGTAAAACCTTAATATTGGGTCAGTATTCTATGTTCCCTATATACTTTGTTCCAACTTTGTAATGCCTGGCTTGTTAGAACGTACAATTTTTCCACTTTTTTTATATTATGCTGTCCAGTGCTGTGTATTTTAATCCAACTCCCTGTGTTTCATGTTTTAATTACTTGTAGTAGTAGAATATTGTCATCAATGTGGTGTAACAAGTTAGGCTCAGTTCACATTAGCAGTAAAAAAACTGGACCATTTACCCCTCATGAATGACTACCTGGCAACTGCTGGGCACCTGGGATTGGTAACAGGTGGTAAGTGCTAGGCTATTTCAGGCCTAGCAGTTTTTCAAGCAGCAGTAGTTCCTGGGGACAGGAAAATGAGGGGTAAACGCTGCAAATTCAACCTTACTGCCAATGTGTATTCAGCCTGACTTCAGATGTCGCCTCCTGGCACTTTATCTGAATAATGCAAAACTTTTGTGAAAAAAATTCTCATTTGATCTGTCCATAAAATTAACCCATCGAGTCTTACTCTTGTGCTCAGCTTCCCTCTTCTTTCTGATGCTCACTATTCCATCAAGTTGTGATCTCATTGGGCATATGTGAGATGACACTTATAGGACAGGCCCTGATGATATTTTCCCAATGTCGGGCATGCACAAAAGGGGCAGCCCACAGCCACCTGGGATATGTGACACAAATATCCCAGGGGCTGCAGTGTGTGTGTGTGTGTGTTCTGCTTGTCATATTCTGCAGCCTAACAACTCACCTTGTTCAATCTTTCAGATCTCCTAAATTGTTGGTTGTAATTACTTTAAATTTTTAGGGTACACAGGGAGAAATTTCTTTTTTTAATTTCAAGAATTTCAAAATATAGGGATCACAAGTTTAAAAACTTGTGGAAAGTGAACATTTGGGTTGCTGTTGCACCTAGCAGCCCAAAATTGATAATGCAAATTAAGGACACCCAGGGGCCTTACATTGCAAGGAGCATTAGGGTGTGGCCCCTAAATTTTTTACCTACCTAAATTGGGATACCAGTGTTAGAAGTGGGCAGTAATGTGTAACAGCGCAGTGCGTGTGCCAGAGTAATGAAATTTTAGTTGGGGGGGGGTTAGGCAAAAGGTGTCCCCTCTCACCACATACATTTTCATATTTGTACACCCCACCATTCTAGGGAAATTGGGGCTCATTGGGGCGGAGAGGAGAGCACAGCACAGCTATAAGGAGATCAGGACACAGGCCTTCCCACCCCCTCTCATAGCTGTGCTGAGTCTTTTGAAAAAAAAAAAAAAAAGTAACATTGTGCAAACAATGTCTGCGCCCAGTGGGTGTGTGTAAAGACGTCATCAGAGCAGTGTGTGTATAAATGCAGCATGACACATTCCTCAGCCTTACAGCCCTCTGTGCATAAACCTTCATATCCCCTAAGCTGTATGTCATAATGATTTGAAATTTTCAGGGTGCACAGGGAACACTTATAGTTAGCACCATTCACAATTTCAGCACCCCAGCTTTTACAAATTTCAATATATGGGGATCAAAATTGTAAAATCTTGTAAAAATACAATATTGGGGTTGCAGTATTAAAAGAAAGTGTGCCTTGCAGTCCTAAATTAAAAATGCAAATGTGGGCCCTCCAGGGCCACTTACATAGAAAGGACCATTGGGCAAGGGCCCCTAAATTTATTTATATCTCTCACAAATCTATAACTGTCATACTATGTTACTCCGTCTGCTTCTTTTCTTTGAACCCCAATTTCCCTAGAATGGTGGGGTGTACAAAGCTAAAAAAATGTAGGTGCGGGGAGGGGAGGAACAATTTTCGATAACTGCCCCACACTAAAATTTAATTACTATGGCAAACGCACTGCCCTGTTACACATTACTGCCCATTTCTAACACTGGAAACACAATTTCTCAGGAATAGGGGGAGGTGTAGGAAACATCTGTGGATATCACCCCCTAAAGTTTTATCACAATGGCATCATTAGAACATAAAAATCTCTGCCCATCAAAAGAAAATTGGGGTTTAGGCACTGGTAGGGTAAGTCATGGATACCAGGGCAGCGTGTTTTGATGCCATGGGGAGGAAAGTTTGGGGGGTGTTAGCCACAAATGTCCCCCACTTGCCCCTTTAATTCTGTTTACCTGGACCTCTCTGTTCTAGAGCAATTGGGGTTCAAGGTAGGGAAGCAGACAATTTGATGGGCAGAAGCTTTTATGTTCTAATGATGCCATGCTAATGACATTTTAGGGGTTTATACATCTGTTCCCCACTTGCACCACATTTTCAGTTTCCTGCATCTCCCCATTCAAAATAAATTGGGATTCAAAGAACAGAAGCAGAAAGGGCAGCAAAGTATTACAATTATAGTTTAGTGAAAGGTAGGTAAAATATTTAGGGGGCCACCCAATGCTTCTTGCTATGTAAGTGGTCCGGGGGGCCTTAATTTGTATTTTCAATTTTGGGCTCCTAAGTGCAACTTTCTTACAAAACAGCAACCCAAATCTTCCAATTTCCACAAATTTTTAAACTTATGAGCCCCATATTTTGAAATTCCTGAAATTAAAAAAAGAAATGTTGGTTATTAGTAGCTATTAGAGTCCCCTGTGTACCCTAAAAATTTTAGGTAATTACAACCAACAATTTAGGAGATCTAAAGGATTGAAGGCAATGAGTTGTTAGGCTGTAGAATATGACAAGCAGACTTTACATACACAGCGATCATACTGCGGGGTGGATAAATTTTACAGGAAGTTTTTGTTTTTGGAAGTGATGAGAGAAGGGCACTGGCTGTCCTGCCCCTATCTGTGATTACATGCCTGATGCTCTTTGTGTTAACTAGGTATAGCGCTAGGAGGTGACATCTGAAGGTAGGCTGAATTCACACTGGCAGTAAGGTTGCATTTGCTGCATTTACCTCTAATTTTCCTCCCGCCAGAAACCACTGCTGCTTGAAAAACTGCTAGGCCTGAAAAGCCTAGCACTTACTGCTTGTTACTAATCCCAGGTGCCCAGCAGTTATCACCGGTTACCAATCCCTGGTGCCCAGCAGTTGCCAAGAAGTAGTAATTTAGGAGGGGCATTTTTTTACTGCCAATGTGAACTAAGCCTAATTTGTTAAGCCACATTGATCACAATATTACACTACTACAAGGTATTACACTATTAAAACATGGAACTCAAGGGAGTTGGATTAAAATACACAGCACTGGACTGTGGGGGTATAGTACAAAAAAATTGTACATTCTAACAAGCCAGGCATTACAAAGTTGGAAGTATAGGGGGCAGGTGGAAAACTGATACAATAGCATGGGTCACTGGATACCTATGGTATATATAACTAGGAGCTCCAAATTTGCTGTGTTTAGCCTCGCCCACTTTTTTACCACCTGGCTACAGTTTTCCCCCACCCGGCTGAGAAAAAATTCTGGGGAGAACACTGATCGTTTTTCATTTCTTGTAATGGCGCAATAGTGATGAAATTTTAGGGGGAGAAAGTCACAAGAGTTCCCCATTTGCAGTTACATTTACCTTTTCTTATAGAGAAATTGTGGTTCATAGAGAGTAAGGGGATTGATATGTGTGACAGGGTAGCATCATATGATGATTATGACATTTTATTGGGGGGGGGGGGGGCAAAAGGCATTTCCTACTGGTACCCACACTTCCAGTTTCCAACATCCCTCTGTTGCAGAAAAATTCAGGGTCACAGAAGGTAACAGTCACTCCACCAGCCGCTCAGTCAGACGCAACGCAGCCTTTGTAGATTTGACTCCAGGCAGTAGTGAGCGATACTGAGCATCTCCCCCTAGGCAGGGTTCTCTGGCATGGGGAAGGGGTACTCATACCACAACCTCACTGCCAGTCTGAAAGCAGTCTTGAGGCTTTTTTCACAAGCCATGTGGCCCCTGGGGTCCCAAACATGCAAACCTAATTTGGGGACCAAGGTCTTAAAGTAACCCCCCTTAAAAAAAAATATTCCTGCTTGTTATTAGGAATTTATGCTTGTGATCTCCTATCTGGCAACTTGTTATGCTTAGGGAGCTGAAATATGGTTTAGGAACAGCTCTCTGGGTCCCCTGTGTACCCTGAACATATCACATTTTTATGACACTCAGTGTAGGAGATATGAAGGTTTAAATATAGAGATAATGACAGCTGCATAGACACAGACACAGCTCTCATGCTGCTGCTGGTATTATCTCACAGTACAAGGTGGGTTGATTGCTGAGTTCTATAGTACACACCCATTCTCAGGGAGCTAACACTGAGCATGCATAGGAAGCTCCCTCTCCTGGTAGCACGATTTCATAGCAAAACATAGGAGATGCACTCCCCATCCTCCACAAGGCAAGGAGCAGTGAAAGCAAAGAGGCAATCAGAAAAGGGCCAGATCTGGCACCTCCGAGGCCCTGAGTACCTGTACCATTTAAAAAAAAAAAAAAAAACCAATGTGTTTGGGTGTGCATACACACACACAAACTATATCAGCTAGCAGCTGCTATATACATAAAAACCTTCAGGTAAATCTTCTAAAGGGGAAACAACTGGGAAAAAAATACTCCCTATTTTTATGAAGGTACACAAAACAAGCCTTTTTTATACTTTACCTTTTCATGATACATAAGTTTACTTTTAGATACACCTAAAGGTAAAGCTGCGTACACACTTCCAATTTTTGTCGTTGGAAAGGATCTTTCACAATCTTTCACAGCCTGTACACACGGCAGATTTTCGCCCGATAATTGGCCGATGCCGATTATCGGGCGATAAAAATCTGACGTGTGTACGTAGCTTAAACTGACATACAGATACCGTAAGGTGACTACCTACTGGGTAACAATAGCTGCATTTTTATCACCTTATCAGTTTATGCATTAAAGCATACCTAAACTTTCAAATTTTCAAGAGTCAAGAGTCGAATGCAAAATGTCCTATATACAAGTACTGTACAATAAACTGCAGATTTCTAGAAACTACATTTTTACAAGCAATGCAAGCTAGAAAATGTCACATCATCAAAGCCACTTAGCACTACCATGTAATGAGAGCCACATTTATTGAAAGATTATGTGAGTCATGTTTTCAATGCCACACAACTTTTGCTTTTTCTCCAAAAGCCAATTAGAAAATGATATGTGAATCTTAAAAGCCAAAGTAAAGTTCCACTTTTAAGATGATATGACCAGGTAGGAGAATATTGTAGAAAATGACAGGCAATGTCCCTTCTGCAATATTCTATCCTACCTGCCGAATCGCTATTGGTTTCTGTAAAAAAAAAAAAAAAAAAAAAGTACTGAGCTGCACAGGCGCAGCTTCAGCATTGCTTGCCAGGAAACCCAAGATTCCTGACTGTGTATACCTGTCATCCTGGTCAATCAAGGTGGGCGAAGATCACATGAGGAAGTGAAGAAAGAAGAAGATGGTGACACCCTGCCAGAGAACAGAGACAAGCGAATAATGCGAGGTTTAGTTTCGTTTTAAGTGAAAGCAATGTAAATCGTATAAAAACATTTTTAAGAAGATCCCTTAATGTTAATGTATTTTTAAAATGCCCTGTGGCTCGGGTCGGACAAGAATCATCTGACGTGTGTAGGTAGCCTTACTTGACTAAGTGACACAGATATTTTAACTGTGAATACCTGTGGTAAACAGACTGTTCTCTGTTCTTGCTCTGGAAAGTCATACGAGGCCTGTAAAATTTGTAAAGCTTCTCAATTTCATGGCTTTCTAAATATAATTAGAATACATTTCTAAATGGTTTACTTGTCTGACCAACAATTCTGGTTTTGATGGTAGTTTAAGTCATGAAACTAGTGTCATTTTAAAACTGCAAGATTTCTCATCAGTTTGTGCCAACAATTGGCACCTGCAAATTGGAACTTAGGTCCTTAATCAGTTAACCTCCTGGGATCTAATTGAGCACAAGTACAATGGATCTTACATTTGTAGACTTAAAGCAGGCCATACACCAGTCCACTGGTGCACAACAAGGTAAATAAATAAAATCTACCAGATATCTATTGTGTACCAAGACATACATACCGAGTACCCCAGTCTTTGTTATTTGTTAGCAAAAGCATAACTAATATATATATATATATATATATATATATATATATATATATATATATATATATATATATATATATATATATATAGCATTTTGGCATTGGAAACATACCTCCAAATAATTATATGATTGTTGTAATTATTGCCACATGTTATGTTTAGATCAAGTAGGGGAAAAATATCATTATTAAGTGATTATATTTAAGTAATCCCATGTCAGTCTATTAGGATATTACCCAATATCATAGCACTAGGTCCCACGTTCAAATCTCAACCAGGACACTATCTTGTGTGGAATTGTATGTTCTACCTGTGCTTATGTGGGTTTTCTCCTAGCAATACACCCCAAAAACATGCAGATAGGTTTCTTGGCTTCTCATAAAAATTGTTATTAAACTGTGTTCATGACATACGATTATGGTAAGGACATTGGATTGTGAGCCCCTTTGAGGGACAAATAGGGAAAGGTTAACTCTTAAGTATTATTTTATCTAAATAAGGTTGATCTCACAACTGCATTTTTCACTTTTCCCTTATACAGGGTAGGATAAAACATGCACTAATACAGAAGTTGGATTAAATGTTTAGTGTAGTACAGGGGTCAGCAAACTTTTTTGGCTACTAGAACATTTTAGGAGGTCAAGAAGGCACACTAGGCCAACATGCAACACCCAATGCATACGGAGGAAAGGAAATGTCCCCTTACCCCGGTGGCGGTAGTGGTAATGCCAGCCGCCGTAAATAGGGAAGGAAGGCATAACAAGGAGGCCCAAGAGCCCCGGGTTGCCGACCCCTGCTGGCCAGGCTTAGGCCGGATAGACCAGGGGGCGTTAGGCCGGAACGGACTACTGGCTAGGCCGCATGTGGCCTAAAGGACGGACTTTGCCTACCCCTGGTGTAGTGGAACACTTACCGTATTTTTCGGACCATAAGACGCACTTTTTTTCCTCCTAAAGTGGGGGGAAAATCAGGGTGTGTCTTATGGTCCGAATGCAGAGGTACAGGGGCATATTTTTTTTTACTTACCTGTGTCCCCGCCGGTCCCCGGCTGCGCCGATCTCTGCCTGTTCTGTGATCCAGCGTGCGGCACTTGTGCCCGCCCACGAATCGGCGCCGATTTGATGAATGCTGATCGGCGCCGCCTTCGTGGGCGGGCACAAGTGCCGCACGCTGGATCTCAGGGGAACACAGGAGGAAAACAGACAGAGGCTGACAGCAGCCAGTGTCTGTGTTCCTCCTCTGTGTTCCCCTGTGTTCCAGCGTACGGCACTTGTGCCCGCCCACGAAGGCGGCGCCGATTGATTTGATGAATGCCGATCGGCGCCGCCTTCATGGGCGGGCACAAGTGCCGCACGCTGGATCTCAGGGGAAATCAAATGATTTTTTTTTTCTTGTTTTCCCGTGCGGAAAACCTGGTGCGTCCTATAGTCCGGAGCGTCTAATGGTCCGAAAAATACGGTAACAGGTAAATAATATTTTGTTTTGCAGAGGATTATACATCATAACAACAAAAGAGACAGTTTAGGTGCAAAACACAGAGGGAATTAGTACCAGGGAAGGGACAGCTGGGAGTGATGCTAATAATTAGAGGTCAGTTATAAAGGTAATTTTGAAATGAAGTGGTGCAGCTCCAAAAAGAAAAAAGTTTGTTTTTCTTCTCAATGTCTGCAGGTGTAGGCCCTGGAGAAATGTCCCCTCCCTCAGATTTCTACATCAGTCATTAAGAGGGCTGCACAACCTGCATAACCTTATGTGGTTGCACGACCACTCTAATGATTTAGATCTTCTTGAAGGAACATGTGAAACCAACAGAGCAGAATTGTGATTTATTACAGGGATGTAAACTAAAGTAATTCTGTATTTTGTCACCACAAAGATAATTTTTTTTAGTCAATGACTACATAAAACGAAAATAATCTAATGTAATGTACATCTAAAATACAGTCAAGTCCAAAAATATTTGGACAGACAACTTTTTTCTAATTTTGGTTCTGTACATTACCACAATTATTTTTAAATGAAACAACTCAGATGCAGTTGAACTGCAGGCTTTCAGCTTTAAGTCAGTGGGTTGAACAAAAAGATTGCAAAAAAATGTGAGGAACTAACGCCTTTTTCTTTATTACACATCCACTTTATTTCATTTCAGGGGCTCAAAAGTAATTGGACAATTGACTCAAAGGCTATTTCATGGGCTGGTGTGGGCAATTCCTTCATTATGTCATTATCAACTAAGCCTGTAAAAGGCATGGAGTTGATTTGGGAGAGGGGGGTTGCTTGTATGTGGATTTTGCTGTGAATGGACAACAACATGTAGTGAAAGGAGCTCTCCATGCAGGTGAAGGTGAAACAAGCCATCCTTAAGCTACAAAAACAGAAAAAAAACATCCAAATTGCTACAATATTGGGGTTGGAAAAATCTACAGTTTAGTACATCATGAGAAAGAAACAAAGCACTGATGAACTCAGCAAGGCCAAAAGACCTGGTTGTCCACGGAAGACAACAGTGGAGGATGATCGCAGAATAATTTCCATGCTGATGAGAAACCCCCTCACAACAGCCAACCAAGTGAAGAACACTTTCCAGGAAGTAGGCATATCAATATGCAAGTCTACCATACAGAGAAGACTGCATGAAAGTAAATACAGAGATTGCACTGCAAGGTGCAAGCCACTCATTAGCCTCAAGAATAGAAAGGCTAGATTGGACTTGGATAAAAAAAAAAAAAAAATGTAAAAAAGCCAGCACAGTTCCAGAAAAACATTCTTTTGACAGATGAAACCAAGATCAACCTTTACCAGAATGATGGCAAGAAAAAAGTATGGAGAAGGCACAGACAGCTCATACCGCACCATCCAAAGCATACCACACCATCTGTAAAACATAGCTGAGGCAGTATGATGCCTTGGGCGTGCATGGCTACCCATGGCAGTGGGACACTAGTGTTTATCAATGATGTGACACAGGACAGACGCAGCAGAATGAATTCTGAGGTGTTCAGAGACATACTGTCTGCTCAAATCCAGCTAAATGCAGTCAAATTGATTGGGAGGCATTTCATGATACAGATCGACAATGACCCAAAACATACAGCCAAAGTAACCTAGGAGTTTCATAAAGCAAAGAAGTGGAATAATATTGAATGGCCTAATCAGTCACCTGATCTGAACCCAATTGAGCATGCATTTCACTTGTTGAAGACTAAACTGCGGACAGAAGGGCCCATAAACAAACCGCAACTGAAAGCCGCTGCAGTAAAGACCTGGCAGAGCATTAAAAAGGAGGAAACCCAGCATCTGGTGATGTCCATGAGTTCAAGACTACAGGCTGTCATTGCCAGCTAAGTATTAGAAATGAACATTTTATTTTCAGCTTTTTAATTTGTTCAACTACTTTTGAGTCCCTGAAATGAAGTGATTGTGATAAAGGCTTTAGCTCCTCACAATTGTATGCAATCTTTTAGTTCAACCCACTGAATTAAAGCTGAAAGTGCAGTTCGACTGCATATGAGTTGTTCCATTTAAAATGAATTGTGGTAATGTACAGAACCACAAAAAAAGTTGTCTCTGTCCAAATATTTATGGACCTAACTCTCCCTATAGGGGACAGTGCTGACAGAGAGGAACCAGTCAAAGCTATGATCCAAATAATCAAAATCTAGGGCAGCCTTTTTCAATCATTTTTAATATGGGGGAACCCTTAAAATAATTTTTAGGTTTTAGGAAACACCTGCTATATTTATTATATCCACAAATGACAGTACATTAGCATTGTGGCCAGTGGGAAAAATGCCTTATATATTGCTGGCTAGCGGGAAGAATTTTACTTTCACACGTAGCTAAAAAGATCATTGATGTCAGTGGTATCTGACCTCAGAGGCACAAACTGGCCACAACAGCAAGTGATCCACATACCTTATAAAGTAGACAAAAAAAACATCCTTTACCCTCCCTAATTTGTGTTTCATACAAGCTGCAATAAGGTGGACTAGCAGCGTCATTCAGGTATTCCTGAGATTTTGCAATGAGGTTAACAGAAACTCTAAAGGGCACATTAACTTATAACATAATAAGGTGCTGCAGCGCCATATTAGTGCTACACGTGGCTGTGAATTGAGCAGAGCTATAGCACAGACCCAGCAGATTATTCTGCTTTAGGCTAGGCAAAAAAACAAGGTGCAGATAACAGGCTGGTAGCTCAGCACAAAAACAGAGAATAGCAGCAAATGGTCCTATTACTGGAGACTTTTACCCAGAATCAAAGTGCAACAGTTGTTTCATATGCAGAAATTACAACCCAAACATGGAAAAATACACAAACCACACCAGTATGCAAGAAAAAATACACGTCAGACAACTTTTGTTCAGCCTTGACTTTTTTTTTTCTAACAAAATATAGTGCTTGCTTTGAAGTTTTTGTATTTGTGTTTCCCCACTCCTTTTTACGAATGAGTAGCTGTATTTAAACCTAGTTGTATTTGTTATCAGTACTAAAAAAAACTCCTGTTGAAAAATACTTTCAAAATATGCAGTTTAGTACAGTAATATTTTCAGTAAAATACAAAATTAAATTTTATCCATTTCCCATATTTATGTACAATTAAAATGTTAAAACTGTGGTCAATAGATATACCCAAAATAAGTTCAGTTTTAAAAATTGTAGATACTAAATATAAAATAAAGGCGTTCTATGTTTATATATCTGTGCACATCCTACAACGGTATTTGCATTTTCAAGCAAGTAGTACACAAAGGCTGGGTTTTTTAATTATTACTTTTGTTCCTTTTTTTATTTTTAAACATTTTTTTTTTATTTGTGTTTACCATTATCAAAAGGGGGCTGATAAGCCCCTTATGTGATAGTAATGGACAGATGAAGGCTACTCTTTATGAAGACATCAGGGATCTTTTAGGACTGCTTGTTTTTCTCTGCCCTCTGCTGAAGTGCTTAACGCTTACCTAAACCCTGAATCTTCACTTTACATAAAGTAGTAGAACATGGAGTAGACAGCGGCGGCTGGCGGGCCAGCCCGAAAACAGATGCCGGGACAACGCAGGACCCGATAGAAGAACCCTCCAGGCGGATCAACCGCTCTGCAGGATAGAAGGTAAAGTGTGATTTTTTTTTTTTTTTGTTTTGGGTCGTTTTTGGGTTTACTTGCTCTTTAAGCTGAAGACTCCCCATCACAAAGGCTGGGCAGCTCTAAACCTGGAAACCCCATCTGAGAGACATCCGATTGTCTCAAATGTATTCTGCAGCAGGATGATTCTAAACATACAGAGAATGTCATTAAGAATTATCTTCAAGAATAGGAAGAATCAAGAACACCAGGAAGAAATGCTGTGCCCTTGTCTCAAGCTCTGATCTTAACATCACGGAATCATTTGAGATTAGATTATTGAACAGAAGCAATTTAGAACCTATAAAGGACTTCTAAATATTCTTTTGATATTTAGAACAAGTGACCTGCCGAATTCCTTAAAAACTGGAAAGCAAAATTCCCCAGGAGAAATTTGCTGTTTTAAAGCAGAACTAAAGCTCAGTGACCTACCTATCTTTTTCTTCTTTAATCTGATTGGCCATGCTGGGATAATACATCTCCCACACAGGCACACAGAAGTTCATTCATCCCAGGCACACACAAGGGAAGCACAGGCAGGACAAGCCTTGTCCCTTTCTGCAACAGCCTATTGTCTGATCTTTAATTTTTGTGAAGTGGGAATGCATGCAGTTGTGGCTGCAGCACAGCTCTGGTTCCAGGAGAAGGAACTGTGCAGCTAAAAGCAGCCTGTCACTTTCAGGAACCATGTTGCAGTTCACCACAACTATAAACATGTTTACTAAATGGTTCCCAACGTCTTGCCTGCACTTTAATGGGAGTGGTTGGGACCACAGTTGAGCATGCAGAAAAACGCTTTAGTCAACCACAGGTCTGAAATAAACCTTAGTTTGTTTCGGTTTATAAACTCAGCAGGTTGTTAATACACAAAAATATTCATTACATTATTTTTAAGGCATTATTATGTCAGCATATTTCAAACATCCCTAAAACTTTTGCACAGTATGAAAACATTGGAAATTTAGTAATTTGGTGCATAAAGGTTAAGTGAATTATAAAGGTACCTAAAAAATCAGGCCTATTGTCCTATATTTCCACAGGTCCCCTGCTTTCAGACATTATTAGGTGGAGGTGACCATGTGTTTCACCAAACAAAAAAATGTCCTGTCACCAACTAAACCTTCTTACTGGGGACTCTGGATAGTTTATTATTAGACAAACTGATCCCAGCTGGAGGAAGCGCAATACAATATTTCTCAGACAGCAGCAATGAGCAGATGATAAAACGCCACGCACAGGATTGTATCAGTATCAGCTTTTAATGAGCTGCCCATAAAACCTCTCCCTCCCCTACAGCAGCCAATGACCTCTCCCAATAACCTCATTGTGTATACTGCAGTTCCCGCACCCCATATCCGCTACCTTCCCCAGCTCTGTACCTTGATAAGTGTTTCAAGATTTGCTTCTTGATGATTCCAGCCATAATAGAGCCAGTTGTTATGCCCAAAACGCCTCCAGTCCTCCCGCATCCCGGTGACCCCGTGTAAAGTAGCTATATATACCATAGAGAAGAACCTCAGCGATTACGTCACCTCTAGTTCCTTAGAGACCGAAGACGCTACGCCGCCATCTTGGTGCTCTCAATGCTACAGCATGTGTAAATCGATTGATTTAGGAAATAACAAGCATGTTTATGTTTTCTCTGCTCAGCACCGTTTTCCATTTACCCTCTCACTTGTACCAGTGTAGTGCTCATTGCTTCAGTCAGTAATCTGCTAACTTGATTACCAAATGTGTTTTTGCTTATTGTTAAATTAGTTGGCATCTGTTATAGTGTATAGTTAGCAAAAACTTTTTTTCTGCATAAAAGCGTTTTTTTTTTTGTCATTTATTTTGTTTTGTTTTTTTTGTTTTACCGTGTCCGTTTTGCCCACTTCCTCTACCAGCGATGCTGATGAAGAAAATTATTTATTTTATATATTATATTAATTTTACTGTTGAATTGGAATGATTATATACTTTAGCTAATGGATGACTGGTTCTCTTTTTAGAGTGGTTTGAGGAGACCCTGGTACTGCCTTTGTCTGTTATAGATATTCTTGGAATTTGTATTAGCAATGAGATAATAGTAAGAACTAAAGCTGCGTACACACTTCCAATTTTTGTCGTTGGAAAGGATCTTTCACGATCCTTTCCAACGACAAGGGAGTGCACGATGCATGAACGGTGCTGTACATACAGCACCGTTCATGCTCTATGGAGAGGGGAGGGGGAGAGCGACGGAGCGGCACCCTGCTGCGCGCTCTCCCCTTCCCTTTCATTAGGATCGGCTGTCGTCCATCGTCCGTGGATCCGGCAGGTCGGTCGTGCGGACGATGGACGACACCGACTGTACACACGGCAGATTTTCGCCCGATAATTGGCCGATGCAGATTATCGGGCGATAAAAATCTGACGTGTGTACGTAGCTTAAGTCTCCATGTAATTGTAGTAAATTTGGATGTATTGTCATGTTACATTAAAACAGCATTGTAGAATTAACAAGAACAATAGATTTTTTTTTGGGCCCCACTTGGCATCTGTTCGGAATTTCTGCTTCAATGGTCCTCACTCGGGGCTAGTAGTTAGACCTTAAGATCCTGCCATTGGGTCTCCACACGTGTGTTTTGCTTTGCTCTAACCCTTAATCTTTTACTTTCAAAGTTTTTATTCTAAATAAACCCTCTAAATTATTTCACCAAGGACAGCGGTATTGTTTTTTTCTTATCAGTTGATGGAGAATTTTGCGGTCCGTCCTGAGGATCAGCTACTTCCCTCTCCTGTCTACCACCGGACCTGGAGGATTAGAATGGACTATTGAGGCCACAGGTGAGATTTCCTTACCAGTCTCTCCTTTCCTCTTGTTCTGGGGAATTGCTTGTGGGGAGGTTTGCTGACCAGCGACGCCATGTCCATGTGCCGGTAAGCTTTTATTTCTTCTGCTATTGCTTTATCACTGTTGTTTGTACTAACTTGGTTGCGAGACTGGAAGGTTAGTCACTCCGGCTGGGCTTGTCTAGGGCAAGCAGTGTACTTTAGTTAGTCACAGGTATCCCCTACTTGCCCCTGTTTAACACGGTACATGTTTTTGATATGCAGAGTTCTTTATGTTCTGACGATGCTTTAGCGATGAAATTTTAGGAGGTGTTAGTCTTAGGTGTCCCTCACTTGCACTTTTAATTTTGTTCACCTGTCCTCCCCCCCCCCCCCCCCCCGTTCCAGAAAAATTGGGGTTCTGGTGCTAGAAACCTTCAGCAATGTGTAACATGGTAGATTTTTTTGATAGGCAGAGTTCTTTATGTTCTGACAATGGCCTAACAATGAAATTTAGGGGGTGTTAGCCACAGGTGTCCCCCACTTTCACCTCTAATTTTGTTTACCCGTAATCCCTATTCCTGGGAAATTGAGGTTCAGGTACTAGAAGCCTCCAGAAATGTGTAACAGGGTAGATTTTTTTGATGGGAAGAGTTCTTTATTTTCTGACGATGCCTTAACAACAAAATTTTTGGGGGTGTTAGTCACTGGTGTCCCCCACTTGCACCTACATTTTTGGTTTTGTACATCTCTCTGTTCCAGAAAACTTGGGGTTCAAAGTAGGGAAGGGGACAGGGTAGTGTAGTATGACATTTCTAGTTTTGTGACAGGTAGGTATAAACTAAGGGGTCGCACCTACTTGCTATGTAAGTGGTCCCTGATGTTCAATTTTCACTAGTTTTTATCAGGGCTGTGGAATCAGAGTTGGAGTCGGAGACAATTTTGGGTACCTGGAGTTTGAGTCGATAAAAATGTGTCGACTCCGACTCCTAATAGATTTAAATTATAATAAAAAATACAGCAAGTTCAAATGTCCTATTTCACAAACAATAGTCATAATTAAGTACTTCTCTGATATAAGAATAAAGCCCAGTGCATAGTTGTATTTCTACAAGTGTAAAGTTCAGCTGTGCTATTATACAACCTGACATTCACATTATTGTAATCTGGATTATGTACATTACAAAAAGTGTTTTCATTTTATTTCAGATATATTGTTTTTAACAAGTTCATTTGAGTGTAAACAAGTGTAATGATATAGGTATAGGTGAGTGCTATGGCCTGATGTGTGTTCAGGTGTCCTGTCTGCACTCTCCATATATGCTCCCATCTAGGGCTGAACTTTAACATAATTTTGCAAACCACCTAATACTAGGAAGATAGTTAATTTGCCCTCCCCCCCTGGCCCTGGAGCCTCCCACTGCCCTGTCTTCAGCAGAAGTTCAGCAAACAAAAATAAAGGCAGCAGCATCTGCTCTGCTAAAAGAGCTTAGAAGAACTTGGATGGACAGCTTTTTATATTCAACTGTAAGTATTTTAAAACTGCATGGCTGCTTGTGTGTACAATGATGGAAGGCTTTGTGCATGTTTCTGGATACAACTGCAGGGCTATGTGTATGTTTGTGTGTATAGTGCAGGAATGTATGAATGTTGTGTATAGTGCATATTGTGTGTATGTTTCTGAGTAAAATGTAGGGTTCTGTGTTGTGTGTGCATATTATATATCCAGGGTCAGCAAAGTTTTATGGCCATTTATGGGGTGGGCGGGAGCACACTAAGCTGGACCCACCCTAATGGCTCCAACCCACCACCAGGGAATGCCCCCTGAAGTGAAATCCCTCTCCTCCGTATGCATTGCCGGAACGAACTACCGGCTAGGCCATGTCTGGCCTAAAGACCGGAGTTTGCTGACCCCTGGTATATATGTTTGTGCATGTTTTTCTGTATAGAACAAATTATGTCTAAGTTTAGTGCAGGGCTTTAGCTTATTTGTGTGTATAGTGCCGTGTTGTATGTATGTTTGCAATAGTGCTGGACTATGTGTATGTTTGTATTTAAATCAAAGAATATGGTAGTTAGTATAACATATTTTATATTTTAGTGAAAGCGGCACCCCATTCACAATGGCAAAAAGTCTGTCAACAAACACAATAAAGTCTGCTGTTTATGAGCACTTTACGTTATCAAGTAATGGGAAACATTACATGTGCCAATGTATGTGTATGAAGATGATGGTGAAAAACGATGTGATGCAAAAATTACCGTATTTTTCGGACCATAAGACGCACTGGACCATAAGACGCACCAGTTTTTTAGAGAAGGGAAATGAAGAAAAAAAAGATTCTGAAACAAATAGTGTCCTAAAATATTTTATGTGCATTAAAAACCAACATCACAGTCATAAACACATGTAATAAACCCTGTAAAGTAAACAGCAGCATTTAGAACCAATATTAACAAAGTCAGCAAACATTTTGATACATTTGGACCATAAGACGCAGGGACTTTTTCCCCCCACTTCTGGGGGGAAAAAAGTGCGTCTTATGGTCCGAAAAATACGGTAGTAGTTTCAGTGGGTCTAACAAAAATGCACCTGCAAGAGCATCAAATTTGAAAAGACACTTGCAGCATTTTCTTTCTAAAGCGTTGTGAATGAGAAAGATATTAATGAAAATATTCCATCTACTTCTGGGATAAAAAATGTTCATAAATCTACTGGAGACCAAACACAACTAAGTAGATTCTTTATATCTGACAAAGTTACCATAACAATGACACCAGAAAAATTCAAAAAACACATTATTGAAATGGTAGTAAAGAATAGTGTACAACTATCCTTCTTTTCACAGCCAGCCTTTTTAGGCCTAAATAGAGAAATGGCTAAAAAACTTGGTGTTTCTTTGGAAAGAGAAAGTATAAGTAAACTTATACTTTAGGAGGCCAAATTTAAAAAGGAAGAACTATGAGAAGGTCTGAAGGGACATTTTGTCATCATAAAAATGGATGCATGCTCACGTCACATTGTCAATTATTTTGCTATTAACCCCCCTAGCGTTCTAATTCTGTAATTTATCAAAAAAAAAGTTAGCAAACACAGAGCAGCACACATGTTGGCAAAAAAGATTAGCAAACATTTTCTAAAAGTTAGCACAGAGCAGCAGACATGTTGGCATAAAAAAAGTGAAAAATTTCAAAATGTTAGCAAACACAAGAGCGGCTTACCTGTTTGTCTCCACAACAATTTTTTCAATAACTTCATCAGTCAAAAACAATTTCAGGTATGCCAGGGGGTCATCCCATTCAGCCTCAATTTTCATCCCAGGTGCGCCAGTAAATGGAAATCTTGGCGGTGCTGCCTGGTCCACATCCGTAATCTGCTTTTAAATTTCCTGCCCGGCCACGCCCCCCAACGGAGAAGCGCCCCGCCATCACAGCGGGATCCTGAGATCGCCGCTGGAGCGCGGGGATAAGGTAAGGGGGTCCCCCAAAAGTACCCCGAGTGTGACTCGGGATTACCGCTTTTTGCAATTTTTCCCACCCCGAGTCACACTCGGGAATACCGCTAGGGGGGTTAATGTTAGATTTATTGATGAAAATAATAAAACAATAATGCAAACTTTGGGAGTAAAGGACACCCAGGCACATCACCCCAGTGACTATCTTTAGAAGTTAGTGGAGGATGTTCTAGAAGATTTTGAAATTAAAAAGGAACAGATTCTATGTATTGTTACAGATAATGCTTCTAATATGTTGAGTGCAATTGAGAAAATTAATAAAGTAGATGAAGAAAGTGGCATTCAGATATTAAAGGAAGATAGTTCTGCAAGTATTGGGGAAAGTGAAAGCGAAGAGAATAGTAACATTTTAGATAACATTGTTGAAGAAGCATCTAATTGTACTACTATTCAACATATGAGTTGTGCTGTTCATACTCTGCAACTTGCAATAAGAAATGGATTGAAAGATTGTCATGTAGTTAATCTAATTGAGTTACTCTAATTGGCAAATTGAGGCAAGTAACTGTTGCAGCCAGGGCCCCTAAAACAGATGCTAATTTGAAAAGACGTGCAGGAAAAGGAGCCATTTTGTATCAAACAACACGCTGGGGAAGCACTTATTTTATTGTAAAGTGTTTGCTTTAACTAAAAGACTTTCTTGAGGAACTGGACAATGAAAATGTTTTATTAACTGAAAACAAGTGGAGACAAGTAAAAGCACTGGAAAATCTACTTTCTAACCCCTTTACTGTCACCAAGAGTTTTGCAATCTGAAGATTTAACAAATGGTAAATTCTTCTTGAAATGGAAGAGCTTGATTTATTGCCTGAACAAAAGTGGAGGGTTGATAGCTAATGGCATTGTATATTTATTGAAGAAAAGAGGGAATCTCTTACTGGATAATCAAATCTTGTTAGCTGCTATTTATGTTAATTCAATGAGCCAAATTTTGTTGGGCAATGACCAGACTAATACTGCAAAAAAGGCCCTCTATGATGTAGCAGTTCGCTTGAAGGGATTACTACCTGATACACCACCACTGGATGAAGCTATAAGCACTGGTAACTCAGGATCATTCTCTTCAAATGAAAAGTTAGACTTGATTCCTACTTGGACAAAATGGAACTTTCAACAGTAAAGTGACGTCCCATATGCGTGAAAGATAAATGACCAGAAAATGTCCAAATAAAGTCATTCCAGCAGGAGATTTTTAAAGAATTAAAAGATGTAGAAAAGTATAATCCCTCATCGAAACTGACTGTGCAAAAAAAAGCCATCCTTGTTTATCCCGAGATTATTAGTTATGTGGCTGGAACCGTAACAGCACTGCCACCCACCCTAGTCAGTGTTGAAAGACTATTTTCAGCTCTAAAAATAGGTCAGATTTTAGAGCTTCTATGAAAGAGGATCTGGCAGAAGCAATTCTGTTTCTTGAAACAACATTACATTGAGTTAGTTTTGGATTGCATTTAACAGCTATTCTACTCTAAAACTATATTCCAAGTTTAATATAAAATGTTTTAGGTTTTCCAGCTTTTGTTTTTGTTCATGGTTCATTATTTTAAACTAGTAAAGTGCCTTTTCCCGATTTTTATGCATGCTGTGCTACTACTTTATAACCACTTGATAAAAACAATAAATAAAACCTTATTGTTTTCATTTTTTTGTCTTCTGTTTAAACTCCCTAGCCGTAAATTTTATATGTCTAAAAGCGGTACATGGTTTTTCATGAAAATTTATTTTACAGTATAACATGATATATAATAATATATGAGTATAATAAAGTATGAAACACAAAATCATGTAAAAATAATAAATACATTAAAAAAAATAGTTTTTTTTCTTTTTTTAAAAAAATAAATATTATACTCATACTGCTTTTACACATATAAATCCAATGTATTGCATTCAATACGGTTATTTTGAATTGAATGCAATCCAAATGGATTTTGAATTTCCCGCACCGCCAGCAACGTACACACGGACCTACGTCACCAGGAACTTCCCAGTGACTCATTGTGTGCAGAAGACACCGAAAGAAGAAGAAAGAATACAGGGATTGCGGCGATGGAAGACGCGGGACGACAGCAGATCAG
The DNA here is from genome assembly GCF_032062135.1 of Pyxicephalus adspersus. Classification (NCBI taxonomy): domain Eukaryota; kingdom Metazoa; phylum Chordata; class Amphibia; order Anura; family Pyxicephalidae; genus Pyxicephalus; species Pyxicephalus adspersus. Next base: position 107,290,152 of record NC_092858.1, read on the forward strand.
GTAAGCCCTGTATTTACTAACCTTCTCATGGGTTTACCCACCCCGAGTGTGACTCGGGGTTACCGCTTTCAGCAACTTTTACCGCTAGGAAGGTTAAACTCCCCAATACAATGTCAGCTTCCTAATCAGTAGTTCTGTGCCTAAATGGTGTATATGCCTTCCTTCAACCAACGTGGAGAATACAAAGGGCATATTACAGAGTTTCTCATTTTATCTACATACTTTTGCATTCAAACTTCACACCTTTGCAAACAAACTTCCCAAAAAAAAATTTCACCCTTGTCAAAAAATTATTTTGCATTCAAACTTCACAAAAAAATTTAGACCCCCTAATTATTCATAAATCAATAAATTTATTGTAAAATTAAATATAACACAATATTTTTACCCTGAAAGTTTTTCTCAAACATTAAAAATATGTAATAATTATTTGTATGATTTATTAATCATTAATGCTTTCTTCTCTTTGGTATTTATGCAAAAAGCTAAACATTTTTGTATAATAATTTGAGCATTCCTGCTCGCTTATTGTTAAAAATACACTATGGATGCTTTCTCATAAAGCACCTGAATTAATTAGCCTATTTCTTCTTACTACTTCTTTCTAATACAGAACGTTCTCAACAGGATTAGGAATGGAGAGCATGGTGGTAAAAATAAGAGTTGGTGTCCCTTACTTTCAACCAAGCTCTTTACCAGGCTAGTTTTATGAAAGGGGACATTATCCATAAGTAGGATGGCATGCTAAAGACTCTTTTCACTAAAAACTTTTAAAACCTCATCAATAAAATTGAGTAATGCTTCTTGATTAAATGCCTGTGCTTGGTCCCATTTTTATTCCTCACACAACAAATTAAATAAATTCTGGAACGCACTCCAGCCACAACATGGACTGCCCTTTGCCCAATAGGAGATCTTCCCCTTTTCCACTTCATCAAGAACAATGTTTTTTCCATCTCCCTTAGCAATGATATCAAGGATTTTGTTAGCATAGCTAAGCCTTTCTTGAAGAGAGTGGAAATCATTGCGCCCTGCAAGAATTAAAGATGTTCTTTTTAATGACCATTGGAATTTATTAATGCATCTATCTATTGCTAAAATAGATACATTAATTGCACGTTTTGCAAATAATTTATCCTTTATTTCCCTGAGGCTTATTCCGCAATCTTCGGACATTAACTTGCGTAACTCCTCCTTATGGGCTTCATTAAACTTTGAATTTCTCAGACCTCCTCTTGGTAATTTTTCCACTCTACCGGAAGATTCAAAGGTCTTAATAATTTTGGTTATGGTTGTAGGATTACAACCCAAAACCATTGCTATCAGGGAGGCATCGTTTCCATTTAGATAACTGTCTGCCACTCTTTGACATTCTGCATTACTTAATTCTCTTGCAATAAGGGTAAGTGCACTACTAAATATAAAGCTAATAACTTTGAAGATAAAAAGATGAATAATATTGTTATCTTAAAACTTTGTATAAATCCCTAAAATAAAGATATTTATTTTAAAACTAGTAGTAAGTAAAGTAGTAGTAAAGTAACAAACATAATAATTGACAAATCATCAATTTATTTTCATATATTTTTAATAATGTTTCTTGAGAAAAACTTTTATGGTAAAAATATTGTTATATTTTATAATAAATGTATTGATTTATGAATAATTAGGGGGTCAAATTTTTTTGTTTAGTTTGATTGCAAAAGTGTGAAGTTTGAATGCAAAAGTGTGAAGATAAAATGAGAAACCCTATAAATCCAGAGGAGTCAGGGTACCAGAAACTGAGGAGTCGAATAATTTATTTACCAACTCCACAGCCCAGGTTTTTATAAATATGACCCCATATTTTGAAAGTTGATAAGGTGGGGAAATTAAATTTAGGTTACTGCTCGATATGAAGGTCCCCTGTGTACCCTGAAAATTTCAGTTCAGCACAACATACTGTTTAGGAGATATGAAGGTTTGTACTTGGAGAGATGTAAGGCTGCAGAACATGACATGCAGCATTCATACACAAACACAGCTGTCAAACTTTCCTGACGATGATGTCATTGTACACGCCCCTTGGAATTTAACACTCCCATTTGTACATGCCCCCTGGTAGATTTATTTCACTGGTAGATTTTTTTGTTAGAACACTGGCTCACTTTGAAATTCTCAGCTGATAATTATCCGTTGGTGATGAACCACATGGGGTGGCCCCAGGAAAATGCTGAGGATGATGTAGACCCCTCTCAAACAAGTGACATAATGAACCTATTATCTGAAACAATTGGTGACATATTTCCCATCATGGGCCACCATCTTTGAAATAATGCAAGGTCCTAAAGAAACAGTTGCTGAATACACAGACATATTCAAAAAGATTGTAGTTTCCAGTGGGGGTCCCTGTGCTTTAGGAAATCATTCTAAAGAGGCAATGTTGATCAGTGCCTACATGACCGTCCTGGACAGTCCACCTATCCTTGGTGAATGTAGAAATATTGGCTGGTGTGAATGAATATAAGATTTATATAGCCACAAGTATAGTGAGAATTAACTCAAACTATATTATGCTGTTTCAAAATGACTAACTCGCTATTTGTGTTCTTTACTTTCTGTTCCCGGAGGCATCTTGGTCTTGCACCTGGTCAAGTGAAACCAGCAGATAAGGAGACCATAAAAGCTGTGCAAGTGGAACCAGCAGATAAGGGGACCATAGAAACCATAACCCCCCCCCCCCAAGAAAAGCAAACTAAAGAAAAGACCAGCCCAGAATTGGATAACCAGTGACGCAAGGAACTGAAGAAAAAAAAATAGACTCTTTGATTAAAGTTTTCAGAGACTCTCATAGGCAGAGGAAGGGACAGTCCCAATCTCTATTGCCTTGTCTGTTGTGAGTTTCCCACGCGTGAATAAAACCTTGATTCTTTTACTATACCTCAGAAGTTGTCGTCAATAATTGTCAACTTATCATTGACACTGGCCAATTGGAATTTGGTCTAGCTGAGAGAAAAAAAACAATAAACCCCAGAAAATCATAATAATTCAGAGTTCTGGGAAAAATGGGCTTAACAGAAGGAAGAAATAGTTTAAATCTCACGGCTATTTCAATTGTGGTCGTCAAGGACACATTTCCCGGTTTTGCAGAGCAATGTGTATGGACGCAACAGGAAGAGTAGGAACAACGTTCTACAATCAGACTGACTCTTAGCGCCCCCTGTGTCCATATTTCTCTGTTCCACAGAAGTGGAGGGAGAATTGTATTTGAACATTTTTGTAAATGAAATGCCTTTTCCTTGTGTCGTGGATACAGAGGCAGTGCGAACTGTAATACAAACTTATCTTGCCTACCCAGAAGAGATGTTAAAGTCCAGAAATTGGTTTGGGTGGCAAAACTACTCTGTTATCCGAAACCAAAATACTGCCTGTTCAAATCGGCCCTTTAAGCACCTAGGAAGCACTCCTTCTGAGTGATACAGTCACCTGCAACCAGCTGGAAAGAGATCTTCTCTGCAAAATTAAATTGTCACATGTTTGCACCCATGAGGGAATGAGTCTTGAGCTCCTCCAACAACATGCAGAGGAATTACAGGATTTCCCCCAATCGGCTGTCCCCTTTTTTGTCATGGCAATAAAAGATCCTAGTGAACTTCCTCCACAACCTTATGATTTACCAACTGGACTTTGGACGCCACTGATTGAGAGATTTTTAAAGCCTGTCCTTATGTAAAAGTCACTTTAAAGCCAAGATTAGAACCACCAAAGGTGTCACAGTATCCACTTTCCAGGAATCAAAAGTTAGGGATTGAGCCCATAATGCATTCTTTTTTGAAAAAGGGTATATTAATATACTGTCAATCAAAAGCAAACACACCCATCCTGCCTATAAAAAAGCTTGGGAAAAATCTAAGCCGTTTAAGGTGGTCTTCTGTGATTATCTAGAGGTTCTTAGGGGGCTATCAAGGTAAAGAGGGTAGGCTCCCTCATAGATACAAAATTTTAAGTCGTTGGTTACCATAAGTTTTCTGTATATTCTTTTGGAATGTCTTTTATATTCAAATGTAAGTCCCCTTTGAATGTTGTTTTTTTATTGTTATTGCTGTTGCTGTATATGTTTGAAAACCCAATAAAAACATTTGACACAAAAAAAGTTTGGGGAAAATGTATACAGGTTTGTCAAGGATTTGAGAGCACTGAATCAAGTGATACAGTGCCCTTGTGCAGTAGTGCCCAACCCACAAACAGTGCTGTCTTGGATTCCAGAGGGTGCTAAAGTTTTCTTGGTAATTGATCTAGCTAATGGCTTTTTCTCAGTGCCTTTGGACCCAACTTGTTACTACCTCTTTGCCCTCACATTTCAAGGCTGGCAGCTTACCTGGACTTGATTACCTCAAGGGCTTGTAAACAGTTCTACTGAATTTTCTCAGGCGCTCATGGATGTGTTGCAGAGGTGGACAGCACCTAATGGGTGTGCCCACCTGCAATACATAGATGACCTTCTGCTGGCTATTGGGACAGCGTCAGTGTAAGTCAGCTACAACCTTTCTCACTGTATTGTCATGAATCAAGGGGACTTGCCTCAGCTGTATTGACCCAGAAACATGGGGATAAACAAAGGCCCCTTGGCTACTACAGTGCACGCTTGGATCCTGTTGCGTTAGCCCTGCCCCCTATTCCTTTGGTTGCGGCTACTGCAATGATGGTGGAAAAAGTGGCCGAAATAGTGTGGGTAATCAGCTGATGATTTTGGTACCTGGTTTAGTACATACAGTGATGTCAAATGCTAATACTAGACATTTGTCTGCTGCCAGGCTAACTAAGTATGAGCGTGCCCTTTTGGCTCCTCCCAAGTTTGTGTTTCTCAGATGCAATGATCTAAACCCTGCCACTTTGTTGCCTGAACCTGACCCTGTCCCATTAGAAGGGGACACCCTGGAAAAGGGGGATGCTCATGATCGTCTCCAGGTCATTGAGACATTTTTGCACCTTTCCGTCACACATTATGGGTGGAGTTAAATGTAGGGGTGAATAACACACAATTAGGTATTGGAGTCTGCTATAGGCCCCCCAGTGCTAGGGAAGAAATGGAAAATCAACTACTATCACAGAGAGAAAAAGCAGCAAAAAGTGGATGTGTTTTAATCATGCGAGATTTCAACTACCCTGACATTGACTGAAGTAATGGCCCTACAGGAACAGCAGAAGGGAGGAAATTTGTGAATTTAATACAAGATAATTTTATGGTACAGTTTATAGAAGCCCCAACTAGAAATGATACTCTGCTGGACCTAGTTCTTTCTAACAATGCAGAGCTTATAATAAATGTGCATATAAAAGAGAGTCTGGTTAGTTGTGACCATAATTTGATTTCATTTAAGCTGTAAACAGGAAGCAAAAACAGGAAAGATAAAAACATTTAATTTTAAGAGGGCAAATTTTCCATTATTAGGAGAGGCTCTTTGTGACTTGGACTGGGAGACAATATTGTCTTCTAAGAACACAACATAAATGGGAATGTTTCAAATCTGTTCTACACTGAAAAAATATATATCAATGGCTAGTGAGTTTAAGAGGCTAAAATTAAAACCTATGTGGCTCAGAGCTGATGTTAAAAAAGCCATAAAGAACAAGAAATGGGCATTCCAAAAATATAAAAATGAATTATCCCCTTCATCATTTGAAAAGTATAAAGAATATAACAAATGAAAGGCAGATTGCAAAGGAAAGTAAGGCAAACCCCCCCAAAAAATGTTAAATATAATAATAGTAAAAAGATTAGATCTGAGCATGTAGGCCCCTAAAGGATGTTGCTCGGTTGGTAAATGGAGATAAAGAAAAGCCAGATTTACTAAACACTTTTTTTAGCTCTGTGTACACAAAGCAGAGCTCAAGTCCAAATTCATAATAGCAATGTCACTGCCTTAAATGAGTCACGATTGCTCAGAATTGATATGATTGAGCAACAACTGGGAAAAATTAAGGTTGACAAAGCACCAGGACCTGATGGATTACATCCACGTGTCCTCAAGAAGCTGAGCTTGGTTATTTCAAAGCCATTATTTCTAATTTTTGGAGACTCTTTAGTTACTGGCAAGGTACTGATGGATTGGCGTAAGGCCAATGTGGTTCCTATCTTCAAAAAGGGAGCAAAGTCATTACCAGGTAACCACAGACCGGTTAGTTTAAGGTCCATAGTTGGAAAGGTCCTAGAGAGTTTGATAAAAAACCACATGGAGGCTTTTCTGCTAGAAAATAATATTATTAGTGTCAGCATGGCTTCAAGAAAGACCGAAGTTGTCAAATAAATTTACTTTCTTTTTATGAGGAAGTAAGTAAACAGGTAGACAGTGGAGTAGCAGTTGATGTAGTGTTTTCTTTGGACTTTGCTAAAGCTTTTGACTCTGTACCCCACAGACAGTTAATATGCAAGCTAGGGTCAATAGGTTTAGAAAAGTGAATCTGTAAATGGATAGAGAACTGGCCTAAAGACCGCATCCAGAGAGTTGTAATTATTGATTCATACTTTGAATGGTTTAAGGTTATTAGTGGTGTACCCCAGGGTTCCGTGTTGGGACCTTTACTGTTTAACATCCTTATAAATTATTTAGAGTTTGGTATTAAAAGTACCATTTCTGTGTTTGCAGATGACACCAAACTATGTAATAGAATTAAGTCCATACAGGATGTCTATAATATACAAGCAGACCTGGATGTACTGTTTGATTGGGCAGCAAAGTGACAAATGACATTTATTATAGAGAAATGTAAAGTTGTGCACTTGGGAGCTAACGACATGCATGCTTCGTACTGTCTAGGGGGAATACACTTGGGGGAGTCAGAAATGGAAAAGGATCTGGAGGTTCTGGTAGATCATATACTTAATAACAGCATGCAATGCCAAGCTGCAATATCTAAAGCTAACAAAGTACATTCTTGTATTAGAAGAGGAATAGACTCCAGAGATTGGGACATAATCCTGCCCCTGTACAAAGCATTGGTCAGACCACATCCGGAATATGCAGTCCAGTTTTGGGCACCAGTTCACAAAAAGGATATTGTGGAATTGGAGAGAGTGCAGAGAAGTGTAACTAAACTAATAAAAGGAATGGAGAAGCTCAGCTATGAGGAGAGATTAGCTGAACTGAATTTATTCTCCCTTAAGAAGAGACGTTTAAGGGGGGATATGATCACCCTGTATAAATGTATAAACGGTCCATATAGAGCACTCTCTTCCCCATTATTCAATTTGAGGTCATTACAAAGAACAAGAGGACACTCTTTGCGTCTGGCGGAAAAGAAGTTATAGCTCCAGACAAGGAAGGGATTCTTCACTGTAAGGTCTGTGAAAATGTGGAATCAGCTCCCTCAGGAAGTAGTTTCAGCAACTACTAGATTGCTTTAAGAAAAAGCTGGATGTTTTTCTAGAAGCACAAAATATAACTGGGTATTAGGCTTTAAAGTAAAAATACCAGTGACTGTTGATCCAGGGAACATCCGATTGCCTCATGGAATCAGGAAGGAATTTTTTTTCCCTTGTTGAAGCAAATTGTACCAGAGGTTTTTTTGCCTTCCTCTTGACCAACTATGTCTTATAGGGCTTTATATTTGGGATATGATTATTTCCTTAGTGATTGAACTTGATGGGCTTATGTCTTTTTTCAACCTAACCTACTATGTAACTATGTATAGCTGATGCTGAATTGACCTTTTTCTTAGATGGGTAAAGGATCTATGATGATCGAGGTACCCCTCACACAGCCTTTGCAATTGTAGATGGCCATGCTGTGGTGAAGGTGGACCAAATACCCTGTCAGCATTCAGCTCAGTGTTAGCACTGCAGGTCGTGCCGGCGCCGCTGCTCCTAATCGCAGGCATGGGCGCCGGGTTCTATCTCTCAGGTAACACTACCTATGTTCCATATCAGTGTTTCCTCCATGCTGAGACTTGCTCTGTTTGTGAGCTGGTGTGGGTGTGTCTCTGAGGTAACACACACACGCCCTCTGTTTTCCACAGCCTATGGCTGATGTCCTGCAGGGATTTAAAGGCACCTCCTATTACAGGAAGTTGCCTGAGCAATCTCTGGCTTACCAGCATTACCCTGTGTTTAGTGATTTATCTGACTGCTTTCCTGTGTACCGGACCTTGCTACGTTTTTGGACCTTGCTTGTTTGCTGCCTGACCCTGATCTCGGACTACGTTTTTGGACTCTGCTTGTCTGCACCCTGGTCTTGACTCCTGTGGTCAGCTGCCACTGGCCTGGGGATTGTTCTGGAGTGGCACCTGGTAGCTACCCCGCAGCCCAAGCCTATCCTCACCATCAGAGGCTCTAGTGAAGACCGGGTGGCTGCTTAGTTACGCCCCTCTAGAGTTTACCTGGCCAGCGGCACAGTGGGTCCACACCTTCGTTCATAACACTCAGGTTGCTGAATTGGTGGCATTCACAGAAGCTTGTAAGTTAGCAGAGGGAAAGGTAGCAAACATACAGATTCAAGGTATGCATTTGTAGTAGCCCACGATTTTGACTACCTCTGGCAGCAGAGAGGTTATTTGACTTCTAAGGGGAAGGAGATTTCCAAATCCCCTTTTGTTAAAAAGTTATTGGAGGCCATTTTAATGCCAAAACAACTTGCATTTGTCAAGTGCCCTGCGCACAAGATAAGAGAAAACCCGGTTACCTGGGGCAACGCATTAGCTAGACACACTTCTCTTGCAGTAAGACCTGAGCAACTTCTGATAGTAAGGAAAGCCCCTTAGTGTGATTTTTTTTCTTCCAAGTTCTTTCAGATCTCCAGTCTTCCAGCTCGGCGATTGGGTGGTGGTCATATAACATAAAGCTCTGCAGTCTCACTGGGATGGGCCTTTCCAGGAGCTGCTGACAACTTCTACTGCTGTTAAACTTGAAGGGAAACCCATACCGATCCACGCCTCCCACTGCAAAAAAGTTCCACCCCCTCTCTGCCCAGACATCTCTTCTGAGCCAGAGGCAGCACCTGAGTCTGAGGATACCAAGTCTAAGGGGGAGATTCTACCCTAATTTGAGGAGGTAATTGTGTCCAATTAGCCATTCAACAACTGAGAATTAACGGCTTCCCATCGGGTGAAGATGAGAGTTGTTTTGTTTTTTTGGATTATCCCTATTAGTGTTGGTCGAATAGCTCACTATTCAATTTGACCGCTATTCGGTCGAATGAAGCAAAATTATTCAGGTGAACGAACGTCGAATTCGAACTCTATTAAAGTCAATAGGGGGAAAATTCGGGACTGTGTAGAGCTTCTACAGCCTATAAATACATTTAAAAAGACATGTCAAGACTCCCCCAGCTCTGCACAACACTGTACAAGTAAAAAAAAAAAAATAAGAAAGTCTTTTTTGTGTTGCTGGCAAGGCCATTTTATGGGGCGGTCAATGAAACATGCCGGATTTTATACCAGCCTCAGAGTAGAGGCAGAGAGGGCCACATGGGGGTTCCTCCGGTCCAAAAATTAGCCACCGGGATTCACCGCTCTGTTACAAGCCATACACAGGCTTCAGAGTACAGACAGAGGTCCCTGAGGGGGGTCTTTCAGTCACAAAATTAGCCAGCTACACAGCTCTGTTATAAGTTACAATTGACAGGTGGCATCAGCAGGAGGAGGAGGCAGTGGGCACTGAGACGGAGCGGGGACCGCATTAGTAACTGGCATCTAGAGCTAGGTACTGGGCAGGCGGCAGCAGTAACAGCATGAGGAGGAGGCGGTGAGCCCTGAGACCGAGCAGAGATGGCATTAGAGGTTGAGGCCATCACCTATATGGACAGTGTAGAAGCTGTAGCTACTGGAGACATTAATGAATGAAGGAGATTCCAATCTGTCCCTACCCACTATGTAGCAAAACCACATGACGCCTGCCCACTGCCCAGTACCCAGCTCTAGAAGTTGAGCTTGTTGAGCCTAGTCTAGACTGACATCTAGAGCTGGGTACTGGGCAGTGGTCATGCGGCAGCAGTAAGAGCAGGAAAAGTAGACGGTGGGTCCTGAGAAGTGTGGGTGGCATTGTTAACTGGCATCTAGCTGGGTACTGGGAGGAGGAGGCTGTGGGCCCTGAGACGGAGCAAGGAAGGCATTAGTGGTTGAGACCATCACCTATATGGACAGTGTGGAAGCTGTAGCTACTAAAGCTACAGCAGTAACAGCATGAGGAGGAGGCGTTAGGCCCTGAGATGGAGTGTGGACAGCATTTGTAAGTGTCAGAATCTATAGCTGGGTACTGGGCAGGCAGAAGCATTACCAGAAGGAAGAGGAGGCGGTGGGCTCTGAGACGAAGTGTGGACGGCATTAGTATCTTACATCTAGAGTCGGGTACTGGGCAGGCAGCAGCATCAGTTACAGCAGGAGGAGGAGGCGGTGGGCTCTGAGACAGAGTTTGAACAGCATTAGTATCTGGCATCTAGAGTCGGGTACTTGAGGGAGAGGCGGTGGGCTCTTAGACGGAGTGTGGACGGCATTAGTATCTTGCATGTAGAGTTGGGTACTGGGCAGGCGGCAGCAGTAACAGCAGCAGGAGGAGGAGGCGGCGGGCTCTGAGACCAAGTGTGGACGGCATTAGTATCTTGCATGTAGAGTTGGGTACTGGGCAGGCGGCAGCAGTAACAGCAGCAGGAGGAGGAGGCGGCGGGCTCTGAGACCAAGTGTGGACGGCATTAGTATCTTGCATCTAGAGTTACTGGACAGGCGGCAGCAGCAGTAACAGCAGGAGGAGAAGGAGGTGGGCCCTGTGACGGAGCAAGGACTGCATTAGAGGTTGAGGCCGTCACCTCTGTGGACATTGTATAAAACTGTAGCTATTTAAGACATGAATGGATGAACGAAATTCACACTTTTCATACCTACGAACTAGTGAAACCACATAAAAGGAAACAGGCTTGGTGGAATCAGCGAGGAAATACATACATTTTTTATCATTTAGTGGATATCTAGCAAGTGCTATCACAGTTAAATATCTGTATTTGTTTCAGATAAATACATAATTTTTTATGGGGTTTTAGGATACATACTAAGTGCTATCAGAAAAAAATATCTGTATTTTTTGGAGAGAAATATATAATTTTTTATGGCCTTTTGGATAGATACAAAGTGCTATCAGAATTAGATATCTAGATTTTTGGGAGAGAAATACATACATTTTTATGGCTATGGGGATATATAGCAAAGTGGGATCAGAACTAAATATCTGTATTTTATGGAGAGAAAAAAATAATTTTTTATGGTCTTTTGGATTGATACTAAGTGCTATCACAATTAGATATCCAGATTTTTGGGAGAGAAATACATACATTTTTATGGCTTTGGAGATATATAGCAAAGTGCTATCATAACAAAATATCTGTATTTTTTATCGATAAATACAGAAATTTTCATTATTTTTTGTTATAGATTGCAAGAGGTATCTTAAATTATCATACCTCTTGCAATCTATCACAAAAGCCAGACAAATTTCTAAATTTATCCATAAAAAATACGGATATTTCATTCTGATAGCACTTAGTATTCTTTCAAAAACCCCTAAAATTTTTATGTATTTCTGTAAAAAATACATATATTTAATTCTAATCCCACTTGCTATCTATCAAAATAGCCATAAAAATTTCTGTATTTCTCTCCAAAAAATACAGATATTTAATTCTGATACCTCTTGGAATCTATCCAAAAAAACAGAAAAATGTCTGTATTTCTGTAAAAAAATACAGATATTTCATTCTGATACCACTTTCTATCAAATAAAGCCATAAAAATGTCTTTTTCTTTCCAAAAAATACAGATATTTAATTATGATACTTCTTGCAATCTTTCAAAAAAAAAACAAAAAAAATTCTGTATTTCTGTAAACAAAATACAGATATTTCATTCTGATACCACTTGCTATCTATCAAAAAAGCCATAAAAATTTCTGTATTTCTCTCCAAAAATACAGATATTTAATTATGATTAGAGATGAGCGAATTTCTCAAATATTCAATTCGGACGGTTCACCAAATTTATTTGCGGCGAATCGCATTAAAAAACATCTATTTACGGTCTGCAGAGAGCCTTGATAGTGGTGTAGAACACTGTGCCTTGCAGTAACACGCATAGGGAGTCTGCTGTGGTAGTGAAATAAAACTGTGGGTCAGTATGACATGCAGATGACAGGCATCATTAGAATCACTGCACACTTCACTTATTTGGGCAGTCACGGGGCCAAAACTGAGCAAATAACTCAAGTATGAACTCAGCCTTACAGGTCCATGTTAGCGTCAAGAAGAAGAGCACTCCTTTCCTCATCAGCTGATTCCACATAGATGTCTATAAAACCTGTTTTATTAACCGCTTGTACAAGTAGAGCCCCCCCAACAGAGTGGAGAGGGTGTCGGCACTAAGTTTGTGTTGACGTCACTGATTATTTTGCCCTTCCTCTGATCCATCAGAACAATAACCCACAAAAAACGGATCCTGTCTGTGGAGCATATGCATTCACTCGGTCAGCATTTGCTCAATAATCCATCAGTATTGCTAATGCCAAAAAAAACAGGAGTGGATCCAAAACAGAGATGACACGTGAATGGAATATTTGCATGTCTTCTGTGTTTAGTACCTACTCCTGCTTTTGGCTACCAACTCATAAGCCAATTCTGATGGGACCATACAGGCCTTACAGCTGCTACACAGACAGGATCCGTTGTGGGTCTCTTTTTTCCTTCCTTCCTTCCTAAGAAAGGTCAAATAAATAGTGATGTCATCCAGGCCAAAAAGGCAAAATAGTGACCCAGTCATGGAGTGGGGAGGGTGGGAGAACAGCTTGAGAAGTCCACGGAGTGGCACAATGACATAGTGGTGAGGTGGAAGCAGCATGAGGAGACCCCAGAGTGGCCCATTGACAGAGTCTGGAGGTGGCGGCAGCATCAGGAGGTCACAGAATGGCACAATGACATAGTGTGGAGGTCGCAGCAGCATCAGGAGGCCACAGAGTGGCACAATGACAGAGTCTGGGGTGGAGGCAGCAGCAGTATCAGGAGGTCACAGAGTAGCACAATGACAGAGTGTGGAGTTGGCGACAGCATCAAGAGGCTACAGAGTGGCACAATGACAAATTGTGGAGGTGGCGGCAGCAACAGCATCAGGCAGAGGCCACAGAGTGGCACAATGACAGAGTGTGGAGGTGGCAGCAGAATCAGGAGGCCACAAAGTGACACAATGTCCGAGTGTGGAGGTGGCAGCAGCATGAGGAAGCCACAGAGTGGCACAATGACAGACTCTGGAGGTGGCCACAGCATGAGTAGGCCACAGAGTGGCAGAATGACAGAGTGTGGAGGTGGCGACAGCATCAGGAGGCCACAGAATTGCACAATGACATAGTGTGGAGGTGGCGACAGCATCAGGAGGCCACAGAGTGGCACAATGACATAGTGTGGAGGTGGCGGTAGCATCAGGAGGCCACAGGGTGGCAAAATGACAGAGTGTGGAAATGGCGGCAGCAGCAGCATCAGGTGGAGACCACAGAGTGGCACAATGACAGAGTCTGGAGTTGGGGACAGCATCAGGAGGCTACAGAGTGGCACAATGACAGAGTGTGGAAGTGGCAGCAGCATGAGTAGGCAGCATCAGGAGACCACAAAGTTACCCGGTGACAGAGTGGGGCGGTGGGTGACAATTAGTGTTGGTCGAATAGCTCACTATTCGATTCGACCGCTATTCGGTCGAATAATGCATAATTATTCGAGTGATCGAAGGTCAAATTCGAACTCCTTTAAAGTCAATGGGGGGAAAATTTGGGTTGTTTTTCGGGATGGTGGAGAGCTTCTACAGCCTATAAATACATTTAAAAAGACATGTCAAGACTCCCCCAGCTCTACACAACACTGTACAACTAAAAAAAAATAAGGAAGTCTTTTTTCTGTTGCTGGCAAGGCCATTTTTGGGGGGGGGTCAAGGGAACATGCCGGATTTTACACGGTCTCGGAGTAGAGGCAGAGAGGGACATGAGGGGGTTCCTCTGGTCCAAAAATTAGCCACCAGGTTTCACCGCTCTGTTAGCCATACATAGGCCATACATAGGCTTCAGAGTACAGGCAGAGGTCTCTGAGGGGGGTCTTTCAGTCCAAAAATTAGCCAGCTACACACCTCTGTTATAAGTTACAAGTAACAGGTGGCAGCAGCAGGAGGAGGAGGTGGTGGGCACTGAGATGGAGCAGGGACCACATTGGTAACTGGCATCTAGAGCTGGGTGTAGTGCATCACCAATGCCACCTAGATGGCTGTAATGCCATATTTATGAATGGAGTACTGACAGGTGGCAACAGCAGGAGGAGGAGTCGGTGGGAACTGAGACGGATCATGGACAGCATTGGTAACTGGCATCCAGAGCTGGGTACTGGGCAGGCGGCATAAGTTACAGCATGAGGAGGAGGCGGTGGGCCCTGAGAAGGAGCAAGGACGGCATTAGAGATTGAGCCCATCACCTATATGGACAGTGTCGAAGCTGTAGCTATTGGAGACATGAATGGATGAAATAGATTCCAATTTCGGTAGGTACAGATTGGAATCTCGTTCATTCATTCATGTCCCCAATAGCTACAGCTTCGACACTGTCCATATAGATGATGGCCTCAAATTCTAATGCCCTCCTTGCTCCATCTCAGGGCCCACTGCCTCCTCTTCCTGCTGTTCCTGCTGCCGCCTGCCCAGTACCCAGCTCTAGATGCCAGTTACCAATGCTGTCCATGCTCCGTCTCAGAGCCCACCGCCTCCTCTTCCTGCTGTTCCTGCTGCATGCCCCAGGCTTGATCAATATAAGCCATCAGGATGCAGGTATACTTCCCATGAGCCAGCTGATTTGAGTGGGTGGCATCTTTAACCCTGGAGTGCAGCTTGAAGCGTAAGTGGAAGTGCAAGTCAATCACATCCAAATGGTGCAAATCAGCCAGTGTGGCGCTGTAGAAATTCCCTTCTATGATGTCCCAGCGGACATTAGGAATTGGGTACTCTAGCACTTCACCAGCTTTGAATCCAACAGACATGGACGTGTTACATATCAACAGACATTTGGGGCTCAGCACCTCGGTGAGCCGAATAAACAGGTGGTCCAGGTTGGTCCACATTTCCAGGTATTGTACATTTGCAGTGATTGCTCATGATACCTGATAACATCCTATATAACACGAGTTGATGAGGACAACGTCGGGCTGAGGTCCATGTTGGGAGTTGGCCAGCACGCTCCCTATGTACTCCGAAGAAACACGGGTCAGGAACCGTACAAGTTGGTGGTCAGTTCTGTAATGACGCACTTGGTGGTAAATTATGGCATTGTGCATTTCACCCAGAGATCCCCCAACATGTCATTTGCAAATGACATGTCACCCTTTCCTTTTCAGCTGCTTCTCAGTCTGAAAGTCATCATTCTGCAGTATTTTCACAAGATCCTTGTTGACGGATCTTGGAATGGAGCCTCCCAGGACGGCCACCTACTTGTTGTGGAGAAGTCTCCGGACGTCTGCTGAGCTCAATAACTTCATGGCTTAATGTGGTCATCCAGGACCTCTCGGTTCCCATTAAATATACCGGTGTTTCCCATCTCATCCCCCCAACATATACAGAGGGACTGCTGGCCCACATCCCAGTTCCGGGGTAACATACACAGAAATTCAGTCCAACGAAGCAGAAGACGTGGCCTTTTACATTCAATCAGAAATTTCAGATTACACACTTCGGGGTGTCATTAAAGATGCACTACACCCAGCTCTAGATGCCAGTTACTAATGCCTTCCACACTCCGTCTCAGGGCCTGCTATCGAGTGAAAGCACATGAAAGGAAACAGGGCTTGGCGGAATCAGTGGGGAAAGAAAATCCTGTTGAGCGTGAGTCTAGCCTGGCATCTAGAGCTGGGTACTGGACTGTGGGCAGGCAGCAGCAGTAATAGCAGGAAGAGTAGGCGGTGGGCCCTGAGTAGTGTGGATGGCATTGTTAACTGGCATCTAGAGATAAGTACTGGGAGGAGGAGACGGTGGGCCCTGAGACGGAGCAAGGAGGGCATTAGAAGTTAAGGCCATCACCTATATGGACAGTGTAGAAGCTGTAGCTATTGTATACATGAATGGATGAGTGAGATTCCAATCTGTCCCTATCTATTATGTAGCGAAAGCACATGAAAGGGATTGGGCTTGGAGGAATCAGCGGGGAAAGAAGACCCTGTTGAGCTGGAAGGCAAGGATCTGAATGGCATGTTCTGCCAGCTCCGCCCACTGCTCAAGCTTGGATACCCAGTAGCCCAGTGGGTCCTGGCTTTGCAGGTTGCAGATGTCCCATGCAGAGCTCAGGTATTCCTGCACCATGACTGAGTACGGTTACTGAGTGTCATTGGCAATTGCTGCACGACTGACAGCTTGCTTCCGCTGAAAAAAAGCCTGCATAGTTTGGCTTAGACGACCTCTACTGCTGCTGCCACCCATGCCGCCTAAAGCAGTTGTTTGGATCCCATGGCTGATGGAACTGCCATAGGGATCCCTGCTGCTGGCAGCCGGAAAGGCTGAGCACAAGTCCCTTACAGGCATTTCTTGGTAGTGCTGCATTTTAGGTCCCCTGTTGGGGCAAGATGAGTTGTTGTATCTCAGGCTTGTAACGTGGATCCAGTAATGTAGCAATCCAATAGTCATCAGTCTTTGTTTTTATGTGTTGTATGTGCTGATCTTTGGCTATGCACTCCTGCATGAAGGTTGTCATGTGGCTCAAAGTTCCCACAGCTGAGGTAATTCTGGACCCACACTCCTGTGGGTCGAATAGCAACACAGGGTCGTCCTCCTCCTCCTCTGCCTGGTCTTGTGGTGCACTATGCCTAGTAGGCACGCATGTCCGAAATGATGTTTGAAATGTCATCTCTTGATGCAGCGTCCGCTATGTGTCATGTCCGAGATCCACCATCATCTGTTCCAGCAAGCATATGATGGGGATGGTGTCACTGACACAGGCCTGATCCCCGCTGATCATCCTGGTCGCCTCATCAAAAGGTGACAATACAGTGCACAAGTCCTCAATTTGCAGCCACTCCGCAGGGCTGAAGAAAGGTAGTGTAGGTATACGTCTGAAATGAGCAGACTCTGCCATTTAATCCACCACCGCTTTCTGTTGTTCAGCCAGCCGCTGCAGCATGTAAAAGGTGGAATTCCAACATGTGGCCACATCACAATTTAACCGGTGCACTGGCAGGTGGAGATTTCGCTGACAGCTGACAACTTTCTAGCCTTCACCAACAGCGGCTGGAGGCCTGGGTAATTTCTAAGGAAGCGCTGTACTATAAGGTTCATGACATGAGCTAGGCAAGGTACGTGTGTGAGTTTCCCACAACGCAGGGCTGCCAGCAGATTGGCCCCGTTGTCACACACAACCTTGCCAGGTTGGAGTCTGTTGGGAGTTAGCCATATGTCCTCCTGCTCCCGCAAGGCACTTAGAATGGCTGCGCCCGTGTGGCCGTTCATGCAAAGCAGGAACACATTTTTCTGCAAGATACTGCTGCTTAGGCATAACGTACTGTGGGTTCGCGCAGAGGAATGCGTAATGAAACGCATTGGAGTCCACCAGCCGGTAAGGCATTGATTAGCTTTGTTTTAGGGTCATTTGGGCTTGCTTCTTGGGCAAGGGGGGTCACACCGAGCTCTGTGCTTTGACCAGGTGTTCCAGCCAGGTTACCGGGTGGTGGCTTTTTAAATGTGTACTCATGCAACTTGTTCCAAGTTTGTTTGGGTTTTTGCCTCGTTTCAAGTGTTGAGCACAAAGTTTGCAGATGACCATAGTGTTGTCATCACTATGGACATTAAAAAATGCCCACATGGGTGAACATCTAACTGGGCCGAAAGGTGCTCTGGAGATGGTGCTCGTGGTGGCCGTCCGCGGTTCTTGAGGCATAGCTGTTGTGACAGCTTCCGATGATGGACGACTATGACTTGCCTTACTGGTACATGAAGACTGCAGAGTGTGGGCAGCTTTTACCCTCTTCCTCCCTCTCCCCCTGCAACCTCCTCCTCCTTTTCTTCATCCTATTCTACCTCCTCATCCTCCTCCTCTTCTTCCTGCCTATGATGATCTCCTTTTTCGCCCCATGTCGCATCAAGGACATCATCATCATCATCATATGAGACAGTTTCCCTGTATGTGCCTAAAGAAGCAGCAGCCTTTTGGAGCCAGTTTAACCTGGCTCGTCTGGCTCAGAGTGTTCGGGTGAAAAGTAAGTGGGGGGAAAGCCTGTGAACTGACTCTCTTTGTCAGATGACTGAAACAACTGAGCATCTTGAAGGAATGCTTGTAGCTCCGCCTCTCCAACCCCTCGGTGGGACTCCTCTACATAGTGCTATACACGAGACTTTCCAGCTGCTGATGAAGAACTAGGAGGAACAGGTATCTCATGGACTGTTTAGGACACCTGTGAGGCCTGTGTCTGGGACTGGGATGAACAGAGGGTACAATCACTTGACCCAGGCTGGGTCATGTACTCTACTACCTCTTGTTCATGGTGTGGTAATAATGGACGCCCACCACCAACAGCAGCACTTCTTGTTCTCGGGTCTGCGGCTAAAAAAAACTCATACTGCTTTGCTTGCCACCCCTGCCCCTTCCTTAGACCAGACATTGTAGAATTTTTTTGTGTGGCTTGACATCCTGCAAAATACTTTGTAGCTAATATGCTTCACAAAGTGGAAATTTGTACAGTAAGTGGATTTTTTATTGGGAGGGGGTTGACACCAAAAATGCAAGCGCGCTGTGTGTGTTGTATGCAGCAATTTCCTTCAGTGGTGACGCTTGTAATATGCAGCACAGTATTCAAACTATATACTGCAGTATACACTGCGTCTGTCTCCCAGTACAAGTGTGATACTATGCACACAGTCAGGAGGGTACCCTGCCTCTGGCTGCGTGTATGTAATACACTGACTGACTATCTATGTATCTATCTAGCTAACAGTGAAACACTACCTATCTGAATACAATCCAATAATCTATCCAATAGTGTGAGTGTGACACAGTCTAAGTAAAGCACTTTTTTTGACTTTGACAAAGCAAGCCAAGCAGCACAGAAAGGTTGTGATGCTAGCAAATCTGTCAGGAGTGGTAAATTCAGGCACGCCCTGGCCTTATATAGGCCAATGGCTGCCTGTGTGGCATGCAGTGACAGACAGCGAATCGGCTGCCTGCCACAACAAACATGGAAGAGAGCATCCCTGCTGTTATTGGAGGGCCCTAGGCATTATGGGGGAGGTCCCTAGGCATTGTGAGAGGGCTTCGAATCCAACAAAAGTCGGGTCGACCCGAATTCAAACAAGAACACTAATCCCTATGCTTCCGAGTGCAATATGGATGGATAACGCCTTACTTCAACTCCATCTTGCTACAGTAAAAGACTTAAATTTGTCCAATTGTTGGGTGTATAGCCATGTGCCAATCACTGCTATGGAGGCCTACTTCTTGTGGAGGTTCCCTTAAAGTATTGTTCAGCAGAAATGTCACCAAATCCTTCAGAACTGAAGACACCAGTTTCAAATTGACAATACTCAATGATATGTATGTTTATAAATAAACAACAGGAGGGACTGATAAAGAAAATTAATTATCATATATATTCTATTGATTTTACTAATAATTTGGGTTGAATATATGCTTAAGCTAATGAATGTCTGGTTCTCTTATTAGAGTGGTTTAACACAGGGGGACATTTTATGTTCATGTTCATGGGGAATAAAAACACCATTGTCACTGATTGCATCTAAAAATGGAAATTGGTAACCAACAGGTAATTTGACTTGCAAAGAAAGAAAGCAAGTATTAGATAAGGTGGAAATCTTTATCCATACACCACACATTCCTGTATGATGATTCAAAGCACTGAAGCAAAAGGGTCATCCTGAATTTACTCATCACTGCCCTGAACAAAATGCTTCAGCCTCTGCAAGGCTGTTCAACTCAGTCCTTTACAAGATTTGTAACATGACATGAAAAGTCTTCCCTTTACCCCCCTACCATTTGCATTTTTGCTTATAATACATTGGCAAACTGCCATGTACTGTCCATCACAAAGACACATTATCTTATCGGTCATGCTCTTGCATAACAGAAGCCTCAAATCAGTTTTTGAGACCTTAGGCTATGTACGCACGTCAGATGATTCTCGTCCGATAATCGCCTCATGGCTGATATCAGACGAGAATCTGGCGTGTGTACAGCGCTCATGGCCAGTCGTCCAGGTGACTGGACTGGCAGATCCAAGGACAACAGATGAGGAACGATCACAATGAAAGTGAAAGGGAGAGAGCACAGTAGGGTGCCACTCTGTCATTCTCCCCTTCCCCTCTCCCAAGAGCAGAAGGGTGCTGTATGTACAGTGCTAGTTCATGGATCATGCAGTTCCTTTCCAACGTCAAATTATTGCACGTGTGTACCGAGCCTTACTTAAGTTCTGACATTTAGCACATACTTGCAGCGAGTGCAATATTTTGTATGATACATTTTTACCAAGCATGCTGTAATTTTTTTTTTTTTTTTTTTAATGTGTGATACCATTACATGCATCTTGTATTTAAACATAATGCAAGAAGTTCAGATGTTTTTTACA
Organism: Pyxicephalus adspersus; assembly: GCF_032062135.1. Taxonomy (NCBI): domain Eukaryota; kingdom Metazoa; phylum Chordata; class Amphibia; order Anura; family Pyxicephalidae; genus Pyxicephalus; species Pyxicephalus adspersus. Next base: position 107,310,743 of record NC_092858.1, read on the forward strand.
TTACAGAATAGCAAACCCCTTTAAAAAAATAAAAAAATGTAACCCCCCCTCCGTCCTTATCACCACAGCAATAAAGATATAATGGTAACATTGAGCCTCCTGGGATTCATATGTCACACATCCCTGGAGAGCTTTCTTCAATGGGAACCCCCCCCCCCCCCCTAAAAAAAAATGCAGATCTTGCGCAGCTAGATCAGCCCCCCCCCCCATTCACCCCCAATCTCACATCTGCTCAATGCAACGAAGGGAGATTACAGGAAATCAGCAGGGTTCCCTCATCTTGAGTTCTTAACTTTATACAAATTACATCCAGGTTGAAGGTATTGCTATTTCTAGCACAACTTTTTCTGGGCAGCTTAATACACTGTATATAGATTAAAGTATCTAGTAAAGAAATGTAAAAACCTGCAGTTTGGAGTAAAAATCTGATGAAAAAAAAAAAAAAAAAAAAAAAAATACTGAAGAACTATATAAAAGTAACATGAAAAAAACACATAATGCAACTGGTCCAACACAAATGTTTTAATTGAAAAAAAAAATTCTAAGAAATACAAAGAAAAGGTACATAAAACAATAATTTGTTTAAAACACAAAGTTCAACTGTTATGTGTGGAAAATGGATTTAAAAAAACCCTCTACTTTTTTTCCTTCAATCAAATGGAACCAAACCTTTGAAGTATAAAAAGGTATATATCTATACCAAATACTTTCAGCCAGCAAAGCCGTTCTTAAAGCTAAACCCCTGCCACAAGAAAATTCAGATATACTTCTCAATAACTGAAACAGACATAAATCCACTTTCAACAACTAAAAAGTACACCAGGATTTAGGTACAATATGCATACATCCTGTATTTTAAAAAAAATGAGTTCTGCTTTAAAAAGCCAATTCACCAAAATAAAACAAAAATGTTTGTAGATGCTGTAAAGAAGACTCCCACAGACTTGGATGTTAAGAGCTCTTCATATTCACAATGAAAGCAAGCAGATTTCACTCCTCTTCTTGAGTTCCTAATAAAATGTGACACTTTTTCAAAACAGGAGCAGAGGAAAAATCCCTACTAAAGGAGTGGTACCCTTGTGTTGTAGCCCCCAGGAGATACTTGACAGATTCCACTTCATTACTTTTGGAGAGAGTGACCCAGTTCACACAGTTTTATTATAATTGTGGGAAGATTTTCTAACTATGGTTAAAAATTTAAACACCATTACAAAACAAACAAAAATAATAGCATCTGATATCCCCCTTATTGTTAAGGGTTAAAATGGGTAAAGTAATTTGGCCAAATAAATTGCATTTACAGGAATGTAAAATATTTATCAGCCGATCTATCGGTCAGGGCGTGCCATGCCTGGACGAGATTGAAGCATCATGGGACGGGATGGTGGACGCATCATTGGTGGGCCTGGCATCATTGGCATGTGAGCTCCCATTGGTGGTCTCATACCGGGACCTGGGGAGGAGAAAAATAATGCATTACTCCACAGATTACAAATACCTTAACACAGAATCACATTTTAAAAAAGCAAAAACCCCTAAACAAAACAAAAGCCTAGAAAATACAAAACTGATGAGTCACAAGCAAAAGATAAAGCAAAATGAACATATGAAGTGGTGGTGAATCTTTACATGTACATACAGTGCTTTAGAAAAGCAACTACCTGTGTGGACCCTAATGGTGCGTATACTTAGAATATAGTAGATAACAAAGGGTGTTGCATTGTAACAGTATGTATGTAAGATACTCAAATTAAATAAGCATTTTACTGAAGAAATGTTTTTGCCATAATTACCATCTTTTCCGGCGTATAAGATGACTTTTTAACCCCCAAAAAACTGAGTCAAAGTCGGGGGTCGTCTTGTACGCCGGGTACTTACCAATCCCCTGAACGGGGAGAAGATCCGAGCTCGGGTTACCAAGAGTCAGCCGTCAGAGAGCTTCAGGAACGCTGTGAGCCTTGCGTGTTATAGAATATTGTGATTTAAAAAACAGCCACTAGGTGGAGCTGTGTGACTACTTTACATAGAAGGGTAGACGATTCTATTATTTAAATTTTTTTTTTGTTTTTTGTTTTTTTTTTTTTTTTTTTAAGTGCAACAAACTCTATATTTTAACTGGAAAAGCTGGGGGTCGTCTTATACGCCGGAAAATACTGTAAGTATGCACAACTATCTGCAAATTATTGTGCAGACCTACATGTGTCCAGCCATCCTGCAGCAACATCAGATGCAGGATCCTATCATACTGTGTTTCTGGAAGGCGCCATCTTTACTGCCAACACTAAAGCAGACCTATGAGTGCATGGTGATCCTCTTCACCCACTAGCTGGCTTGCACTTGAGTTACACTGGCCAAGCCCTAAACTAAACATGGAATGCACAGCTAAAACAAAAAGACTAAGATTGAGATTTTTTTGACAAGAGACATGACATGCTCATCTCCAGTTAATTGACTACCACCTGGAAAAATCCTTTTTCAAGTTTAGGTCTGCTTTAGGAGTCTTTTAGACTTTATCTCCAGCTTTCGATTTCTATGATTGATTTTTGTTTTTTTATTCACTGGGGTTTATTCACTCATGCAAAAAAAAGTTATCATAGAAATATTCCATTTCCCACTTTTGCACCAGATTAACATTTTGTTCTTCAACATTTGCTGAGAAAACAGATATCCTCACCCAAAACTAAAAGATAATCAAAATAAGAAAAACTCACCATGGCCTACTGGCATCATTCCTGGTGGAGGAGGTCCCATCATTGGCATCATTGGGGGCCCAGCCATTGGTGGTGCAGGCATCATACCCGGACGAGGGGGTCCACCTTTAAGGAGAAAATAGAGGTAAATTGAGGTTAAAAAAAAAAAAAAAATAAATAAAATGTAAATTTAAAAACAAGGGTACTTCTAGAAAAATAAATATAAATGCACTCACCTAGGCTTGGGGGAGGTGGAATCATGGCACTTCCAGCTGGTGGTGCAGCAAAAGGTGTGGGTGGTATCTTTCCTTGCTGAAATGCAGCAGCTAAAACAAAAAAAAAAAAAAACAGACTTACAAGGGGGTACAGAAGGAACTTGCAATTAGACAATATAGTTTAATAAGAGGTCATATAAGGATATAGCCAAGTAGGACATTGGCATGCGCTACCAGCTAATAGTGTCTCTATTACAGTTATGTCAATTTATAGAGCACACGATAACTGATTCTTTGATGCATATACCAAATGTCTCTGGCAAATCACATACATACACACGCTTATTATTTACTTGCCAATATGAGGACTGTGACCTCATAATGTAGGGTGGAAATAAAAAAACCAAAAAACCTACAAATCAGACTTTAGCATTTTAGAAGTTTTTTTTTGTAAAAACACATTTGCTACTGGCCTCACTTCTACCAACCTGATGCAAGTTTAAAATATAATATATAAAACATTACGTGAAATCAGAGTCCAGTATAAAATGATAAATGTGTCTTAAAACTCCAACTTTTTTTTATTTTTGGAGTGTGCAGAAGGATTAAAAACTCACACCACAGACCTGCCACTCACTGCCAACTTGAATGCCTGAGGGCTGTCATCTTTATTTGAGCACCACTACTTAATGAGTCACTGAACTGAAAAAACACATATAAACTGTCTGGACCCCACGAACGAGTTACTACGTCCCAAGCACCATATTAAAAATTAACAGCAGTGACTGGCTGAAGAACTACTATACACACCCCGTGTGCTTTAGTGAGGCATGTCCATTGCCCACTAATGTCTATTTTTGAATGACGCAAATTAACTATGGAGGTATAGGGTATAGCCTGTAAATAACTGGCTTTCAATAAATAGAAAGGAGATCAAAATGTGTCACCTGATTAAATAATACAGATTTCAATACCCACATTGATAAATACTCTCACAGTAAGTAATGTTTTGCTCAGTCTGTAGATCTTAAATAGGTGTAACATGTAATCAACTGTACAGATGAAGGCATATTTTTAGATGAAATGTGATAGCAGGGAAACTGGATTATTTTTAAGTTTGATGGACACAGCATTCGACTATTTTGGGTTAGTAATTCACGAACTGGATGCTTCATCTCTTTTAGATGGTTTGGAAGCGGTGTGCATTTTAAGAAGCAATTAGGCAGGTAAAACGCATGCGTTTCATATGAGTAGCCTTTTGCCTGGACTTCTCCTCCCTAACGGTCTAAATCTGCACAATTTCCATGCCAAAAGCGGTACAATTTTTTTCATGGAATTTTATTTTTCATTGTAGGCCATTATTCTTAGGCATTACTCACAGATATTTATTAAACAAATTTAATAATAAACTTTAATTAACAAAACACAAAAATCTGTTAAAAATATTTAAACATTTAATGTAAGTGTAGAGCAGCATATATTGAATCCCATACAAAATTAATTGAATTTCCCGCCGATCCTCCCACCTGCACCGGGAAACCCTGGAGATCGTCTCTGCATTGTGTGGCTGGTGATCGAGGAGGAAGGACGTGTCGCCAGGACCTGGGGGGACCAGCAGGTCGCCAGGGGACAGCGACAGAACAATGTTTGTATTTTTTTTTTTTTTAGTTAAAAGCTACCCCGAGTGGGACTTTGGAATACCGATTTCTGCCTGGAAAATCCACCCCGAGTCACACTCGGGAATACTGCTAGTGGGGTTAAATGTATGAAATTTAAATCAAATAAACTTTTCCTAAGAATAAGGAGACTTACAACAAATTACTTTTGCTTGGTGGCCTAACACTTGGCACTCACTGCCAAGCATCTTCTAGTTGAAGCAAAGGAAATTCAAGCATGAATTCTTTGTTCACCGATACCTGAAAGGAAATCCCTCTCCTCCGCAATGCATACAGAGGAGAGGGACCGTTCCCTATTTACCTGGCGGCAGATTCCAGCTGCGGTAAATAGAACAGGAGCCACAACACGGAGGCTCAAGAGCCGCATGTGGCTCCAATAGTTTGTTCCGGCTCCGCCGCGGGTTACCGGCCAGGATTAGGCCGGATTGGCCAAGGGGCGTTAGGCTGGAACAAACAACCGCCTAGGCCGTATCTGGCCAAAAAGGCCAGAGTTTGCCGACCTCTGATCTAGACAGATGCAGTGCGTGTAAAAGATCTTCCCAAGTGTCAAGACGTTAACAAGCAGTTTGCAGGCTGCAATTCCGTCACAATGGTTTGTTTGCCACAGTATTTTTAAAATCATAGACAAAACTGAAATGGATACAATGGGAGCTTTCACAATACAGCAATAACTTTCCATACACACTCAAAATGCTTTATTGGGATTTTGCTCATTAGTGTGAACATTGAAGTTTGCCAATAGCTGATTCTCTTAGCATCTAGGTTCCCTACATACATTGGCAATAACTAATGTATAGGGTTTTCAAATTTGGGGAACACCCTGTGCTTTTTTGTATTCCATAACTTCTCACTCTCTCATTGCATGCTCTCTCTCTATGTATTTGGTATGCATTAAAGTGTCTCTTTGAATCCCTCAATAAAAAAACTTTTAAAATGCTAAACAGAATAGTGAGAAGCCCACAAAACCAATGTTTGAACAGTTGACCTAAAAACTTGAGGCACTGCGATGATTAAAGGTAGAGGGTGTGCCTGGGAAATACTTTTGAGAGAGGCACAAACTAAAGGTGATACACATATAAACAGAATATAATCCTTGAAAAAGAAGCCATTTAACGCCTACCTGTTCAGCTGTCTTGCATAATATAAAGATATCATTGAAAACCTGAAGTCTATTCTGCATGTGACAGTTTTACAATTTTTCAACATGCCTTTTACCCCCTCTAAGTGCTGTGGTTCCATCTGCCAGCCATTATGTTACTATTTTGCCCTGTCAATTAGATAGGTACCAGGGCAAAAAAAAAAAAAAAAAAACACAGAAGACACCAGGAATTCTACACTCCATGAAATATGCCATATTAAAAAGAAGACTTTAAGTAGTGGTATCTAGGAATTCAGGAGAAGAAACAGTGGAACCAGCATAGGTACTAAAAAAATAAATTGTGAAGAGCATATTTTTTGTATTTTTATATTGAGACAACAGCATCATGACTAATAGAGGATGTATTCTTCCCCCTAAAAATGCAGGTTACAGAGCAATTATGGCTAGCCTATTTAAAACAGAGTTACTGACCTGGAAGTATACAGATAAGAGCTTTTGACTGGTCACAGTTCCTGGTGCGCATATATGCTCTGGTCTAACTCAATATTTAAAGCCAAAGAAAAACATGAAGGTCAGACACCTAGCATATTTTGAAGCCAATCATCAAAAGTAGCAAGAACATTTCTAGAACACATTAATATTAGGAAAGAGTGTGGCCAAATTTCTTCAGCAAAAAATATAATAAATGAACAATTGGAAAATGTGCATATCCTGGATCAAAGTTGTGAGAAAATATTTATATAATTAGATACCACGCTGACACTGACAATAGTTGTCAAAGCAGAAAAAAAAAGGGAATGCTAGTCAGCTGCAATTGCCAAAAAAAAAGCACAAAAAGAAAGAACAGTAATATAATAAGTATATTTTACTCAAGGAGACCTTAAAAAGACCAAATGTTTCTACTAGTAAAATGTCCTCAGCATTGGATAGTTGGCCATTCAACGCTTTGTTTTACTATGGTACTATTCTGGGCCCCTGACTGTCTTATGAGGTTTGTGGGCAAGGCAAGTTTGCTCACATCCTATCCTGTGAAATGGTTATCACAGACAGAGATTGATAAAAAGGAGTAAAACAACAAGAGGTTCTAATCTTACCTTAGGTTGCGTACACACTTCCAATTTTTATCGTTCAAAATGAACGACGAACGAGCAACGATCGATTGGGCAAAAATCGTTCGTAAAAAAAGTAACCAACGACGCCGACGAACGAGGAAAGTCGTTGAAAATGAACGACCGGACCGGCGGATCGGACGACGATCGTTGACCATCGTTCGTGTGTACGATCGTTCATTGATCGTCCATGGTCTGAGCATGCGTGATGAACGAACGTTCCTGCGGTGCACGTAACTTCCTGTATCGTTCAAACGATCGCATCTATTGTGTGTACAATATCTACGAACGATCGTGTCGTTATCTGTATGTACAGGATCGGTGCTATACGATCGTTCGCAGATATCGTGCAGGATCGTTCGTCGTTCGTTTACCAACGATAATAATTGGAAGTGTGTACGTAGCTTTACTGTATCCAAACTCTAATTTCATTTCACTGGAGTTATGTTACCCATGTTTGTATATGCTTACATGGACACTTTCTCTGTGCAAACAATTCACACCACCTTTCCAAGGCAACACAACTTGACAAAAAAACAACTTACTTGTCTTATCAATAAGACTCTGTGCTTGCTCTTCCATCCATTTCTGATAATAATCCTTTACATTTTCCTTGTGTTTTCTTCCACTGCAATGAGTCTTACGGACTGAAGGCTGGAATACATGTAAAAGATAATTATATCTCAGCTAATTATTTCATAGAAAACTAATGTAACAACAGTGTCTGCCCCCCTTGACAGGAAGAAGCTTTCACAAGTGGAGGTCATGCATGGGGATCCAACTTTTCAGTAACCACTCAAAAACAGCCAGGTGGCTACTAAAAAGTGCCAAGTGGTAAACCCAGCTGGGGAGAACACTAACAACCAAATACTGATAACTTTATTTTTATTATTATTTTGTTTCCCCATTTACAAAGCCTGCACCACTGCTCAGTCTAAATCTAGAAGGGATAAAAGCCTGAGAAATTGCAATCAAAAAGGAAACAAGATGAAGTTTTCATAACTAGGTTCTGCCTTCCAAACACATTAATGGCTCTCAATCACACAGACTCTGCCACACAATTCATATCCAGGGAATCACCCGAGTCTTCTACTAGCGGCTAAACAAGTAAAGTCTAAAAATGGATCCACATAGTTTTCTATACTATATAGCCATGAGTACATAGGACCTGCTAGACATAAAATGTTCCCACAAGTCTTAATGTATCTGAAACATTTAAAACCAAAATTTATTTAAAAAAAATACATACTAAAGCAGTATGCATTAACCAAGATATTAATGCAAATAAAAGGAGTCATAAAATCTGTAATGTTAAAACATGATCAACTTACCGAGTCATGGGTGAGATAGGTATCACAGTAGTCACAATAAAACCTACAGATAAAACATTGGACACGTTAATCTTACCAAATGAAAGAGCCTAGAAACTCTATTGCAAATATAGCATGGACTACTCGCCCAAACAGCCCACACTTTCACAGTCTTAGCTCATTCACTTACTTAGGCATGGCTTCGACGACAAACTCACCACCTTTGTCTACACCGGAAGCTATATGACAAGCTACCCGCTGTTAATCTCGACAGGAAGCTACACATGATCTAGAATTTTAAATAGGCTCGCCATCTTGCTTAAGGGCAAATTAATTCTATTGCCACCAGGAAATAATTAAATATAATGGCCATAAATAAGCATTTATAGCATACATGTGACTATTAAGACATTATATCATTATATTTGATATAAAAGAGCACCTCTCTGAGGTGTTTAATTTGCTTGGGGTGGTGCCTGCCGAAATGCGTCTCCATCGTGTCTGGCATGACGTCATGACGTGTGTAGCGCTCAGGAAGCGGGGAGGCCCCGAGTGGCCTGCTGCGGAGCCGGAGACCGGGGCCCTTGAGTAAAGGTCCCGGGCACGGTGACAGTAGTGATTACAAGGTTAAACCCGAGTCTGTCAGCCTTGGGTCAGGGGGTCACTGACTCGGAGGTCAAAGGTCACAGTCGGTCATACTGGTGGAGCTTCAGACCCGGGGTCAAGTTGTCTGCTCTGAGGTTAGAGATAGCGAGGCCTGACTGAAGCAGACCGTAAGTGGGACCGACAGGGTCTGCCTTGGCGGTAGTTTTCCGGCTAGTGGATGTCCGTGACACCTGAGCGTGAGAACTTGGGGTGGACACAGGACACCTAGACGTGTTTACTTACTGTGACTGCTCCGGCCTGTTGTAATGGAGGGCATGGACGTTGATCTAGACCAGGAACTCATGCAGAAGTTCAGCTGTCTGGGTACCACAGATAAAGATGTTCTCATCTCTGAATTTCAGCGACTATTGGGTTTTCAACTCAATCCTGCAGGCTGCGCGTTTTTCTTGGACATGACAAACTGGTAGGTGGGGGGCTTCTCTCTTACACGTAGCGATCAGGCTTGATGTATGGGGAAGAATTTTAGTTGTTGTGCAATGTTCATTTGAGTGTTGTATTACGCTATGTATGAGGCTTTTTTGTACCTTTTGGCCCACTTTACAATCATCTGACTGGTTATACATGCTGGTTAATCCTTACTGTATAGAAGTCCTGCCTTCCATACATTGCACTAATGATAACCAATAAGCCAAGGAATCAGAAGGAATGATTTGCTTGGACCTTTATCCTAAAAAAAACCCTTATTAGTAGGAACTGTGGTGAAGGTGAGACAGATATCTGAAGGTGCATTTTTTAAAGCCAATTTGTAACAAAATTTGTTGCAAATCTGCTGTAAGGTCCATGTTACGCGTGTGCAGTGTTTTTACTACCCAAGTACCTGTTCCTACACAGCCAAGTGCGACTGTTTTCAAATGACTGAGACTAGCTCTCACCACTGAAGATTAGAACAATTTATAATCTAAACAGTTGCATAAATAAAGCCGAACGTAACATAAAATAACAAAATTGTAACTGCTACAATAAACACATTTGTGTGCCTGTTTATGTTCTCCTGTAGAGTGTACACTAAGCTGTGCATGCCCAGCCTTGTGTATATTCTCAGTTCACCTCAGTGCAGGAATCAAAATGCTGGAGCCAGAGATCCCAAAACTTTAGGAAGACCAGGTATACATGTTAAGCTACGTACACATGTCCAATGGTTCTCGCCTGATCAGCTCAGGGCTGATATCGGACGGGAATCTAGTGTGTGTACAGCGCCTGTCGTCCATCGTTTGAACGACCATCCTGTCAGGTCCACGGACGATGGACGACAAACAATCGTAATGGAAGTGAAGAGGGAGAGAGTGTGCAGGGGGGTGCCGCTCTGTCGTTCTCCCCCTCCCCTCTTTATAGAGTAGATCGGTGCTGTATGTACAGCACTCGTTCATGCATCGTGCAGTCCTTAGTCGCTGGTAAGGATTGTGAAAGATCCTTTCCAACAACAATCATTGCACGTGTGTATGCAGCTTTAGTGCCAACATACATGTTTAATTCTGCTTTAGGAGATGGCCTGGGTCAAATATCAATATTATAATTTTTTAAATGCAAATGGTTAAAGTGTTTATCTGGAGTACCAAAATTTCAGTTAATATATGCACTATATGCACATTACTTATTTTGTCTCTATAAAAATGCTGCTAGTAGAAAATAAAATGCATATGCATTTCAGGAGCTTCCAACTACCTGTTCTGTGCAGTGGAGAACGTAGTTTGGACTGACTACCATGTTTGGGATTTCAGTCATTGTTGCTTTTTTTTTTAAAGTAAGAAGTTCAAAGCTATTTCGTACAGAAAATCTACTAAAGCTCATATTCTGTCTCGGTGCATTTGGCAGGTTTGTGATGAGAGCTACAAGGTTCTGAAGATGTAAAATGTGTTGTGCAGTTTTTTAAAGGATAGACTTGCTGTATTTCATGTGTTTGTTTTAGCTGCAGAGTCTGAAAGGAGTGGGAATTACTGATATGTTTATGTATATCTAATTTCACTCATCAAAAATGTAGTATATTAAAGCTCTTTTGATGGGGTGGCTACATTATGGTAATTGTTTTTAGGCTTTTCTTCTTGTTTTTTTTACCTACTGATCCTTCTGATAATACACATCTTCTCTTAGGGTAAGACTCTCATACTGTAAGAATGGAGGAGCACTGTTATCATTCTAAAGACAGGATTTGAAAGAAAGCTTTCAGTCAGATCATCAACAAAACTAATATTATTACACTGTATTTATATAGCGCCATCATATTATGCAGTGCTGTACAAAGTTCATAGTCATGTCACTACCTGTCCCTCAAAGGGCTTACAATCTGATGACCCTACCTCAGTATGTCTTTAATACAGTCTTAAGGACAATTTTGGGGGGAGCCAATTAACCTAACTGCATGTTTTTGGGATGTGGGAGGAAACCGGAGTACTCAGAGGAAACCCACGCAAACACAGGGAGAACCTTCAAACTCCATGCAGATAGTATCCTGGCGGACCTAGCGCTGCAAAGTCCAGAGCACTTACCTCTGAGCCACTGTGCTACCTATTCTCTCCCTATATGTCCCCACCTGGGGCAGTTCTTCAACATGCTGCCCCTTAGGCTGCATACACACATGCAATAATTGTCGTTGGAAAAGATCTTTCACGACTAACGACTGCATGATGCATGAACCAGTGCTGTACATACAGCACTGTTCTGCTCTATGAAGATGGGAGGGGGAGAACGATGGAGCGGCACCCCGCTGCTCGCTCTACCCCGTCACTTCCATTAAGATCGTCGGTCATCCATTGTCCGCCAGGACAGTGGTTCAGAAGATGGACAACGAGCGCTGTACACACGTCAGATTCTCGTCCGATATCGACCCTGAGCTGATTATCGGCCGAGAACCATTGGACGTGTGTCTGTAGCCTTACTCTTACGTGTAGCAGAGTTTATGGAGGGTATAAAGGGAACTGGTCAATCTGTTGTCAGAATGTGATGGGGGTAAGGAGGTTGGCTGTCTTTAGCAATCATCAGATAAAAGGGCAGTGGAAATTCCCCCAATTAAAAACTGCTGAGAAGTGTGTTAAATGGCAGTCACCAAGTTGCATAGGCAGTAATAAAATGCCTTGTATGGTATATACTTTTAATCAATATAAATTTACATATATTACATAATTACACTCATAAATTAACAATTTAAAGCATACCTAAACTCAGAAATTTCACTTTATATAAAAGAATAGGAAACCTTTTGATGTTAAAAAAAAAAAAAAAATGTAAAAAAAAGGCTCTTGGGTGCTCTTTTTGTGGGGGAACCTACGTCACCCGATCTCGCGCCTGGGTCAGGTGACAGAGGAAGAACCAGAAAGAAGAGAACAAGATGGCGGTGCCCAGTGCGCTGGCTCATGGACGGATGAAATCTCACTGGGAACAAACAACCGTCCTGGCAGGTCCTTTTGGGCGATGATTGTTTGTAATCTATTGTGTGTACGGTCGTTCTGTGATACACTTCCTCCTGTACATGTGACTTCTTGCATCGTTCGAACGATTGTATCTAGTGTGTACATTATTGGTGGATTATATTTGAACGATCATATCGTTACAGCATGTACTGAATTGTGCACAATACGCTCGTTCAAAATAATCGGGAATAATCGTTGATTGTTTGTTTTTTAACGATAATTATTATGTACGTGTGTTTCTTTAACAGCTACCCTCTTCCTAAGCTGCTTTTGCAATCCCAAATATTTGTTTGGGTTGAAAAGCACTGAAGTTGAAAAAATGCCTATAAACACACACCCTTATTTTATTGCTAGTTTATCCTAAATCCAAACCCTGGCAGTCATCCCTCATCTACTGACTGCGGTAATCATTAGCTAAATAACATTTGCATGGCCAGCCTGTTTTACCAGTATGTTACATTGACCCTGTAAAAGTTAATTTCTCAGTTGTGTAAGACACACCTAAATCAGTAAGGGGTCTATTTTGTATAAAATGCTATTTTTTTTTATTGCATGTAGGTTGTTACAAACAAAATAAAATAAATATTTTTTTTTTTTCACTCAGTGATATTGTACAACTAATAGGTGTAATTTTAACATACTCTATTTAGCCACACAGGTAGCATTATTACAAGGAGAGATAAAGGTGTAACCTTGATCCTTCTCAGTACTGGTTACTTTAAAGCAGGGGTCAGCAAACTTTTTGGACTTCTAGGCCATTTCAGGGGGTCAAGAAGGCACACTAGGCCAGAAGAAACAAGGTGTCCTTGGAAAGGTTTTTTTATTTAAAAATACAGTACGATCAATGGGAAACATGATGTTGCATGTTCTTAGAGACAGATACGATATCCGGTTATAATGATGAAGAGTTCAAATAACAGGAAAAAAATTAAATTAACAAATAACCGTTATTAGAACAGGTTCAAAGCATTTTTTCCCTCATATGGGACTTTATAGGTGCTTTGTACAATAATATACTTAATGACAAGAAAATACTAATTTTGTTTAAAAGAAAATGTTTCTTTGAAAAAATTCACTCTGATCATGATCAAATTAAACCAAGTCCTATGACTACATTAATGACATATGAATATGGTAAGGACATTAGATTGTGAGCCACTCTGAGGGACAGTTAGTGTACAGCGCTGTGTAATATGATGGCGCTATATAAATACTGTGTAGTAATAATAATTTTATCAGAAGAATAATATGTGATTATTTACTTATATAATAATTATCTGATAAATTATGCATCATTGCATCATTAGTTGATATAACTTACTTTTAAACTTTACTTCTTTTTTCCTGGCTCTCTGTTACTGCTTTTGCATCCAGTCCCATGTCCCACGTGGGACACAGGACTCCTATCAGCGAGTAAGTTTTTTGGAAAACTGTGGACACACACGACAAATTATTTTCTTTAATGAGTAAATTAAGTGTAAGTTCCGGATTGGCACTTGATTTTGACACTTGATTCTGTTAGTAATTCATATTTTTTAAAAGTTGAGCTTGTTTCTGTCAGAATCTTAATATGGGTACATTTGCCCTCCCCAATCCACCCTAAATGAAACCATAACTACCATTCTGGATCTATATCCACTATAAGCTTAGTCTTTTTTTTTTTTTTTTTTTTTTCTTGTTCATAACTTTATTCTATATTTTTTACTATTCAGTGAAAGAAAATTATTATTTTGTTTTAAAAAGAATAATAATGTATGTATTTGTATCTCTTTCAGGAATTTACAGGCAGCCATTGGGGCATATTATGACTTTGAGAGTCCAAATGTCAACATCCCTTGTATGTCTTTTGTAGAAGATGTAACGATTGGTGAAGGCGAGTCTGTGCCCCCAGACACCCAGTTTACTAAAACCTGGAGAGTTCAGAATACAGGTAATGCCTTTATATTGAATATTTGCCAAAAGTCAGTATTTTATAAGTGTGGGTTGTTTCTGCTAGTGTAGAATATATTCTTGTTCGCCAGTTAATACATTGCTGGTTTAAACTTAGAATTTTATGTTGCATCTTACTGTTTTACTATATTCTTTTGTATGTAGGACCATGTTAATCCAGGTAAACATTTCACCTAAATATAAGCCTTTATGAAATCCGTTCAGTAATAAATACCAAAATAAATGATTGAAGAAAATCACAGCAATTAATATTTAGTCAGCTTGACATTGTGCTAACAACTTTTATTTTGATAGTCTTCCCTCCTTTTTTGCAGCAGTTGCACAGTGTGTCTAAATATTACTGCACAGTCTAATATTCCTGAATGTCAATTTTTCTACACTGATACCCTCTTCTTTCAAAAGCCAAGCCATTACTTGCTTTAGGACTGAGGGCTCTTTGGAGGCAGTTGGTCCCTTCAAGCAGTTACGGTTTACCTTGTTGCATAGGAAAGCACAGATACCCAGTGATAATATCACTGGATTCTAAAATAAATTTTGCAGTTTTGAGGAGAAGGGAAGGGAGGGGGAATAGTAAAAAACAAAACAACAAGCAGATTGGAGTGTGCATGCACAGGCGCCGATGTCGGACCTCTTCTAATCGGCTCCATGCTCCTCCGATCTCCAGGTAAGCTTAGAGGCCGCAGCTACTATCAGACATCCAGAGGATTGGTAACCTTCCCTGCATCCATCCATCTATCAACATAGGAAAGTCAGAGAACAAACAGAGGGGCAGCACATCCCTGATCCCAAACTCCCCTCAGGGAAACTAAGATGGCACCTGCACGAGGTATCCCTCTGAACAGTGAGTCACAGGGTAGGGGAGACCAGGGCTCCAAGGATGTGAGTCCTTGATGGGGGGGAAAACATCCATACTGGCCCCTTTTCAACATCTAACCCAGATTCTCCTTCCTCACAGCCTCCAGCTATCCAGGCTTCCCCACAGGGCAGACTACAGCTCTCTCCTGCTCCACAGGCATCCCCTGTATAACAGCAGCAGGGCTGGAGCTCTGTTCACAGGCTTCTCACTGTGTTCAGGCTCTCCATCAAGCCCAAGTGATCTTCCCTCTATTATGGGTCACACAGAGCAGCCAGTTACATTTTCTCAACTTGCTTCACTCCTTCATGCTGAATTAGCGAAAACCAGTACAGCTATTACATCAGAGTTGTGCAAAGATCTTCAAAATTTGGGGGCCAGGCTCGACCATATCGTGCAGGAAATGGATGACATGGAGTCTAGAGTTAACCAAAACTTTACCCAGATTACTTTGCTGGACTCTCAGATTGACTAATAAATCTAAAAATAGATGATCTGGAGAACAGGTCTAGGAGAGGAAACTTCCGTATCAGAGGCCTGCCTGAATCAATCAGTAATGTGCATGATGCCACCAAAAAGTTTATGCACACAGTATTACCAGAGCTGTCAGGGGATAGGCTTGAACTGGACTGGGTTCATAGAGCTTTACCTGCACCTAAAAAAGATGTTCCTCCCAAGGACATAATGGTAAAACCACACTATTTTTCCACCAAAGAGGCCATCATGACAGGACCAGTGACCAACAAGAGTTGATGATGAAGGGTTCTCCAGTCCAGATCTTTGTTAATCTATTGCCTTTGACCATCCAAGGCAGACGTGCCTTAAAACCGCTTCTGCAACTGCTTTCTACCAAAGAAATTCCCTACAGGTGGGCCTTTCCATTATGTCTAATTTTTCGGCATCGAGGGAAATCTTTTTCCTTCTCTAATTTCACAGATGGTGAAAAGTTGCTGTTTTGATCTGGGCTTTTTACACAAAGACATTTCCTCTGCTTCACTACCAGAGGGCTCCCAAGCTTTGTTGTACCCTCTTTGGAACAAAGTTACTAAAGCCAACAAGCACAAGCTTCCAACCTGGGGTCAGCGCCTGGGTCATCTGGATTGGCTACTCCCTGGCCCACTGTGTGAATGTCTCCTAGAGGACTGTTCTACTACCCACCTACAAATTTCCTTGATCCTGAAGGGGGTCCCTGGATCCCGTTTTGTTCTTTTCCACTTTGAGATTGAGTCACATTCTACCTCCCTACTGTTGCACCTTCAAGCCATTTTTCTAATTGATAATATGTCACTGCATATTGTGCTTTGAAGTTCACTTGCCTTGTTGTGGTTGTACCTTTACTTTATAATCTCATTGTAGACCACTACCTTAGTTATCTGGCCTTGTGCTCTGTGGTTTATTTGTCTTTACTAGTTTACACCAGTTATGACTTTGCCTTCATTTGATTGTTTCTTTTCTAGAGTTTTGCCTTGGTTCTCTGGACACACTCTGTGATTGTTCTAGTTTCATACTAGTGTATTGGTGCACTGTTTTGTTTTTGTGTTTTTCTTATTTACTGCTGCTTCTATTATAATGATTTAATTTATCTGTGCCTTGTTGAGGGAGGAGGTAGACATGCCCCCCCAAATGGGACTCTTAGCTGGGGGTCTGGTTTTCAGACTTCCATCTGAGCCTCACCCCTGTTGTAGATGTGCTCCTCCTCCTTGACCTTGTCGATTCCTCTGTTTTTAGGGTTCGCTGGGGCCTGTGAGGACTGACTACAGCTGTGATATTTTTTTTTTTTTTTATTGTTTTTTGTTCCCCTTGTCCCCTTCTAGCTCCAGTCCACACCAGGTGTCCATCTCCAGCCCCTTTCACTACACAAAATAAGCTTTACTCCCCTCCTAAACAATCCTGAGTTCAAAAAGTCTACCATAATGTACAGAGTCTAAATTCCCCCATCAAAAGAAGGAAAGCTTTCCAATATTACCACTCCCTTTAGGCTGACATAATAGCCTTACAAGAAATGCACTTTACTAGGAGTTCAGCCCCCTCTTATCTTCATAAACATTACCCACAGTTCTACATGTCTAATGCATTAGGGTTGGCATTACATCTAAGTATTCACTTGAACTTCCATGAAGTTGAGGTTATAAAAGATCCTGAGGGACAATTACTACTAGTGATTGGTTCTTTGTTGGGTCACTTAGTCACACTCTCTATATATATTTTTTTCAGGACAGGCTTTTCCCGAAAGTCCAGGGCACTTTGTTTCTCCTAGGGGACATTATTGTAGCTTTAGATCAGATGCTAGATAGATTCACTCTCCCCCAATACAAACACCAAAAAGCAGAGAAATAGATTGGCGTTACTACTACGTCAACATGACCTGGTTGACATTTGGAGGGAACTTAACACCTCAGCTTGGAACTTTACACATTTCTCCTTGGCCCATCAACTTTACACCAGAATTGACCACATATTTCTGCCAGCCCACTCGGTCCCTCTTGTCCAAAGTGCCCGCAATCTTTCCTCTACCTGGTCCGATCACGAACTTGTGGTGGTTACACTTTCTACTGGGAGGTCGACCAGCTGGATTTAATTGGAGAATAAACGATAGTATGCTACAAGACAAAATAAGGGGCATTGAAATCAAATTGGCTATTGAAGATTTCTTTTTGCTCAATAACCCTACTGACACGCCATTCTCCAAACACTTGGAAGCTTTTAAGGTCACTATTAAAAGGCAGTTATATAAACTTGCCTCTAGACTCAAAAGGTCCCAAACCAAAATGACTGAGATCAAAATGAAAGCTTATAATGATCTCTTTGATCAACATAAACAATCACCACACTTTGACTTATGTCCCCATGTCGAATCTTTAATGCCAGATAATAATCTATGTTTAATCTAATGTATGTTTAACCTCTAGAATCTGCTAAATCCCTGTCCAAAATCTTACGCCCTGCAAAAAATACAGACACGAGCAGGGAGACCCACACAAAATCTCAAAAAAATCCTGAAAGGATTTTGTGCTTTCTATCAGACTCTATATGATTCAGACCTTCCACCCCCAGTTACTGCTGCTGATAAGTTTATGAGCTCCTTCAACCTCTTTAGGCTTAAAGCAGCCCATAAGCAAAAATTAGAGGAAACCTTTTCGCCAGCAGAATCTCTACAGGTAATAAAGCACCTCAAGACGAATAGTACTCTAGGCCCAGATGGCTTCTCTAATGGGTTTTACAAACAATTTAGAACCAAAATGAGCCCTTATCTGGTGGGCCACTTTAATGCCTTAAGGGAGGGGAAGTGCTTACCTGGGGAAGCTAACTTGGCCCACATTAGTGTGATCCCCAAACCAGGCAAAGATCCCTCCTCTGTCTCTAATTATTGTCCCACCTCCCTCATTAACTGTGATCTCAAAATCCTATCTGGCTGCTTCCTTAGTGGGTATAATTATCCTGATCAAGTGGGTTTTATTACATTTAGCCAGGCTCCAGATCAAACCAGGTAATTATTGACTTGATCTCTGCTGTCTGCAAACTGGAACTGGAGTCTTTAGACCTTCAAAAAGCATTTGAAGGTCTCTCTTGGGCCTTTATATACTCAAACGCACGAGTTTTGGTGGTGCATTTGTGAGGATTCTGTCCATTGTGAGGATTGCTTTTCCTGAAGCAAAGGTCTCTCTAGGGGGTTATTTATCCCCTGAATTTACCATCAAAAAGGCACTAGGCAAGGATGCCCTCTTTCTCCCTTGCTCTTTGCCTTGGCCTTGGAACCCCTAGCTATAGCCCTACGCTCATGATGTTAAGGGTATATTCAGCGGAGGAGTAGAACATAAATGTGCACTTTTTGCAGACAATATCTTAATGTATATTACATCCCAGCAAATATCCATTACCAACATATTCAAAATTCTTAAATAATTCGCAGGAAATTTCAGGTATGAAAGTTAATCATTCCAAGTCGATGGCCAGGAATATCAATCTCGATCAACCCACTGTTACGTTACTGAAACAATCTTTTGACTTAGAGTGACAGAAATCGACAATGCCATACCTGGGCATCAAACTCATCTCTGACCCCCGGCAATTATTTACTTTTGTTCCCCTATTTCAGATCTTTTTGGACCTTTCTAGATGGTCTACCTCCTCTCATCCTGGTTAGGTGGAGTGTCAACAGTAAAAACAAATGTATTACCTAAATTTATACTTATTCAAAACATTTCCTATTCCACGCAGGTCTCTGGAGCTGCTCAAATCCAAGGGTAAGGCATTCATATGGGGTCGCAAAGGAAGTCGTATTACCCATCTTATCATGCTTTCCTCTAAACTTTAATTATTACTTTAAACTATTTTTCCAGAGACCCCAATGAGTAGATATTGAAGCTAAACATTTCCTCTCTTCTGTGGATTTCCAATCGCTCAGGGCCCAAGATCCCTTGCCCCTCCTTAAAATACTCTGTCAGTATGGGATAGAGTGAAGCACCAACTGAAAATTAGCTCTGCTTATACACCTTTTTCTCCACTTTGGGGAAATCCTGAGTTTCCCCCAGGCTTGCTACCTCACTGATTTGCTTGGTGGGCCTTTTCTGTTTGGTGGACCTTATTGCAAAATAGAGATTACCTGTTTCAGAGGGTTCTCGATATTCCTTTATAACATTCCAAAATGGCCCAAAGCCCCCCCACCCATCCTCCTTACCGCAAAATGCCATTTGAGAGTACTTGTAAGTCTCTGGGTGACTTGGTGGGCCAGATTTCAATTCTTTATTCAGCATTCTCGACCCACACCTCCAAATTACTCTATATGCAAGCTTGGGAAAGGGAGCTGGAGGAGTGGATCGAGTGGATCAACAATGTTAATCAATGTTAATGTGGTTGAAATTAACTATAAGGTGATGTTACGATGTATCTGGTCCCAACTAGGTTGGTTAAATGCTTCCCTGGTTCATCTCCCCTCTGTTTCAGAGGCTGTGGTGGACTGGGTGATATGGAACATATTTGGCGGTCTCGCCCGGTGGCGCAAGACTTCTGGAAGAAGATGTTTCACCTACTTTCTTCTATTAAACAAACTTCTTTCCCTATTAGCCCGGAATGTGCAATACAATACTGATGACTCCTCTAATGACTAAACTCAACTGGATTATGGTAAATGATAAACTCACCTGCTTGGTCAAAGTTTCCCCCCATGTTTTTGAGCTAACCCCGGATCCATGGAACTCTCACAATTCCACGTCTCAAACCCCACCCTAAAGTGGACCCCCCCCCCCGCTCCCATTTCCCCCATTTTCCCTCTTCCTCCTTCAATATCCCTTACCCCGGGACTAACTATTTAGTTTTGCTGGTTCACATCTTGTTGCAGTGTCAAATTTTTCTGCCTAATTTGTGTTTATGTATAGCTACATCACATCTCAAACTCTGTAATACCGTTGTTATTTATTACTTGTGTGTTTTTTAATTTTTTTTGTATATGCAAAAATTTCTAAATAAAAATGTAAAATTTCTAAATAAAAATAAATTTCTAAAATTGTACTATGTCCTGGTGATTTTTGGTTTGTCAGTTTAGGGCTGCTTTAAGAAAGCTGACCAGGATATACATATTTCTTTCATTCCGTATTACAACATTGTATTAGTCTTCACATGTATTTTCTTAGGCCAAAGAACTGTTGTGCTATAGTAGCCTATTATTCATCTCCTTTTTCTTAATTGCACTAACCTTTCCTCCCTCCTGCCAGCATTTTTACCTAGTAGTCCCTCCGGTTGCCAGATCTTTGCATGTACAGTTCATTGTACACTGAAGTAAAAGCGTGCAGGCAGGTAAGTTCATTTTATTGCTGAAGGGACATTGCTTGTCCCTCCTGTAATATTGAAACTGCCTACTCACAGTTTATTTGTATTTAAATTATTTAAGGTATTTAAGTTGCCTAATATATTAAAATATATTTGGGCATTGGCAAAGTAAAAGTTATAGCAATCTCTCATTTAAAAAAATAAAAAATGTTGGGATGATCTGGGGATTAGAATCTGTTTTTGAGAATGTTAACTTTATGCAACATTACCTTGCATACCTAATTTCTGTTAACTTACCTGGGCATTTAAAGCTTTTCATTTTTTTTTTTTTTCTAGGATCTGAGGCATGGCCACCAGGTGTATGTCTGCGGTATGTGGGAGGAGATCAGTTTGGCCATGTGAACATGGTATTGGTCCGTTCTTTAGACACACAGGAGATGACCGATGTCAGTGTGCCAATGTGCAGCCCAAATCAGCCTGGCATGTACCAGGGTCAGTGGAGAATGTGTACTGCTACTGGCTTGTATTTTGGAGGTAAAGATACTAATTTTTCTTCCTGTCTTCATATTCTACTGTTCCATCACAGACTAAAACAAAAAGAGCATGGTAGACTATACAAAACCTTTTATTCCACAGTTAAACATTATAGACATTACTTTTATTCTCATAAATGTGTATAAAAACATTGGAGGACAGACTTTTGTTAATACGTTGTATCTGAAATGCTACTCATAGTTGTGTACGGACTATTCCAACACCGCATAAATCAAAACCTCTTCCCAAACCCAAAAGTGTCATTGCAAGTAGTGATTATTGGAAACAGCAATTTCCAAACTTTTTTTTTATTATGCTGCATTTCATCAGTCTAACTTTGAACGGGGGACTTTTTAATATAAAATGAAAGAGCAGCAAGGAATGGTAACCACTTTATAAACTGCATTGCTGAGAAAAATACATTTGCAGCCATTCAAAGATTTGTCTGAAATGTGTTTTAATGTGTTAAAATGTATTAAAACCAGTTTTGTGGGGTTGTTGTCTCTTACCCTGTTTGCTTTTATGTAGTAATTTTCATTAAGACTGTCATGTGTTTTGCTGCTAGCTTATGAACATTTTGGCTTTAATAGCTTTTTATTAGTTTTTACAAAAATATAAACAAAAAAAAAAACAAAAAACGGAAAAACACCAATTTTCAAATATCAATTCACAGAACTCCAGAACATACAAACACAAAAAAACAAAAAACAAAATACTTGTAACAAAACCATATCGCAGGCACTAGAATTTGTGTAGGACTATGGATCACATTAGATATGGTATACAAAACACAATTCTTGAAAACAGTATTCCATCAATAGACACAAGACACCGACAACATAGAGAGAGGGGAAAAAGGGAAGGGAAAGGCAGGTCGCACAAACAGCATATTTTTACTTTCTGGAACCGTACTTCCATCATACACCTACAGGTATATAGACCGCAGCATTCAATCCCAGCCAATAGGCATGTAATACTCGATCCATGGAGACCAGATCTTCTGAAATTTGGGCACGAAATCTGCTAGTAAAGCTCTCGTGTTCTCATTCACTAAAAACCAAGGCCATTTTTTACTTGCGCCAGGGTGGGAACAGCAGACCACCAGGCTTTGACTAATACCATTTTAGCATTTAAGTAAATAGATAGTCATTAATTTAAACTTGGTATTGGTACAAACAGAAGGCTTCAAGTTTAAAAGGACTGCCACAGAACGTTTAGGAAAGAAGCATCCAACAATAGTGTAAACCATTTGATATACACGCATCCAAAATCTTTTCACCTTGGGACATTCCCACCAAATATGATATAATGTTCCCGCTGTTCTACATCCCTGAATCAATCGCCAGAGCAAGTGGGTTATATCTTAGCCATGTACCATCGCATCAATGTGAAATTGGCTTCCACTGTCGACACATTTATGCTGCAATGTGCCACTGTATGCCAAATTTGTTCACAATCTTCCTGCTCTAGTGATAAGCCCAAGTCTGTTTCCCAGCGGGACACACATAGGAGGGGGAAGATGTACATTTCTGTACTAGGTCACTATACATGGCTGAGAGGACTCCCTTTGTATGAGGATCTTGTACACACACCTGCTCAGCCAGGTCAAGTTAAATGTATTTGAGGACCCCCCTAGCCTAGCCTGAACAAAATGTTTAATTTGTAATTAATTAAACATTTCTGATGATGGAGCTTCATGATTGTTGCGAAACAAAGTAAAGGGGAGTATCCTAAAGGGATTGATAAAATGATGTAGCCTATAAAGATCTTTCGCCACCCACCAGCTAAATTTCCTTGGTTCCTCCATTCTCAGTATAATGAGTAGGTTCCCTTTTGTGGGAGCCATGGGGGTATGTGGGAAATAAATCCACCACCCGTTATTTTATTTTTTTTTAGTATCCCAGACTCTCAGCGAATGCCACAGGATAGGATTAGGTATGTGGCGACGCTGGGAGCATGGGATCCACAATAGCACCGACACAAGTGCAGCCACTCCAGCTTCCAAAGACACCAACTAGGGGGGTCCCTCTATTATATAATATGCCAAGGCAGGCACCGCCTGTGCAGCGTTGGAATACTCAAGTGGGGACAGAAAGGCCCACCCTGCTCCGTAGTTGGAGGAAAGTACTCCGAGGAACCTGTGGGTGCTTGGAGCCCCAAAAAAACTCTTTATGTTGTAATAATTGCATAACGTGTGCAGGGATACCAACGGGTAAAACCCGCATACAGTACAGAAGTTTTGATATAATATAATTTTTAGCTTAATTCCTTTGAACCTTTCCATCTTTGTATTGTTCTTTTCCTTCAGATGTCATCTGGGTTATTTTGAGTGTGGAAGCTGGTGGTCTCTTGGGTGTCACACAGCAACTTTCTTCCTTCGACACAGAGTTCAACACTCAGCCTCATCGCAATGTAAGTGGTGACTACAACCCCTTTGCCTCACCGCAGAAGAATCGTTCCCCAGAAGGGGAGAACAAGGGCACCTGGCCTGAAACAGAGACTCCTGAAAGGGAACAGAATGGACTATCTCAGACCACTGTAAATATATGTGCAACAGATCGTCCAGCAAGCCATTCTGTAGCAACGTATAGAGAGGTGAGGTGCTGGGGTTTGCTACTGGAAAATGGCATTTAAAAGATCTCCTGTATGAGATCGTAAAGTTTATATGGTTCAATGCTAAGTTATGCAAGATTGGGCAGCGGTCCTAATTCTGGCCTGCCAAGAAATTTTGCTAGGGCAATGGGAAGTGGCAGAAAACACCTGGGCCCACTGGTTGCTGCTGTTACTTGTACATAAACAAAGTAGATACATAAATTCACTTGTTACTTGCTTCCTCTCCTAAATCTCTCAGATCTACAGCAGATCCCTGCAGAGGAAGCTAACAATTGGACTTCCTGTGCTGGATTTGTTTAGATATAAATTACAGTCAAGAGTAGAGGGATGCTGTATCACTTATGGATCTGTGCAGGCAAATGTCTGAAGGAGGCAGTTGTACTGGCTTGCCTGGTCTAGGAGTAAACAAAACTGAAGTGCCTGTAAGGACAGCCAGCCATGTTATTAGAGGAAGGTAAGCAATGGCTGGTGTGTGTACATGGTAGATTGTTGAATATTATGGCAAGTAAAGCTGTGCTATAGATCTAGAAATTGGTTAGTGGAATTAATCTTAGTTTAAAGTGTGTGTATTTACTCCTCACACTTGACAATACATTCTTCGGGTGCCTGGGCTGTACATTACTTTTTACTCCTGACCTCTGCAAACGGTACAACATACACTCCTAACCCCTGCACACTGTACAGTTAGCTAATAATTTGATTCTAATGGCCTTGATGGCCATTAGAACCCTTGTTTCTCCTCAGAAATTTTATGTCAGGGGGGGGGGGGGGGGGAAGCTGTAGCCGGGTGGTATAAAAGTGGGCGGGGCAAGACACTGCAAACTTAGAGCCCACAGGTATACAGTAACCCCTATTATTGTGTCACTGTTCTACCTACCACCTATACGTTGTGCTAACTTTCTAATGCCTGGCTTGTTAGAATGTCCAATTTTTTAATTTTTTTTTATTTTATGCTCCAACAGTCCAGTGCTGTGTATTTTAATCCAGCTGCCTAGTGTTCCATGTTTTAATCGTGTAATCCCTTGTAGTAGTGTAATATTGTGATCAATGTGATGTAACAAGTTAGGCTTAGTTCACATCAGCAGTAAAAAAATTGGCCCATTTTTCCTCCTCAGTGACTACTTGGCAACTGCTAAGCACCTGGGGTTTTTCAAGCAGCAGTGGTTACTGGCGAGAGGAATGTGAGGGTTAAATGTAGCAAATGCAACCTTACTGCCTGTGTGAATTCAGCCTAACTTCAGATGTGGCCTATATCTGGATAAACTTTTGTAAAAAAAAATTTTAATTGATCTGTCCCGAGCCCAGGGAGTCCCATGCTTGCTCAGCTTTCCTCTCCATTCTGATGCTCACCGTTTCATCAAGTGCTGATCTCATTGGGCATCCGTAAGATTGAACATTTTTTTTTTTTTTTTTTAACATTATAGGAAAGACCCTGATGTTATATTCCCAATGTCGGGCATGCACAGAAGGAGCAGTCCACAGCCACCTGGGATATGTCAAACAAATATCCCAGATTTTTTCTGCAGTCTTTACCATCATGACAGTAAGGATTGAAGAGGAAAAAAATATAAAAAAAAAATATTTTTCCATTATAAAGAAAGCAAAATGTCACCCTTTATAAAATGTTAAAATGTGGTGATGCTTTAAGAGCATCATGCATGTGATAGCAGATGGGGGCAGTACAACCAATGTCCCCCCCCCCCCCATCACTGCTTATATTCTATGGGCAAAAAAAAAACTGCCAATTAAATTTTATCCACCCAGTGTGTGTGTGTGTGTAGTTTGCTTGTCATATTCTGCAACCTAACAACTCACCGTGTTCAATCTTTAAGATCTCCAAAATTGTTGGATGTAATTACTCTACATTTTTAGGGTTCAAAGGTGACCCTCATAGCTACTAATAACTAGAATTTCTTATAATAATTTCAAGATATGGGAATCACGAGTTTAAAAACTTATGGAAATTTAACATTTGGGTTGCTGTTTCATAAGAGTGCACCTAGCAGCCCAAAATTGAAAATGCAAATTAAGAATCCCAAGGGGCCACATAGCAAGGAGCAATGGGTTGGGGCCCCTCAATTTTTTTTACATACCTTTCACAAAACTTTATTTTATTACTATGTTACTTTTTCTGCTTCTGTTCTTTGAACCATAATTTATCTGGAATGGGAGGCGCAGGAAACTGAAAATGTGGGTGCAAGTATGGATCAGATTTATAAACCTCCCTAAAATGTCATTGACATGGCATCATTAGAACATAAAAAAAACTTCTGCCCATCAAACTGTCCACTTCCCTACCTTGAACCCTAATTTCTCTAGAAGAGAGAGGTGCAGGTAAACAAAAATATAGATGAAAGTGGGGGCACTTGTGTCTAACACGCCCGAATCTTTCATCAAGACACGCTGCCCTGTTACACATGACCTACCCTACCAGTACCTAAACCCCAAGTTCGTTTTGATGGGCAGAGTTTTTTTTTGTTCTAATGATGCCACTGTGATAAAACTTTAGGGGGTGTTATCCACAGATGTTCCTCACACATTTTCAGTTTCCTACACCTCCCCATTCCAGAGAAATTGGGGTTCCAGTGTTAGAAATGGGCAGTAATGTTTAACAGGGCAGTGCGTTTGCCATAGTAATTAAATTTTAGTGTGTGTGTGAGGGGGAGTTATCGAAAATTGTCCCCCCGCCCGCACCTACATTTAAGCTATTGTACTCCCCACCATTCTAGGGATATTGGGGTTCAAAGAAGAGAAGCATGGATGATTTAGGACTCCAAGGCGCATTTGCTTTAACCTCCTGAGCGTTACACTGAGGTCTAGATTTCTGTACCAAAAGTGATCCACTGTTTTTCATGAAATTTTTTTAAATTGTAGACCTGTAACTTACAGAAATATGTCCGAACAAGGGTTCTAGTAGATAATATGAATATAAAAAATGTTTGAAACACACAATCATGTAAAAAAAAAAAAATTACTTTTAATAAAATTAAAGGAAAAACACAAAAATCAGCAATGTAAACAAATCATAAATACTGAAAAAGCAGTAACTCTGTATATTGTAAAGTACTATATTATTCTAAAACACCTCCCTAGTGTGACAATTTTTAAAACTTTGATTCTGTATTTATTGGAGTTTGTTTTGAATTATTTTGTATTTGATTGGATACGGGAGTTTGTATCCAATCCAATACAAAATAAGAATTTGAATTTCCAAGTTATTTACTTTTATTTTATTTTTTTTTATTTTCTTGTATTGGATTGGATGCTGGAGTTTGTATCCAATCCAATACAAAATGACAGTTTGAATTTACCAGGTATATACTTTGTAATTATTTGAATTATTTTGAATTGGATTGGATACGCAAGTTTGTATCCAATCAAATACAAAATATAAATTTGAATTTCCAAGTTATTTACTTTTATTTTTTTTTTTTTTTTTGTATTGGATTGGATACGCAAGTTTGTATCCAATCCAATACAAAATAAGAATTTGAATTTCCAAGTTATTTACTTTTATTTTATTTTTTTTTATTTTCTTGTATTGGATTGGATGCTGGAGTTTGTATCCAATCCAATACAAAATGACAGTTTGAATTTACCAGGTATATACTTTGTAATTATTTGAATTATTTTGTATTGGATTGGATACGCAAGTTTGTATCCAATCAAATACAAAATATAAATTTGAATTTCCAAGTTATTTACTTTTATTCTTTTTTTATTTTTTGTATTGGATTGGATACGCAAGTTTGTATCCAATCCAATACAAAATGACAGTTTGAATTTACCAGGTATATACTTTGTATTTATTTGAATCATTTTGTATTGGATTCAATACAGGAGTTTGTATTGAATCCAATACAAAATGAATGAATGAGTTTCAGTTTGAATTTCCCGCACACGCGCCGACGTCATCACGCACGCAGGGAGGAGCCGTCCGGTTTTTTTTTCTCCGCCGGACGGCTTCTCCCTGCAGAGATCATCCGACGCTGGAACGAGGACGACGTGGGACGATGAGCGGGTCCAGGTAAGATGCCGGCCGGCTTCTTACCGGTCCCGCTGTCACCCGACGAAGGCACCCGACGCTGGAGAGATCGGCGGACGATGATCGATGGAGGACGACGCTGGATGAGCACAGGGGGACCAGGTAAGTATGGATGTACAAAATCTCGGGCTTAACCATCCTTGCAGTTTTTTTTTGCCCGAGCGAAGGTCGGGCTTAACTGCAAGGTGGTTAAATACCGCAACCCCAATGTTGTATTTTCACAAGATTTTACAATTCTGATGGCCCCATATCATGAAATTTGTAAAAGCTTGGTTGCTGAAATTGTGAATAGTGGTAACGATAAGTGTTCCCTGTGCACCCTGAAAATTTCAAGTCATAATGACATACAGTTTAGGGGATATGAAGGTTTACACTGAGAGCTGTAAGGCTGAGGAATGTGTCATGCTGCATTTATACACACACACACACACACACACTGCTCTGTTGACGTCATTATACACGCCCACTGGGCGGATACATTGCACAATGTTACTTTTTTTTTTTTTTTTAAAGACTCATCACAGGTATGAGAGGGGGAGGGACAGTCTGTGTCCTGATCTCTTCATAGCTGTGCTGTGCTCTCCTCACTCCGCCCGGCTCTAATCAGCTATCAGTTCAGCTTGTGATTGTCCTTTCATAAGTATATTTAGTTAAGTTTATATTACTGTTTTTTTTTTTTTAGGGTTATTGTTAATATTTGAATGAATGGGATGTTTTTTTCTCCTCCTCTCTCAAACACCTGTAAAAGTCTGGGGGTTACTTTTAGGTGCCTGGGAGTGGTAAATTCCACGTATTTTACTGCTGATCTAAATTCAGCCTGAAGTAAAGCAAAATAATCCAGATCAGCTTAATAAAACAGGTTTATATTTATTGAGATGTAGGTGCTTATTAACTGCCTACATCTCAGGCATACAAAAATGATCATCACTTACAGGGGATGTAAGCAATGACAAATACATAATACCCTCAAACCTGTGAGATCTGGACCTTAGGGGCTCCTAGGACATGTTGGATGTAATCTTTATGTATGTGCATGCATTTCCAGTTTCTCTCAACAGTTTGGTAAATTGTAAGTTTAGGCTCACACTAAGGAAACTGTTAAAGATTCTGTTACTCTGTTGTGGGTTCTGTCTGTGTGTAAACTGTTCTCATTTTGTCTTTTACAGTGTCTCAGCTGTTTATCTTCACATAATCTGACATATATGGCTCTAACTAATTTTTTGAGTAGGGGTAGCTGAGCATACATGGGACATTTAAATATTATTTTTTTAGCAACACGAAGCATGTTACTTTAGTACCTGTGGAAAAAAATGAATTATGACAAAAACTATTTTTAATTTAAAAATGTTTGGCAGTTTATGTTTAGTTAAGCTATACCCTTTAAAGATGAGGATATAAAGTCTGAAGATGATATCCATAGTTGACGTAAACGTATCCAAAAATAGGCTAGGATTTTGATTTAGAATGTTTTTTTTTTTTTTTTTTTCTATGTTTTTACTATTATTGCATAGAACTATAATAGTTAAAACTATTATTGCATAATATTGCAAAAGTATAAGAGAGGGAAAATCTCTTCTCCTAGGCAATTGTCATTGCAACAAGTGTTTTTTATTGGAAGCCTTTTTGGCTTCTAAGCTATCTCTCTGAAAAGTTTTCCATGTTATGGTGATTTTCAGCCCTTTAAGAGAGGTTCCCTTCTGTTTTGCTGTTCCCTCTTTCCCAAGAAAACAGGGAACACAAGAAGAACTCAAGAAGAGAGCACAAAGAGGGAGAGTGGGCATTGTGTACCCAGCCTGATTTTCTAGTATGCATGCTGCTTAGGTTCAGCTAGCCACTCTACCCAAAGCTAAAGATATGACTAAAAGTATGTAGAAATAGGGATAATCTAGGGAATTTAGGACCAGGGAGGAAGAATCTAAAAGTTTGTGTAGGGGAAATGCTGGGTGATTACCCAGAAAACAACACACTGTCTGCAGCAAGAAGTATAGAATGAGAGGTGGGGAGATGTCTCTGCTCCTCCCATTTAAGGAGTTGTGCAATGGAGTAGAGACTTCTGGTACCTATACAGTACACTATGGTAATATCAATGACAAATGACAGATATATTTGGCCTAAATAATTGGATAAATGACCCTTAGTTGTTAGGGCTTCTTCCATCTGACGGTGCCTAACTTGCACACACAATTTATTTGTATAGGAATAGTCTAGGACGAGACCTACACAGCAAGTATATCTTTTGGTCTTTATCTGTGGACTATAATAGGGTTTTGAGTGTTAAATACATACTTGGTCACTTTATAAATTTGGATAGATCACACAGTTTGTGGTAGCTGGTGCTGTAAACATTGTTTTCTGTAAAACTGGTTGCTATCCCTTATGATATAGGGGTGCTTTAGGTCTTAACATTTGTAAAGGGCCAACATTTTATTTAGTGAATGCAGTACTATAGAAAACTCTCAGTCAGTAAACAAGTGATGGTCAAAGAATGCAGACATTCTGCAGGAGAATACATAATACTGTATATAGTTACATAGTTACTTAGTATGTCAGTTTGAAAAAAAAGTCCATTAAGTTCAACTACTAGGGAAATAAACATAACCCAGATATAAAACCCTATGAACATAGTTGGTCCAGAGGAAGGCAAAAAAACCCTGGTGCAATTTGCTTCCACAGGGGAAAAAAATCCTTCTTAATTCCATGAGGCAATAGGATGTTTCCTGGATCAACGGTCACTGCTATCTTTACTTTATAGCTTTATTACCCAGTTATATTCTGTGCTTCTAGAAAAGCATCCAACTTTTTCTTAAAGCAATCTATAGTAGTTGCTGAAACTAATTTCTGAAGGAGCCTATTCCACATTTTCAAAGACCTTACAGTGAAGAATCCCTTCCTTATCCGGAGCTTAAACTTTTTTTCCTCCAGACGCAAAGAGTGCCTTCTTGTATTTTTTAATGATCTCAAAGTAAATAATTTGGATGAGTTCTCTATATAAACCATTTATAAATTTACTCAGGGGGATCATATCCCCCCTTAAACGTCTCTTCTCAAAGGAGAAAAGATTCAGTTCAACTAATCTCCCCTCATAGCTGAGCTCCTCCATTCCTTTTATTAGTTGCCCTTCTCTGCACTTTCTCTAATTCCACAATGTCCTTTTTGTGAACTGGTGCCTAAAATTGGACTGGATATTCCAGATGTGGTCTGACCAATGCTTTGTACAGTGGCAGGATTATGTCTCCATCTCTGCAGTCTATTCCTCCATTAATACAAGAATGTTCTTTGCTAACTTTTGGTAATTGCAGCTTGGCATAGCATGTCATTATTAAGTCTATGATCCACCAGAACCCCCAGATCCTTTTCCATTCCTGACTCCCACAAATGTATTCCCCCTAGACAGTATGAAGCACACATGTTGTTAGCCCCCAAGTACATGACTTTACATTTATCTATATTAAATGTAATTTGCCACTTGGCTGCCCAATCAAACAGTACATCCAGGTCTGTGTGTAGATTATAGACATCCTGTATGAACCTAATTCCAATACATAGTTTGGTGTCAACTGCAAACAAAGAAATTGTACTTTTAATCCCAAACTCCATATCATTTATAAATATGTTAAACAGTAAAGGTCCTAACACTGAACCCTGGGGTACACCACTAATCACCTTAGACCATTCAGAGTATGAATCCTTAATCACTACCTTCTGGGTGCAGTCTTTAAACCAGTTCTTTATCCATTTAAAGATTGACTTTTCTAAACTAATTACCTTGACTTGCATATTAACAGTCTGCGGGGTACTGTGTCAAGTGCCTTAGCAAAGTCCAAGTACACTATATCGACTGCTATTCCACTATCTACCTGTTTACTTCCTCATAAAAAGAGAGTACATTTGTTTGACAACTTCGGTTTTTCTTGAAGCCATGCTATCACTTACAATATTTTCTAGCAGAAACTCCCTTATGTGGTTCTTTATCAAACTGTCTAGGACCTTTCCAACAATGGACCTTAAACCAACCAGTCTGTACTTATCTGGTAATGACTTTGCTCCCTTTTTAAAGGTAGGCAAAACATTAGCCTTACTGGAAGAGTCAGTCTCTAAAAATTAGTAATAATGGCTTTGAAATAACTGAGCTCTGCTCTTTGAGGACATGTGGATGTAATCCATCGGGTCCTGGTGCTTTGTCAACCTTAATTTTGCTCAACTGTTTCTCAGTAATATCAATTCTGAGCCATTGTGACTCATTTAAGGCAGTGACATTGCTATTATGAATTTTGACCTGAGCTTTGCCATTTTCCCTTTGTGTACACAGTGTAAATCCGCCTTTTCTTTATCCCCAGTTACCAACCCAGAAACATCATTTAAGCGGCCTACATGCTCAGATCTGATCTATTTTGCTATTAAAAAAATGTGGGGGGTTTGCCTTAGTTTCTTCTGCAATGTCTTTCATTTTGCAAATTTTAACTCCTTTGTACATCTTTTGTTGCATTCTTTATATTTTTCAAACAATGCAGGTGATTCTTCATTTTTATATTTTTGGAATGTCCTTTTCTTGTGCCTTATGGCTTTGGGTCTGAAGACATGCTTTAGGAGTCATACACAGGTGTAATTACATAGAAATTACCGCCCCTTTAAAAATCAGTTGTACATCATTACATTTTCTCAGTTAAATAGGCAGCTGAATTCCACACACCACACAGAAATGTAGTGCAGGCTTCACATTTAAACATTTAGCATATATCCGTGAGTTCCTGCATTTTGCGCTGCAGTGCACAGACAAGTTGCAGATGATGTGCCATTAACAATGTATATAGTACCCCAGTGCACCAACACAGGTCATCTGTATTACTGTGCTCTGTGTAAGAAGCTCATTTTTTTTGTAAATTACATAATGAATATACATCATAGCAGTATGTAAATTTCTAAGGTTTCCACATGTAGCACCTTTTAATGTTTAAGATTTGGTATCCAGGCAAGTAGAATGTGAAATGCTATGATACTTCTCTGGGGTTTTTTGTTTAGACCGTATTTTTCGGACTATAAGACGCTCCGGCCTATAAGACGCTCCGGCCTATAAGACGCACCCAATTTTAAAGGAGAAAAACCTAGAAAAAAAAGATTCTGAACAAAATAATAAAAAATCACTCTGTGTCAATGTATCCCCTTCTAATCACTCTGTGTCAATGTATCCCCTTCTAATCACTCTGACACAGAGTGATCAGAAGGGGATACATTGACACAGAGTGATTAGAAGGGGATACATTGACACAATGTATCCCCTTCTGATCACCCTGTGCCAAAAAATCATACTCACCCGATACCGCGATCCCGCGATGCTGTGGGCTTCTTCTTCTCCTCGCTCTCCTCCTGGCTGCAGCGCGTGTCCCCTCCTCCTCTGAGCGAGGAGAAGCCGACACGCATACCCCAGCGATCCCATAAGCAGGCTGATCCAGCCTGCTTACCGGATCGCGGGGGTACGGGTGTCGACTTCTCCTCGCTCAGAGGAGGAGGAGACACGCGCTGCAGCCGGGAGGAGAGCGAGGAGAAGAAGAAGCCCACAGCATCGCGGGATCGCGGTATCGGGTGAGTATGATTTTTTTTAATTACCAGTATATTTAACATGTATTCGGTGTATAAGACGCACCCACTTTTCCCCCCTAGTTTTGGGGAAGAAAAAGTGCGTCTTATAGTCCGAAAAATACGGTAATTGTTTTAGGATGTTTTTAAAGTGTTTCAATTCATTCATTTATGCATGGAATAAAAAGCAATATAGTCTGTGAAATTGAACAAATCATGGCTCAACACATGCAGGTGCTAATTTCAGTTGTCTGAAATGGCGGTTCTCCCTTTGTCATTGCCTTCATTTTTCCTCATCAGGAGGGCCAAGTTGGCAGCTACATGCTTAACTGAGACTCTGCTAACCCAGAGATGCCAGATGTAAATCCTGTGCTTAGAAATGTACATCACAGATCACCTTGCTAAAGCAGTCCCTCATTTTGTGACTTGATACAAAGTTTTTGCTGTCCCCTGCTTTCAGTGATTTATTTTGCTTTGGGTTGTGTTTTTTTTTTTTTTTTTTTTCCCAAGTTCAAGTTATTTCAAGGTAATTCAAATCCTCTCCCCTTAGGCTTAATCATTCATCTGACTGCTTCTTAATGATGAGCTGTTAAAAAATATTTTATAGTTACTGTGTATTGTCAAAGTCAAAAATGTATTTATGTAGGCTTGCATTGTTTATCTTCTGATAGTCTTCTTTTCTTTTTCTCCTCTAGAGTATGCATGGGCCTTACCCTTTTGGAGAATCCTAAAAGCAGCTTTATTCTTGTCCCATGCCTTGTGTCCTGTTTGCACTCCTTGAAATAGGACATCTTTTGCAAGTTACCTACTGAAGATCACTTGAGAGAGAATAGTGTTGGTGACCCTGAAAATTATACTCTGGGTGCTGCCTTTTTGCTCCTTTTTAAAAAGGATCCTTTTGCCCCTTTTTTGTTTTTTTTTTGTTTTTTTGTTTTTTTTTTATTTCTTGTTTTTGCACAGCCTTTGCACGCCAGCTATGATAAGACCGCAAGGACATGGGTACAAATGTTAATGTGTAGACTTTTATTGTTTGTCACCTAAAAGCCATGGTTTCCAGTTGTTTGATAAAAATCTGTGAATAGTTTAATATTCAGATGCCTAAATACTAAATGTAGTTTTTTCCAAATACAGCCTTTAAAGAAAATTTATAAAAAAAAGTTGCTAAAATGCTTAGTTCAATTATTGATTACTCTTAAAAGTGCAGATGTAAATGTTATTATA
Organism: Pyxicephalus adspersus; assembly: GCF_032062135.1. Taxonomy (NCBI): domain Eukaryota; kingdom Metazoa; phylum Chordata; class Amphibia; order Anura; family Pyxicephalidae; genus Pyxicephalus; species Pyxicephalus adspersus. Next base: position 107,345,468 of record NC_092858.1, read on the forward strand.
AGAGTTTTTTTTTTTTTTTCCTTAGAGGGAGTAGAATTAGAGGGAGGTAAAAAAAAAAAAAGACAAGAGGCCACAAAGTTCAGTAGATTTCCATCTTCACAAGTAATTCTCCATAATACTAACGTCAAAGATCTGGGCCCAAGCTTTTTAAATGTTGTTTATATGTGTACAGACAGGACAAACACTATCCGAGAATCAGATAAAATTGGCTTTACCGTTTTTAGAGAAAGAACTAGAGTTGTCTTCATTATTGTTCTAAACCATGGTAGAAAATCGTAAAAGGCGACAGATCAAGTCCCTGTAAAACTCTTTGCGTGTACCTACAATTAAATAATAAACATACACTGCTGAAAGTATATAAGGTTTATGTGGTAACATAATAATCAATTTAGATTTAAATAACTTTTAACAAAGAATTTAAAAGTGCATCAATTCCATAATTTCAACTTCCTTCCAGGTGCAATGTGATTGTCTTATATTGTTTGGCTTTCAGTGATAATACTCTGGGAAGATGGCAGTGTAATGGGCAGTTTTCTGAAATGGCAGTAATGTTTTTAAATGCTTGTAATTATTGATTCATGGAAGGGTTAAATATATTACTTTTTTAAGATTAGTTTGTATACTTTCTGCAGCATGTTGTTTATTATAATAAACTATGCATACATATATTTCTTTTCTGTTGCTTGGTGGTAGCAGCTGCCTGTGGCCAATAAGTGTAGTAAATTAGAATGCTCACTCCTCCTGCAACTTCTTCATTTTATGTTAGCCCAATAAGAGCAATGTCTGAGTATGTGGGTGCCATTTTAGTTAAACATTCAGTTACAAAATGAGTATAGGTTTCCTATGAAGCTGGTAGGCATCTTCTTTCTACAAAAATCATTTCACACAGCATTTAATTTGAGGACAGCTCTGTAATTAAAGTGACATTTTATTTAGGTATATTATATCCTAAAAGATTACACTACGTATGGTAGGTTGTGTAGCTGGGATTGTCAGTTGTCATTTGTATTTTTCCCACCAGGGGTCAGTTTTATAAAAGGTGGAGGAATGTGTTTTCCGTATTGATATTTGCATTTGCTGAGTGTAAAATGATGGTAGAAACCTGTCATTTGACTTGACTTTCTTTCAGATTTTATAGGTCTGCGGCTTTTTGTCAACACAATTGTTAATGGCTTAAAATATTTAACACACAGCCCGCCAATGTTTCCAAAGTTCTTCAGTCTCTGCCTAAAGTTGTGTTTTCTCTTCATGTTTCCTTAAGAAGAAATACTCGGCATATTGTTCATAGTGTATGCCTCTAAAATGCAATTGTTTTTGTAGCTGCTGTCAATGAGACTGGGTTTTCCTAAAACGAAATTTCCCACTGCATGTTTGTGTCTTCTCTTGTAAACAAGTAGGCTAGTTATCAATGTGTATGGATCAAGAACACACGCTTTTTGTACTGAGGAGATTGGCATACAATGTTTGGGAATTCATCATGAAGGTATTATTGTAGGAACATGCTTTTCAGCCCTGCCACCTAAACGCAAAATATATATAATTATATAAAAAATAGATATAATTTTGGGACAAAACGTTCCTTGTTTCATGTATTTTTTTATGGGTTGAGTGTTCAGTAGGTAGGGTGTGTGCTTAGGGTCAGACATGCATGAGATGAGTGTGCAGAGTGTTTGTTTTTTTTTTGTTTGTTTGTTTTTTTTTTTTTTTTTTTTTTGATCGGGTGGGGGTTGGAAGGGACTGAAGTGCTTGGAAAACTGAAAAACATGATAAAATTAGGATTTTATTCCTTATTGTTTAAAGAATATTTCTATCAATAAATTAACATGGAATTAAACTGCCTCATATCTTGTACTTCAACATTGTTGATTTTTCCACATATTGTGTAAAAGTT
>NC_092858.1:107347755-107365166 GCF_032062135.1 Pyxicephalus adspersus
TTTTTTTTTTTTTTTTGCATTTTCTGTCTCACCTAATCAACATGATGATGATTTTTTTTTTTCAAACCTTTCTGTTTTCTTTACACATCATGTTTCATGGTGTTGCTGTTGCGAGGGACTTTTGTGTCAACATGTGAAATAGGGGTAGACTAGGGCCAATAAGGCTGGGGGGATAGAATGATTCTGCTGGATGTCCAGCTGCCAAAGGCCATCCAAATGCAGGTTTTGGTTTTTTTGGGGGGGGGTTTTCCTGACTTCCTGCAGGTTATATGAACAATGTGCAGAGCCTGTACAACTGTGTAAAACTGTTAGTAAGGTAAGACTGATGTTTTTGCTTTAACATTGCTTTTCAGGTAGATGCCCAAATACACAGATTAAATTCATATACAAGAATTGCTTTACCTGTCAAAATATTTGTATTTGAAGTGAAGCTGATTGCTCTCTGCTGCGGTTTCATATAAAGCGGTCTTCCTTGCTCTGTAACTGAAAAGGATAAACTGATGAGCTCTTTTCTGTCTCTCCTGCCATAAGTATGTTTTTTGCACTGATTAGGCTTTATATTTCATAGACTGCTTTAATGCATGTATAAAGGTTAGCGCAAAATGCAGATTCCCCCCCCCCCCCAACACACCTCCTTACAGCTGGTGGATTGGTCTGGATTGCTGAAGATGAGGATGTTCCTTAGATTAATAAATGTTGCCTGCATTGGTACATAATAAAATTTGCCTGCATATATATATAACTGGTTTGCCTGGAATATATAACAAAAAGCACAAATTTTAGTTAAGGGAACAAAATACACAACTTTCATAAAGGTCTATAGTGCATCACAACCTTTACTGGCAAATCTGCATTTAGACAGCTACAATTCTTAAAACAAAAATCAGATTTTATTAGATGAAAGTTGAACAGTGAGCATAGACAAACCACTTAGCTGTTGGTCATTTAGTGATCCAGCTTAGTGACATCAGATGACAGCTTCAAATATACCAAAAAGTCCAGGTTAAATAACAATGCTTGAGATAAGACTACATGTGTCCAGGACAGCACTGGATTCCTAGAAGTTTCAACAGGTAGTTTTACAATTGTGTACTATGTACAACTTGCAATGTTTTATTTATTATATCAAAAGGGGAGCAAAAATTTGACTTTTAAGAATTTTGGTCCTCACCTGTACTTACAAAACTTGCAGACTGTCTTCATAAAAATGCCAAAAGACATAATGGTTGCATTTTAATCTTGACATACACATGCAAAGTTAACACTTATTTTTCAACTGCAAGGTTTTCAGATTTCTGTAGCTAAGTAGGGAAATTAGAATTTTCTTTTAGGTGTGTGAGTATATATTTTATGTTTTTATTAATGAAATATTTTAGAATTTAGTAGTATTTAACAAGTACAATATTCAACCAAACCATTAAAACAACTGACATTTGACATGAGAAATTTTATGGTTACAGTGGCATCTTTCAAGGAGATAGAGATAAATCTGAGCATGTGAACCATCAGTTTTTGAAGATGATGTTTTGGAAACAAGAAAAATAGGCAAGAGTAAGGATCTGAGTGACAAGTACCAAACTCTGACTTGGGTCAGAGCATCTACAAAACAACAGCACTCAGTGGGTGTTTTCAGTATGTAGTGGTTAGTAACTATTAAAAGTGGCCCCAGGAAGGAAGGGATCCCAGACACCAAACATATATAGATGCCTGTAGAGGTGCTAGCCTGTAATGCTGACCATAAGGGAAAGGCATCAACCCACTGTGTAATCTCTATTGTTTCTGATAGGACTTTGCAGACCAGACCATAGTGTTCACCTCCATAACCAAAAGTTCATGCATTGGCCACCTGAGGGACAGACAGCAGAATTGCTGTAACATACTTTTTACACATTAACGGAAACATTATTTAACATATTAGCAGGAATAGCCAATATAGTATATCTATTGCAGTGATAGAAGGCATTATCTGTACTCGAGAACCCCCACTGTGAACAGAGGTGAACAAATACAGTCTACAAGCACAATCTTTATATTTTGTGCTACATGTAACATTTAACAAATAAAAGTAGGAAAAAAATGCAATTTTGCTGCCTCACCCATGAACCCAAAGATTTTTTTTTTCCAGCTCTGGTCTGTCTTAACTAAACTGTTTAACTTTCCGAACTCAGAACTCTGCGTCATTCAGTTTCAGGGCAAGGGCTATGTTTATAGAGTTGATGCCCTGCCAGAAGTAGGGAGGGGATAAAAGACAGGTGTGTAGTGTAACAGGAAAATATATGATAAATAAGCATTTCTATTACACAAGCTGGTAATTGTGAGGACGCCAGTTACATGGCAGAAGGTTAAGTCAATGCTTAAACCCCACTTTGCGTTTATTGAGAATTTTCATTGCCTTCGGGCACAGTAAGTTTGTTTTCTTCTGACATTTCCACACCAGTCATCTTACATGAAATGTCAAAATCATGTTTCTGACACAAAATTAGATATTTAAAGTAGAACAGCACAGCAATACCCTCGTTCTATGTTGCTGGTGCTTTTGGGCCCCTTCAGAATCTAAGACCAAGTGGTTAGCCACTCTAGGACACAGCAATCTGCTGCTATGCTTCCAAGATCAGCAAACAACATCACACGTCAACACGTTTGCATTTGCGGTGTTCTTCCTTCAGAGGTATATGAATATGGTGTATGAAATGCTTTCCAACTGCTCCCACTAGGTTGAATAGAAACAGTTGGGAGCATGGTTGAGCATGCAGTAAACTGCTGCGTTTTAGTGCACGTCTGAAGTCTAGGACTGCATTACATATGGTAAATTTCCAGTGACAGATGAATGAACGTTGTACACAGTGCCCTTTCTGTTCTATGGGGAGGCTTCCCTGATTTGTATATCGTTACTGATTGTAATTGATGGATCAGTCCTGATAGAGCCATGAATAACATCCAGCCACCACTGTACATGTCAGATTCTCACCTGAAACAAGCACTACTGTACATCTCGGTATTGAGGGCCTCTGGAAGCTATAAACAATGCAAGATAAACATCTAAAAGATGGTGCAGAGGACTTATGTTTTAACTTTTAAAGTTACAGTATATCTGTAACTGGTTACCTGTTGGCAAGATTCACCACCAGTATTAATCCTTGTATTAGTATGCAAAGTGAAATTACAGCTCTTTAAGAGGGGATTTCACGCACTTTCACGCATCAATCTTATTGATACAGGTATTGAAAAGAAAACTCACCAATGGGACAAAGCAAATGGTGGTAGAGCCAAAAAGATTACAATGGCCTGTTTTCCAAAGAGGTAGATATATGTAAATAAAAGCCCTTTAGTATAAATCTACAAGACTGTACTGCACAGACACTGGCAAGAGAGAGCACATATAAAAAACATGCTACACTGCAGTCCTAGATATTTTAGTGTGTACACTACTGTGGAGGGAAAGATGGGTTAGATTGGGCCAGTGTAGGTTAAGGTTGGGTGAGTAATAGGAAATGTTTTATGATAGTACACTTATTCTTTTGTGATTTTTTTATGTGAAAGCCAAAATTTGATCAAAGATTTTACAAGTTTTGAACAGAATAGGAGGGTACATTCACTTTCACTCTTGGCCTGTCTCTGAGGCTAGGGATGTAACCAATATGCTTCTAAGTAATTAAGTTTCTTAGTGGCAAAGATATCTAAAGTCTCTGTTACTGCAACGCTGTTCTGTGTCCTTTTCACTCTGCATATTGCCCCTTGTAGTACTTGTGTTTGACGTCAAATTGCAGAGTCTTTAACCTCCTTAGCAGTAATGCTAGTGTGGCTAGGGGTGAGTAACCCCCAGCCACACTTTAGTTTAAAAAGCTTACCTGGTAAGCGGTTCCCGGCATCTTCTTCCCCTGGCGATGACAGCCGGGCATCTGTGTCTTCGACGTGTGAACGTTGGGGACACAAGGTCAGGGGAAGCAGAAGCCGGCCGGGCATCTGCGTGGGGCTGGGGGCAGGACTGTGCAGCTGGGAGGCAGGACCTGGCCGGAAATTGAAAATACAAAGTATTTGTATTTTCATTTAAAAATACTCATTTTTTTTTACGGCCAGGAAGGTTAAAGAGATAAAAATGGGTAAATGTGTATGTATTGCACAGTTGCAGAAATAAACTGCATTTGTGTTTTGTTTTTGTTTTTTCTAAATATGCCTTGACATACACTTAAACCTACCGCCCCCCAAGTGACAGCGTGCTGCAATGTTGACAGTCTATGGCTGAAGACAAGGTAAAGTAATGAAATGCCACTCTTTTGGTCGATTGGCCATCTAATACACAAGTAGAGTAGGCAGTGATGAACCTGAATTGTGTTTAAAATTTGCTTCAGGTTCAGTTTTGCCAAATTTGATGCATTGTAAGCCAATTTAGATGCCCAATAAAATGCCTTAACAAAATTTACATTAGCGTGCAAAACAATGCCCCTTTAGTGTAGCAATAACACGTGGTTGTGAAGGGGGCTTTGGGGTTTACAGATGGTGCCTCCATAAAGGATTTGTCAATGCTCTTACAGCTTGATTTTAAGAAGTTTCCAGGTGAATACTGCTTGAAGGGATCTGCGTATAGTGATAAACTGATAGGCCAGCTTGTACAGTTGCTGGAGTTCACAGAGTACTGTGGTACACTTATTGATCATGCAACAAGAAAGTAAGGTTTACATTATTGACTCAGACTTTTTCATGGGCTGGTGTGGGCAATTCTTTTGTTGGGGGGGGGGGGGGGTGCTTGTATGTGGAAGACAACGTGGTCAAAGGAGAATATTAGGAGTGGCAAAATCTACAGTTTGTAGCATCATGAGAAAGAAACAAAGCACTGGTGAACTCAGCAACGCCAAAAGACCTGGACGTCCACCGAAAACAACAGTGGTGGATGATCACAGAATCATTTCCATGGTGAAGAAAAACCCCTTCACAACAGCCAACCATGTAAACAACACTCTCCAGGAAGTAGGCGTATCGATATCCAAGTCTACCATAAAAAGACTGCATGAAAATAAATACAGAGGGTGCACTGCAAGGTGCAAGCCACTCATAAGCCTCAAGAATAGAAAGGCTAGATTGGACTTTGCTCAAAAACATCTAAAAAAAACAGCAGTTCCGGAAACATATTCTTTGGACAGATGAAACCAAGATCAACCTTTACCAGAATGATGGCAAGAAAAAAGTATGGAGAAGGCGTGGAACAGTTCATGATCCAAAGCATATCACATCATCTGTAAAACATGGCGTAGGCAGTGTGATGGCTTGTGTGTGCATGGCTGCCAGTGGCATTGGGACACTAGTGTTTTTCGATGATGTGACAGGACAGAAGCAGACAAAAAATTTCTGAGGTGTTCAGAGACATACTATCCAGCTAAAATCCAGCTAAATGCAGTCAAACTGATTGGGAGGCGTTTCATAATGCAAATGGACAAAAAAAAGTGGAATATTCTTGAATGGCAAAGTCAGTTACCTGATCTGAACCCAACTGAGCATGCATTTCACTTGTTGAAGACTAAACTTCGGACAGAAAGGTCCACAAACAAACAGCAACTGCAGTAAAACTTGGCACCACCTACACTGTTGCCAGGTCTAGGATTATGTGTGAAGTGCAGGCCTCCATAGGGGAGAGCAGCAGCAGATGTAGAGTCGGTGGAGGAAAGCCACAATTCACCGAGAGCCAGGAAGTTTAGAGATTTAGAGAGGAGAAGGTTTTGGATACAGGTTATTTATTGCCAACAGCTCTGGCATTCCATAGACTGCCAGAGAAAGGGGGTAAGAACTTATGGGTAGTGTTAATGGGAATGAAGTTTGGAGCAGGGTGTATCTTGCTGGAAGGGTAGGGAAGAAAGAGGATGTGGGGGGGACCAGGTTTGGGTGAAATGTCACCAGCAAGTACCGTGTTTCCCCGATGGAAGTGGACATGAATGGCACATGAACAATAACTGTGTACTGTAGTCTTCTTCATGGGTAAATAAGGCATCCCCCTGAAAATAAGCTCTAGAGCATATTTTGGCCTTCAAAAAAAAATAAGACAGTGTCTTATCATCGGGGAAACAGGGTAGCAGTGAAGACAAAAGGTGCAGGAACAAAGACAGAGAAAGCAGGAGAGTAAAGTAGCGGGGAGACAATGAGTTACGAGACTGGGGAGAAGGAGATGGAATAGAGCCAGCAAAGAGAGTGCAGGGTGAATAATACATTGTAACAGATAATCATGAACCATATGAGTACATCAAACAATGTGGCAAACTGAAGTCCATGTGAGCTTCTCCTGTAATATGGGTTGTTGTGAGGCTTGTAGAGTTCCAGGAGTGGGATTGGGTGAGTCCGTCAGAGAGATAGCTTGGTGAAATAGCAGTTCAGGATGGCAGCAGCAGAGGTTGTGTTGGAGTCCAGGTGGATGCTTAATGATGAATCAGTCCAAATGCGTGAGATGGGAGTTGCAGAGAATAATGGTATGTCCAATTATGTTCCAATTCCTGCAATTTGCACTTATAATTTGGAATTTGGGCAAGTGACCTTGCCTAAATTTTAAATAGAAGTGCTTTGGGCCCTTCATATAGATTGACTGATGGGAGTACCAATGAATAGGGGAGGAGTTGGCAGGGCAAAAAATATCAATGACCACTCAACTGGAACAAAGGGATAGTGATAATTCTATGGGGAGATTTAGGTTGGTGCAATAAGTTCATCTACAATGGGAGATAAATCATACACAATCAGATAAAAATTGTAGAGAAACAAAAAAAGGTAAATGGTGGATAAGGCAGCCAAATTGCAGCCAGAATACATCTTGATATAAATAAATGAATCAAAAAAAAATTACATGTTTACTGTATGAAACTAATAAAAGGAATGGCAGGGCTCAGCTATGAGAGATTAGCTGAACTGAATCTATTCTCCCTTGAGAAGAGACATTTAAGAGACGATATGATCACCCTGTATAAATATAAAAATAGTCCACATGGAGAACTCTCTTCCCAATTGTTCACTTTGAGATCATTACAAAGAACAAGAGGGCACTCTTTACGTCTAGAGGAAAGGAAGTTTAAGCTCCAAATAAGGAGGGATTCTTCACTGTAAGGTCTGTGAAAAGGTGGAATAGGCTCCCTCATGAAGGAGTTTCAGCAACTACTATGGATTTCTTTAAGAAAAAGATGGATGTTTTTCTAGAAGCACAGAATATAACTGGGTATTAAAGCTTTAAAATAAAAATAACGGTGACCATTGGTCCAGGGAACATCCGATTGCCTCATGGAATCAGGAAGGAATTTTTTTTTCCCCTGTTGAAGCAGTTTGTACCAGGGTTTTCTTTTTGCCTTCCTCTGGACCAATTATGTATATAGGGTTTTATATCTGGGATATGTTCCCTAGTGGTTGAACTTGATGGACTTTTTTTTTTCTTCCTTTTCTTTCTTTCTTTTTTCAACCTGACCTACTATGTAAATATATATAAATTCTAAGTATATAAAAAGGCTGGCTTATCTAGGTCCAAGATATATATGAAGTACAAATTATTCATAGGAAACATCTGTTGTATGTTTTTTTTATATTGGTGAAAGGGGGTTGTGCTGGAGAATAGCCTCACCGGCTGGTTAGATATGAGATAAAACACCACACCTACACAACAGATTTGTGCCTTTACCTTCCTACCTGCTGACTGCTGCCATTTCACCTCCTGATTATTTACCTTTCAAGACTAACACTATATTAGTTACTTCACTAGAGCAGACTAGATGTGATGTTGCAACCTCTCCTCTTACTGTAAATTCTCCTCTTCTGACTCTTTCATGTATTTATCAGGGATTCTTAACATCTTAATTTTAGATAAAAGCCCAATGTCACAGTATGCCTTTTTTATTTCCTCGAGTAGTAACAATTCTGTTCCTACAGATATACATACTGCTTGGGGAAGACCTTTGTGAATGAATTCTGGGGAAAAAAAGGGTTAACCGTTTGTTAATGAACTGTCTCTTACTGCACACATTTCAAACATTACTATCACATTTTATTTTGTGAAATGTGGGTACTGCCAATATTATCAGTTATTATCAGTGTGTTTTAGCTAGTGGCAGTAAAAATCTTCAGATACTAACATGGAACAGAAGTTTGCTTCAACTTACCTTGTTAATTTCCTCCCCCCAAAAAATAGAAAAATGGGTCTCTCTTGCAAAACGAGACAACATGTATAGACTTGAACATTGGGGTTTCTAATGTGATATTCCTGGACTATTGCAATCTCCTTCTGGTCACAACCTGTATGGGTAACATTTGACACCCTGCGATTATTGGGTGACAACTGTCCTCATGCACTTTAAGCAGATGTCCCAAATAGGCTAAATAGCAAGGAGGTCAGGTTTTTATTACTTTAAAAACGCCCTTTGTGACCTTGATTTAAAAATAGTGCTTGCCTAGTTGGTGTTCTGATCTTCATACTATAATGCTTTCTGAATCACTGACCCAGGATAAGTATACAGCTAAGGTGTTCAACTAGTTGACACAGCCTGTCACATAAGAGTTCAGTTTTATATCTAGGTAATTAGCATTCTATAGAATGAGCTCAAATTTGGCCACTTACTGTGTACATCCCAGGACTAGATGGACAGCTTTTACAAAGACGGAATACTGGTGAACCGTCCAGAAGAGTTGTCTAAATGACTCTATTTGACTGTAACAACGTCTGTACCATCGAACTTGCTTACAGTTAGTTCAATACATACCTAAATATTTTAAATATAGACTTTTTAAATACTGCAAAAGTCCTTTCCACAAACAAATTACTTTCAAAGTACCTTCAAATGTCTCTGTCTTCTTTCTACTTTCATGACTTCCATATGTAATCTGTTATGTAGTTGCTGGAAGAGAAGGGGAATACTATAGAGCAGTGGTCCCCAACATTTTGGGGCTCGCACACCACTGAATATAGGGACTACGAAACTTCCCCCTGTGTGATGTCATAATGCCAGAACTTGCTCACTCTCCCATCGCCTGTCCGAGAAGAGTGGACGGGTTGTGTTCAGAGACACAACCCGCCCACGGCCCCGAGCCTGTGATGCATACAGGGGGTCCCCCCCAGGCGCGGTCCCTCTCCTGACCTCGCTGGGGTTGCAACGGCCAGAGCTGTCGACCACCGCTGGTCTCCTTGCTCTCGCGGCCCAAGGCGGTAAATTCTAGGCATCTAGGATTGGTAACAGGCGGTAAGTGGTGGGCACCTAGGATTGGTAACAGGCGGTAAGTGATAGGCACCTAGGATTGATAACAGGTGGTGAGTGCTGGGCTTTTTCAGAGCTGGAAGTTTATTAAACAGCAGTGGTTCCTGGCATAAGGAATGGACAAATGTAACCTTACTGCGGGTGTGAATTCAGCCTAACTTCAGGTGTGCTCCTGTGTCTATATTTAGTTAAAGTGAACTTTTGTGAAAACATTTTTCACTTGATTCTTTTACAAAATTACCTCGGTAGGCCCATGCTGGCCCAGTGCTGCCTTGCACTGCGCATGCATTAGATTGAACACTTTTTTTTTCATTATAAGAAATCCTCTGAAGGTGCATGCACACAAGGAGCAGTGCAGAGCCTCTTAGGATATGTGACACAAATATCCCAGGAGGCTGCGGAAGACTAAAGGGTAGAGGTCCTCTCCACAAAAGTGTAAAAACCAAAAAAAAAAACAAAAACCTCACATTTTTCCATTACATAACAGAGAAAGTCACTCTTTAACCCCCCTAGCGTTCTAATTCTGTAATTTTTTGATGCAAAAAGTGATCCTATTTTTTTTGCATAGAAATTTTTCCTGCGATCGCCGCTGGACCGCGGGGATCAGGTAAGGGGGACCCCCAAAGGTACCCCGAGTGTGACTCGGGATTACCGCTTTTTGCAATTTTTCCGGCCCCGAGTCACACTCGGGAACACCCCTTAGGGGATTAATATATTGTTAAAAATGTGGCGATGCTTTAATAGCATCATGCATGTGATATCAGATGGGAACAAGACAGACAGTGACCCCCTCTCATCACTGCCCATATTCTAAATAAAAACAGTTTGTGACGTTTATCCACAGTGTGTAATGTCATCGGCAGAGCAGTGTGATAGCTATGTGAGTGTAAAAGCTGCTTGTCATATTCTGCAGCCTAACGACTCACTGTGGTCAAACCTTTAGATTTCCTAAACCGTTGGTTGTATTAACTTGAAATTTTTAAGATACGCGTGGAGGCGTAGGAAACTGAAACTGTAGGTGCAAGTGGGGGACACTTGTGGCTAAACCTTTTTAAAATGTAATTACTATGGCATTATGAGAACATAAATCTCTACCTAGCAAAATGTGCTGCCTGCTCTGTTACACATATCTGTCTGCATCTTACCTCAAACCCTAGTTTCTCCATAATTAGGAGGTGCAGGGAAACAAAAATATAGGTGGAAGTGGAAGACACGTGTGGCGATCACCTTTTATCACTATGACATCATTACAACATTAAAAAAAAAAATTTCCATCAAAATGCACTTCCTTGTTAAACATGACTGTAACCTTCCAGTGCCCCAACCTCAATAAAACTTAGTAGGCAGAGTTAATTTTCTAATGATACTATAGTGATGAAGTTTTAGGGGATGTTAGTCACAAATGTTCCCCACTTGTACCTATATTTTTGGTTTCTTACACCTCCCTATTCCCCAATTGAAGTTCAGAATGTTAGTTAAGTGGACAGGAATGTGTAACGGCAGGGAAGCCCATTTTAATGGGCAGAGTGTATTATGCTCTAATGCTGCTGTAGTAATGAGATTGTAAGAGAAGAATGTGCCGGCCACTTGCACCTATATTTTCAGTTTTGTACCCCCACTCTCAGAGAAATTGGTGTACAAAGAAGAGAAGCAGACAGTAGTTTCATAGGTATAGATTTGTGACAGGTAGGTATATATTTAGGGGCCCCACCCCAATGCTTCTTCCTTTGTTAGTGGCTCCGGGGTCCCCAATTTGCACTTTCAATTTAGGACTCCTAGTAGCACTTTCCTCTGAAACAGCAACCCCAAAGTTGAATTTTCATAACTTTTTTACATTTGTGACCCCCATATCTTGAAATTCTGTAAAGCTGGTAACTAGTATCTAGGAGATATGGAGGTTTGTACACACAGAGCTGTGAGGATGCAGAATTCACACGCAGGGCTAGAGGTGGATACATTTCACAGGCAGATTTTTTTTTAAACAGAAATCCGAGCTTGTGCTATGAGATGGACTGCCTGTGTCTCCTTCACATGAAGGCTGAACTGTGTGCTCACCTCTCATCGGCAGCAATCCTCTGAACAGATGGCACAGAGCAGCCTCACTGAGATCCGTGCATCCGAGGATGAGAGCTGCCGAGAGCTCGGCGGGGTATTCAAAGCAGCTGGGCGGAGCAACCGGCTAAAACCCCCTGGGGAGAACTATGTATGTAACTGACCTGGTTGGTTACAATATAAAATATGCAAACATTCATATCCTTCTACAATGACAATGGGTTTTCTTTTCCCAATAGGGAAAATTTGCTTTCTACAATGACAACTGAATGAGCACATGAAGATGTATGAACTTTCACTCCTACTGGTTATAGGAGACGTTTAACTATAATTTACTGAATCAGTGTAAGAAAGATATGTTAAGTGTCAAAATGGCCTGTCAATATTGAAAGTTTGGGTCAAAAAATTTTACAGTCATTATGCATACTACAATCTGAGTGCACAGTAACCAAAAGTAACCATTAAACTAATATCAAGTAAAGGACCTACCTCAACTTTCTGACCAATCTGTATCTAATCCTACACTATACACTAATAACAGTTGTTACTAGTGTATGGTGAACTTTACTATACAATTTATATTTAACTTTTTTTTTTGGACAATTTAACTAGGTGCAGTATCAATTTGACATCTTTTTATTTGACTAATGCATGTGTCTATAGGTGTACCATATATGCCAATTATTGATCTACACACTAACACAATCCCATCCGTTGAAGTGAAGCTGTTCATTAAACTACAATAGATTTTAAGCTCTGGAACCTATTGGAATTTTGCCACCATTTACAGCTAATTGGGTGATAAAACATGTTGATGTTAATACAGTGTTTAAAGACATAAACGGAGTACCACATTTTAAAGTAATATTACCAGTGTTCTGGCTGGTACTTTATTTGTTTGGTTATCAGTATTTGCTAAGATAAGTTTAGTGGCTGATTCTGCTACATTAGTAATAGTACAGCATTTAACAGGAACATTGATTGCGTACTCAATTCATGGGAAAAATAGATGTGGGTAAAACCTGTAACCTTTTTTGTACAGAAAGACTGTGGAATACAGAGAATTAGGAAGCTGCACCACCATGCTCAAAAATGTACAAATATGTTTTTATTATTATTATTTTTTTTTTACATTATCTGCCCATCAACTCAACTTAAAGGGGAGGAGTAGCTGGTACCCCTGAGATGAGTAACAAGATTGCAGTCTATGCAAAAAGACACATTTACAAAATGTGTTGTTTTCTTTATATTTTCACATTATCTAGCTATGATGTGAGCAAAATATCTGACATGGGTACAGGAGCCATTAAGCAGAGTCACAAGAATCTCTGTAGCACAGGCAAACAACTACAAGTTTTTTATTTGAATGAACAGTTTAAATAAGGTCCACCTAAAATAAGTTTCCCAAGTAATATGTTGGCACTAAGTAAATAAAAGTTAATGTTATTATTAACCACCCGACCGATAAACCCGAACTTTTCCCACTGTATGAAAATCATCACTTACCTGGTCCCGCTGTGATCATCCAGCATCGTGTTCGTGTTCCAGCGTCGTTCTCCAGCGTCATCCTCCAGCGTTGATCTCCCTCTCCAGCGTCAGGTGCCTTCTCCAAGAAGAAGAAGCCGGCCGGCTTCTTCTTCTCCATCCGTAGCGTGTACGTGTCCCTCGGCGATGACGCCGGCGCGTGTGCGGGAAATTCAAACTCATTCAAACACATTTTGTATTGGATTGAATACAAACTCCTGTATCCAATCCAATACAAAATAATTCAAAATAAATACAAAGTATGTAATTGATGAAAAACAGTGTACCGCTTTTGGTACAGAAATCTGGACATCAGTGTAACGCCCAGGTGGTTAATAATAGTTAATAATAATATTAATATTAATAATAATAATATTACATAGAGGGATAATAAGATCAAGCGGCAAATAAACCAGATGCATCACTGTCTGTAATTGTTGCCCTAAAGACAGAGAGAAAAAACAAAAGGGAAGGGGGGCAGGGGACTAGTAACTACCAGGGTCAAGGGCAAAGGACAGGCATGAGGTGGGGGGGGAGTGTTGAAATACCTATGAATAGCCTAGCCTGAGCGAAATTAATGAAAAGCAGTTACATATTCATTCTCCCTTGAGAAAGGATATGGAAAGTTGCTAAAATATGTTAGGAGGTGACAACACATAGAAATCCCAAGGCTCCTAAATCGCCATAAACTTATTCATTCTGTCATATAGCCAGGCAGTGAAATCCTTCCCATTTTTGGGTTAGGAGCAGGAGGTGTCAGAAAATTTACCACAGGGATACCTGGCCACAGAGTGGCACAATGGCCGAGTCTGGAGGTGGCAGCAGCATCAGGATTTTAGGAATGAATACAGACCATGAAAGTGGGGCCTCTTAATCCTTCCCATTTTTGGGTTAGGAGCAGGAGGTGTCAGAAAATTTACCACAGGAATAACTGGCCACAGAGTGACACAATGACAGAATCTGGAGTTGGCCACAGCATCAGGAGGCCACAGAGTGGCACAATTACAGAGTCTGGAGGTGGCAGCAGCATCAGTAGGCCACAGAGTGGCACAACGACAGAGTCTGGAGGTGGCGGCAGCACCAGGAGACCACAGAGCAGCAAGATGACATAGTGTGGAGATGGCAGCAGCAGCAGCATCAAGGGAACCACAAAGTGACCCGGTGACAGACTGGGGTGGTGGGTGGCAATACCAGTACCCGCTGATGAAGGTGGGTGAAAGAAGGAGCACTTGGCATCTGATGTTGGGCATCAGGCGGGTGGCAGCATCAGAGTAGTAGCTGAGGCAGGTGGACAGAAGAAACCGGTCTCTTTTGTCAAGTTTTGGGTCAGGCGGCATGGATCATCTAATCAGCATTGGTGGGTGGAAATCCTGGCTGATCCACGCCTGATTCATCTTGACAAAGGTCAGTCTCTCAACATTTTTGGTGGACAGGCGAATTTTTCTTGGGGTAACTATGGCCCCCGCCGCACTAAACACCCGCTCTGATGCCACACTACTGGCCGGGCAGGACAGCTTTTTCAGGGAAAACTCGGCCAGTTGCTGCCACAAATCCAGTTTGGCTGCCTAGTAGTCCAGTGGATCTTCAATGACGGCTGGCAGGGAGCACTCCAAGTATGCCACCACCTGCTGGTTCAGGTTCTGCTCTATGTCTAGCTGCTGGTTAGTAGTTTCTTCACTATGCGGGTGTAGAAAGCTGATCATCAGCGTCTCTAGACTTAGGCTGCTGCTGATGGAGCTGGTACTGCTCCTGCCACCCCACCCCTCCACATCAGCCATGGCAGTGGAACGTTAGTGCAGAGGACCCCCCGGTCAGACCTGTGAGAGGATGGACGATAGCGCCGATAGGCAGCGGCCAACTGACTACATAGGATGTAGTCTCTGTAGTAGTTCAGTTTGTCCTCCCTCTCAGTGGGTGTAAAAAAGGCCCCCATTTTGGACCGACAGCGCAGTCCAAAAAGGTGGAAAGCCAGAAGTTATCCCTCTGCCGAATGGTGACAATTCGGCTGTCACTGCGCAAGTGAGCATGCAGTGGGCCATTTCTGCAAGCGGCTCGGAGGGACTCCCTGCTTTCATCTCCACTGCATACTGCCAGGGTGTGTCTGGGTCCTCTGCCTCGACCTCCTCATTTCCCTCTTCTCCTCTGGCTGCTCCTCCTCCTCCTCTCCTGTCACCTGAGTAGAAAAACCAACCATTTCGCTATACATTGTCTTTGATCCAATGTCCTCCTCCTCCTCCAGTTCAGCCCCCACAGGGCTCATGTGGCCGTGAGATCTAGGCGCCACGTCTCCAGTCCCCTGACCAGCCAGATTTACCAGCATCTGTTCCAGGACATGAAGTAGTGGAATGACGTTCTTCATCCCGTAGTCCTGGCAGGTGTCACGCATGAGCTGCCACTAGCTGACATCAAAGTTACACATGGGAGTACTCCTATCCTCTTGGATTATCAAGAATTCGTTGATGGCCTTTCTCTGTTCGTATAGTCGGTCCAACATATGGAGGGTGGAATTCCAACGGGTGGAAACGTCACATATCAGCCTATGTTGGGGGATGCCGTTCTGCCGCTGCAGCTCAAGGAGGGTGTGCTTTGCCGTGTACGAGTGGCTGAAGTGCATGCAAAGTATCCTGGCCATTTCTATGATGTCTTGCAGATTGGTGGAAGACTTCAGGAACCGCTTGATAACCAGATTGAACACGTGTGCCATGCAGGGTGCATGGCTCAGACTTCCTTGACGCAGCGCAGACACAATGTTCTTCCCGTTGTCGGTCACCATGGTTCCGATTTTGAGTTGTTGCGGAGAAAGTCATGATTCGATCTCTTGATGAATCACACGGAGCAGTTCCTCCCCTGTGTGACTCCGTGCCCCCAGGCAAACCAGGTGCAGAACAGCATGACACCGCCATGCTCTGCACATGTGGTATGCTGGAGGGGCACTGTGAATTGTCCCTGCAGTGACAAGGACCTGGTGGAGGATGAGGAGGCAGAGCCGGACATTGTCGCAGGACCAGCGGTGTGAGAACATGGAGGCAGAAGCGGTGTCACCTGGCAAAGTTGCTGGTGTGGCTGTGCAGGAATCACATTAACCCAGTGGGCCGTAAAGGACATGTATTGTCCCTGACCGTAGTTACAGCTCCACACGTCGGCGCTGCCGTGCACTTTGGCAGACACCGACAGGCTCAAGGACTGGCCCACCTTCTGTTCTACATATTTGTGCAGGGCTGGTACTGCCTTTTTTGCAAAGAAATGACAGCTTGGGACTCTCCACCTCGGCTCGGCACAAGCCATCAGTTCTCTGATGCCGTTGGATGAGTGCACGCATACTGTTGTCTCTTGACAATCGCTTCGGTGATCGATTGCTGACCGTGGTGCCAACATGGGCACCCTGGCCACGCTTCACCTTCTGGCCACAAATTTTACATATGGCCATGTTAACCTCCTCCGATGGCTTAACAAAAAACTGCCACACCTCCGAGTAGGTGATTTTCCCCCCAACAATCCGCACTTACTGACTGCTACCACCGCTGCCTCCGTGAACCCCTGCACCACTACTTCCCAGGCAGGTAGGCTGCTGCAAAGCAGGTGGTCTACCCTGGCCATGTTTGGCTCCCGACCTCCCACTGCTGCCACCCTGCTGACTACCAGCCATGGTACCACCTTGCTGGCTCAGCCGCTGCCTCACGGGCAAGCTGCCACCCTCTTCTCCTGATGATGATGAAGCCCCTTCTTCACCCGGCTCCCAAGTGCGATCAGCTTCATCATCATCGAGTAGTGTATGCACGTCACTGATGTCCTCCTCAACAGTCTCTGGGTCAGGAGCCGGACCGCTTGCAACACCACCTCCCACGCCACTCACCTCATCACTACTTACCCGCCTAGTGGAGAAAGCGGGGGATGTCTCCTCCAGATCTTGGCTGGGCAGTAGCTGCTGACTATCCTCTACTAGTTCGTCCTCGCTGTATAGTGGAGCTAAGCCCACAGCATACAATACTTCTGTGGCTGAGGGAACAGCAAAGGAAAGAGGCAAGTTGAGGACAGGTGAGGGCACAGGGTCTGCTCCCAGGCCATGCCAACTAAGGGTTGTGTCTGACGAACCCAACGACTGTTGGCTGGGGGTGTCTGATGTCATTTGGGATGAACTGGATGATTGTTTGGCATGGCCTGGGAGCAGACCCTGTGCCCTCACCTGTTAACCAATCTAAAATCGCTGGGTTGCTGGTCAAGACACGACCGCTAGATGACACCGGGAGCTCAGGCCTCTCACTGCGACTCCTGCTGACACGCCCCCTTACTCTGACCTCTGCCTGCACCAGAAACATTTAGGCCTCTGCCACTCCTCTGTGCATGGCCTGCCACTTCTCTGTCTGACATACTTTTACTTGAACTAAATAAATTTAAAGCAAATTAAGACACACCTAAAAGCGACGAATATATTTTTATTTTTGTACAGAAATAGGCCAATTAAAGCTTTTAGCACCAATAAATGCAACAGGGAACTGCGTATATATTTTTCTTTTTGTACTCAAATACGTCACTAAATGCTTTCACTACATATAACTGCAGAAGCGAACTGAGAATATATTTGTATTTTTGTACTGAAATACGTCACTATATATATATATATATATA
>NC_092858.1:107365235-107387735 GCF_032062135.1 Pyxicephalus adspersus
AAATTGATGGAATGACAGAGCTGTATAATGGCATGGCCATTTGGATCCCCAAATAATCTTTCCCTGCACTTGTAAATCGCTTTTCTAGCACTGTCCCTAGCGCCTTCTGACGTCTCTCCCTGCGCTAAGATGCTGTGAAATGATTCCTCCCTATCCTTTCCCTGCACTTTTAAATCGCTTTTTTAAATTTTTTAGCACAATGAGGTTTCTACTAGCGACTGCACACGTCTCTACCTGCACTCAGAACGCTGTAAAATGTCTTAATCCAAGATGGCTCAGGCTATTTAAAGAGGTGTGACATCACAGGACTGGCTGGCTGCTGTTTGGTTGCATGCATGGCATTATGGGTCATCCCACCTTCCCACAGTTCCTTGCCCCATGTCCCCACATGTGTAGCCGCCATGTTAGAAAAAATTGCGATTCGTTTCAACGAATCGTGAGAAAATTCGGATTCATTGCGAATCTAATTTTTTTTAAAATTCAGATCGAATTCCACTTCGTCAGCTTCGATTCGCTCATCTCTAATTATTTCCTAATAATTAACAATAAACAGTCACATGTTAACACATTAAAAAAATAATTATATATACCTTTTTTTCAAAAAAAACTAAATGTCATAACTTTATCAGATTATTCACCAGAGGACAAAGGTTTCACTTATAAGAACACAATCGCATAAGTCATTATTGCAGAAAGTGGCATACTCTGTGCACGAGTTATGTCGTCCTGGCTCAGCCAATCAAGATGGCCAAAGATCCTCTACAGGAAGAGAAGAAGATTGCAGCCTTCTGTCAGAGATTAAGGACAAGTGAGTAGTGAGGGTTTATTTCTTTTAGAAAGTTCACCGATTTTACTGTATTTTATTTTGCAAATTGCTTTTTTAACCTAACACCTGTCATTGGTATAGTGACATATTCAGTTTTTGTATTTCAATTTTTTTATTGAAGTTTTAACAATTTTATGAAAAGAGTAAACAAACAAAAACTCCCCCCCCCCAAAAAAACACGCACACAACAAGGCAAGCAATATAGAAATCGCCCTTATCAGGCAATTGTATAGAAAACAAATATAACGTCATATTCAGTTTTTGATAAAAATGCAACATCTGGATCACAAGTAGAATCTACTGGGAAGCTAGACCTCTGCATGCAACCTGAGGTAGTTCTGGAAACATCCTGAGACTTAGCCTAGATAAAGTACTGGGCCCACCAGTGATGTTAGCTGGGATGTAGGAAAAGGTAGTGTTTACCACACCTGGTTGCACCTAAGAATAAGTGATTTATCACAGGTCATTATGTAGCATCCATCCCCAAAGGTGATATCATGTGTTATCATGAAGATCATATTCCCTTGCTCTTTTTCAAAGGACTTACAATTTTTACAGAAGTAATAAGGATGAAATAGTGCCCGTATATAATTTAGATTAACAACAGAATCATTGTAGTATGTGCTACTAAAAGCTTCCAATAAAACATCTGGTGGAGTAGATACAGCAATAAGGCAAGATGTGAGTATATCCTTAGTGCTATGCATTTCAGATAAACAAAAATGTGAGTAATTAAACATTTGTGTTGCAAAATGTATCCAAATATTATATTGGTAGTCTCATTTCCTCCTTTGGTTTACAGTACCATCTGTATGCTGATGACACTCAAATCTATTTGCCCATCCCTGACCTGTCTCCCTCAGTCCTGGATAAGGTTTCATGCTGCCTGTCAGCCATCACACCATGGATGTCTGACGGATTTCTGAAACTCAACCTGTATAAAACCTAACTCATCATCTTTCCCCCCCACATTCTAAATCTCCTGCTGACAGATTTCTAACTGCTAACAACACTGGTATTCGTCCCTCCCCTCAGGAACGTTGTCTTGGCGTCACCTTCGATTCTGCCCTCTCATTTACCCCTCATATTCAGAACATTTCAAGGTCCTGTCACATTCACCTGCGCATCATCTCTAAAATCAGCCCTTACCTGTCCCCAGAGACCACAAACTTCTTCTACACGCTCTTATCTTCTCTCGTCTGGACTACTGTAACATCCTCCTCTCTGGTATTCCACTAACCCAACTCTCTCCTCTACAATCCATTACACAGCTCAACCAAAAAATGTTTTTTCACTTTTCAAGGATTTTTTAATATATTTACTATTTTTCAGGTCTATTGAATCCAGAAATGACATCAATTTAATTAAATTGGCTCTAGTTTATGTGATACAGAAATCAAAATAGACGATTTTACCAACAACAAATGTTAACACAGCATATTATTATCAATCTTTATTTACAATGATGTTTTGCATTTTATATAATAAATGTAGCATTATTTTCATGAAACTTTCATTTGTCTTCTTTATATTCATACATTTTCTTTTTTTAAAGAAATATGAGTTCTTCAAGAAGAAGTTGTTTAAATGACCCTAATGTATTTTGCTACATTTGTAGTGAATTCTCAGCAAAAACAGAAGAAACATTACAGAATTCGTGAAACAAGCGTATCTTGCATATTTTGGTATTAAACTGGGGGACCAAGATAAGTATTGGGCTCCCCATATGGTATGGAAAACTTGTGTAGAGTGTCTAAGTCAGGGGAAAAATGGAACACTGAAAAGTTTGAAATCTGCCGCACCTATGGTATGGCGATAGCCTAAAAATTATTATAATGATTATTATTTTTGTGCTGTGAATGTAAATGGTTACAATCGTTACAAGAAAAACAAGTGGGAGTACCCTGATTTGGAATCAGCAAGACGACCTTTGCTGCATGGTGCTGATGTTCCCATACTAGTGTTCAGTAGACTGTCTGATATTACTGTATCCGACATGGAGCATATACATGGTTTGGAGTGTAATCCAGGAGTTAGCAGTGGAAGTGAATAAGTCTTTCATCAAACCAGTAGTTCTCACAAAAAGAGCTCAATGATTTAATATGTGACCTAAGTCTGTCAAAACAAGCATCTGAACTTTTAGCATCCAGGCTAAAAGAAAAGAACTGTCTGAGACCGGAAGTTAAAATAACGGTTTAAAGGACACTCCTACCATATTTTAATGCAGATGGAGACTTTGTTTACTGTTGGAACATCCCTGGACTACTAGCCCATATGGTAGTACCAGAATACCGAGCAGAAGACTGGCGGCTTTTCATAGACAGTTCCACTCGAAGTTTGAAATCTGTTTTACTGCATAATAGCAACTGCTATGTATCAATTCCAATTGGTGACTTAACAAAACTTAAAGAAAATATCAAAATATCAGAATGGTCTTACAAAAGCTTTGCTATCATGAACATCAATTGTTTATATGTA
This sequence comes from Pyxicephalus adspersus, assembly GCF_032062135.1. Lineage (NCBI taxonomy): Eukaryota > Metazoa > Chordata > Amphibia > Anura > Pyxicephalidae > Pyxicephalus > Pyxicephalus adspersus. The sequence continues at coordinate 107,368,540 of NC_092858.1, forward strand.
TTGGTTTAAAAAATGGTGAACTTCCTACTTGGACAGCAAAGTGGATAGTTACATAGTTACATAGTAGGTTAGGGTGAAAAAAGACATATGGTAAGTTCATCAAGTTCAACCACTAGGGAAAAAACATATCCCAGATATAAAACCCTATAAGACATAGTTGGCCCAGAGGAAGGCAAAAAAACCCTGGTACAATTTGCTTCAACAGAATAAAAATTCCTTCCTGATTCCATGAGGCAATCGGATGTTCCCTGGATCAACAGTCTCTGTTATCTTTACTTTAAAGCCTTAACCTCCCTAGCAGTTCATTTCTTTCCGGTTTTATATGTCTAAAAGCGGTACATTGTTTTTCATGAAAATTTATTTTACAGTATAATATAATAGTATATAATATAATAATATAAGTATAATAAAGTTTGAAACACAAAATCATGTAAAAACAATAATGTTTTTACATTTTTTTAAATTAAAAAAAAATACACATTATACTCATACTATTATATATACTGTAAATGAAATGTTCTTGAAAACAATATACTGCTTTTACACATAAAAATTGAATGTATTGCATTCAATACAGTTATTTTGTATTGAATGCAATACAAATGGATTTTTAATTTCCCGCCCCGCCGGCAACGTACACGCGCACCGACGTCACAGGGAACTCCCCAGTGACTCATCGGATGCAGAAGCAGGAAGAAGAAAGAAGACAGAGATTGCGGCGCTGGGCGGTGCGGGACGCCGGCGGATCAGGTAAGGCTCTATTTACTTTTACCTGCCCATAGGTTTACATACCCCAAGTGTGATTCGGGGTTACCACTTTTAGCAACTTTTTTCTACCCCGAGTAACACTCGGGGTTACCTCTAGGGGGGATAATACCCAGTTATATTCTGTGCTTCTAGAAAAACATCCAGCTTTTTCCTAAAGCAATCTTTAGAAGTTGCTGCCTGAGGTAGCCTATTCCACAATTTCACAGACTTTACAGTGAAGAATCCCTTCCTTATCCGGAGCTTAAACTTCTTTTCCTCCAGACAGAAAGAGTGCCCTCTTGTTCTTTGTAATGATCTCAAAGTAAATAATTGGGAAGAGAGTTCTCCATATGGACCATTTATATATTTATACAGGTTCATCATATCCCCCATAAACGTCTCTTCTCAAGGGAGAATAGGTTCAGTTCAGCTAATCTCTCCTCATAGCTGGGCTCCTCCATTCCTTTTATTAGTTTAGTTGCCCTTCTCTGCACTCTCTCCAATTCCACAATGTCCTTTTTGTGATCTGGTGCCCAAAACTGGACTGCGTATTGCAGATGTGGTCTGACCAATGCTTTATACAGGGGCAGGATTATGTCTCTATCTCTGCAGTCTATTCCTCTTTTAATACAAGAAAGTACTTTACTAGCTTTGGATATGGCAGCTTGGCATTGTATACTGTTTTTCTTTTTCCATTTCTGACTCCCCCAAACGTATTACCCCTAGACTGTATGAAGCATGCATGTGGTTAGCCCCCTAGTGCATAACTTTTCATTTATCTATATTAAATGCCATTTGCCACTTGGCTGCCCAATCAAACAGTACATCTAGGTCTGCTTGTAGATTATAGACATCCTGTATAGACTTAATTCCATTACATAGTTTGGTGTCATCTGCAAACACAGAAATGGTACTTTAAATCCCAAACTCTATATAATTTATAAAGATGTTAAAACATTAAAGGTCCCAACACTGAACCCTGGGGTACACTACTAATAACCTTAGACCATTCAGAGTATGAATCATTAATTACAACTCTCTGGATTCAGTCTTTAAGCCAGTTCTCTATCAATTTACAGATTGACTTTTTTAAACCTATTGACCCTAACTTGCATAATAACCGTCTGTGGGTATGGTGTCAAATGCTTTAGCAAAGTCTAAGTACACTATAATAACCGCTATTCCGCTGTCTACCTGTTTACTTACTTCCTCCGAAAAAGAGAGTAAATTTGTTTGACAACTTCTGTCTTTCTTGAAGCCATGCTGACTATCACTTATGATATTATTTTCTAGCAGAAACTCCTCTATGTGGTTCTTTATCCAACTCTCCAGGACCTTTCCAACTATGGAAAATAAACTAACCGGTCTGTAGTTACCTGGTAATGACTTTGCTCCCTTTTTGAAGATAGGAACCACATTTGCCTTACGCCAATCCATAGGTACCATGCCAGTACCTAAAGAGTCTATAAAAATGAGAAATAATGGCTTTGAAATAACCGAGCTCAGCTCTTTGAGGACACGTGGATGTAATCCATCGGGTCCTGGTGCTTTGCCAACATTAATGTAGCCCAACTGTTTTGTAAATGATATCACTTTTGAGCCATTGTGACTCATTTAAGGCAGTGACATTGCTATTATGAATTTGTACTTGAGCTAGGCCATTTTCCTTTGTGTACATAGAGCTAAAAAAAAGTGTTTAGTAAATCTGCCTTTTCTTTATCCCCAGTTACCACAACCCAGAGACATCCTTTAAGGAGCCTACATGCTCAGATCTGATCTTTTTGCTATTATCTAAAAATTTTGGGGGTGGGGGTGGGGGGGTTGCCTTACATTCATTTGCAGTCTGTTTTTCATTTTGAAGTTTTGCACATTTTATCTCCTTTTTACATATTTTGTTATATTCTTTATAGTTTTCAAACAATAAAGGTGATCCTTATTTTTATATTTTTGAAATGCCCTTCTTGTTTCTTATGGCTTTTTTAACATCATCTGTGAGACACAGGTTTTTAGCCTCCTAAACTTAACACTCATTGGAATATATTTTTCAGTGTGCTTTTGTAGAACAGACTTGAAACATTCCTATTTCTTTTCTGTGTTCTTTGAGGACAAAATTGTCTCCAAGTCCAAATCACAGAGAGCTGCCCTTAATAATGGAACATTTGCTCTCTTAAAATTAAATGTTTTTATCTTTCCTGTTTTTGCTTCCTGTTTACAACTTACATTAAATGAAATCATATTATGGTCACTGCTACCCAGATTCTCTTTTATATGCACATTTGTTATAGGCTCTGCATTGTTAGAAAGAACTAGGTCCAGCAAGAGTATCATTTCTAGTTGGGGCTTCTAAAATTATCTTGTATTAATTTCCCAAATTTCCTCCTTTTTGCTGTTCCTGTAGTGCCATTACTCCAGTCAATGTCAGGGTAGTTGAAATCTCCCATGAATAAAACATTTGCACTTTATGCTTCTTTTTCTATCTGTGCTAGTAGTTGGTTCTCTATTTCTTCCTAAGCACTGGAGGGACTTTAGCAGACTTCAATAATTAATTGTGTGTTATTCAACCCCACATTCAACTCCACCCATAATGCCTCAACATCATTGCTTGTCCCATCTGCAATTTCTTCTTTCACATTCACTTTTAGATCACTTCCTACATACAGACAGACACCACTAACTTTTCATTTGACTCTGTCTTTACGAAAGAGAGTATACAGTAACCAGGAATATTGACAGCCCAGTCATGTGAAGAACAAAGCCAGGATTCAGCATTGCCAACTAAGTCATAGGCCCTGATTTACTAAAGCTTTGCAATGCTTGAGAGAATACACTTTCTTCAGTGAAACTGGGTGATCCAGAAAACCTGGAATGGATTTCTTAAAATTATTTGCTATGTGCTAGCAAATGTTTTGAATACTGGACCAGATCAATTCCAGGTTTGCTGGATCACCCAGCTTCACAGATCTGTATTCTCTCCAGCCTTGGAGAGCTTTAATAAATCAGGGCCACAATGCTCTTCACTCATTAAGGCTTTCAACTTTCCAATTTTGTTTGCCAGACTTCTAGCATTGGTGAACAGGCTTTTTAAACCATTGTTGCATTTACCAGCATTGTTTGCCCAATCCTTTTGTTTTTCAGTACAACTAGTTCTGCACAATCCAATGTTTGTTTGTAACATAAGAAGCTACATACATTTATCTATAACCCTTCCAACTACCCCCAATCCATCCTCCACTAGTGGATGACCCCTGACTAATCTTTCTGCCTCCTTATTTAACTGTCCCACCCCCCTCTGTCCTAGTTTAAATATCCCTCCACCATTTCCCTAAGTCCTTTCCCTAGCTCAGCAGAGCCCCTTTCATTTGGATGCAAACCATCTCTGGCATACAGGTTGTACCCCAAAAAAAAGGCCGGCCCAGTGCTCTATGAACCTGAACCCTTCCCTTTTACACCAGGACTTAAACCATGCGTTTAGCTGTCTTAGCTTCCTCTGCTTTTCCTCTGTTGGGCATGGCACAGGCAATATTCCAGAGAACATACCCTTGGAGGTCCTTTCCTTCAACTTGAAACCTTGTTCTTTAAACTGATTAAGGATGATTTTAAGGATCCTCCATCTATCCTGTCATTGGTTCCAACATGGACAAAGACAGCTGGGTCATGCCCAGCCCTTCCCAGTAATTTGTCCACTCGGTCCACCACATGCCAAACCCTGGCACCAGGGAAACAGCAAACCATTCGGTTGAAGGGATCAAACTATTCAGACCTCCTGATCATAGAATCCCCTATGACAACCAATTGTCTTTCCCTTCCTGCATTACCATCTAGAGTTACCACCACTGGGTCTGCCACCACATCTTTACATAACTTTGCAAATATGTTAGGGTGCTCAAACACAGGGCTGGCCTTTTCTGGGTGCCCCACCACTCCCTTTACCAACAGTAACCCAACTCCCTACATGTTCATCCTGATAAACCTCTTCACCCTCCACATCTAAGCAATTAACTACCTGCTTAGTGAGCAGGAGACCCCTCTCAAGGTGATCGACTGATTTCAGTGTTGCAAAGCGCTTTTCCAGCTCTCCAATGCGAGATACCAGAAGGGCGACTTGCTCACATCTGTCACAGCGATAATCACCTAGGAGCTGTTGCACCCTTTGTGCAGACTGTGCACTTAACAAAACCTTCCACCTTGCTACCACTCATTTTCCCAGTTACAATGTTTGTTTACAAGGAGTTGTAAAAGTTTACTTACAGTTTGTGGTTACTATAAGGATTTAACTCCTTTTGTGTTAAAACTCCTGTGTTTTCTAACTCCACTTAATTCTACGCCACTTGCATCACCAGCCAAGAGTGAGCAATATACACAAAATACCCATGTTTCATCTGCTTGTGGGATAGTAGAGCAAAGCAGGATCACTAGAAAAAAGAGAAATGGCCTCCAAGGGAAAATATGAAAAAAGGTGCAGCGAACATTATTAACAAGCCAATGGTTAACAAAGAGAAGAATAATTCTCCCTCCACTACACATAAAGTTAGGATTAATGCAGCAGTTGTTAGAACTCTGAACAAGGATGGTGACTGCTTCAAATACATTTGTAGATTATTCCCTGGATTGAGTACTGAAAAATTAAAAGCAAGAATCTTTAATGGACCCTAGATTCGGAAAATGATAAATGATTCAAATTTCAAGTTACATGACTGATACTGAAGCTTCTGCTTAGCACAGCCATGCCATAATTGTCAAGAACTTCTTGGGTAACCATAAAGCACAAAATTATAAAGAACTGGTACAAAACTTGCTCTTAAACTTTAAAAATTTTGGTGCTACTATGAGCATAAAAGTACACTATCTCCATAGCCATTTGCAAACATTTCCAGAAAACTTTGGCGATTTCAGTGAGGAACAAGGGGAGAGGTTCCATCAAGATGTAAAGGTGATGGAAGAAAGGTATCAGGGCAGATGGGATAGACACATGATGGCAGACTACTGCTGGAGCCTTCAACGTGATTGTCCTGATCATCAGCAAAAAAGGAAATCATACAAACAGGGTTTTTCATAATTTACTCTAGCAAAACCAATATCTGTGCATCAAACATAACCTAAAATGACTTTAATCTGTTTGGCAAGAAAATGTTTGTTGGCCAGTTTTATGAATGCTGCAGGCGGACTCATCCATCCTTCCCACCGCTCTGTTCACTCCTCCAATGACCTACTACTGACTTCCTCCCTTATAACCTCATCACATGCATGACTTTTTTAGAGCTACCCCAATTCTCTAAAATGATCTTCCTCTTCCTATCCCCTCACTACTTCCCACCATAAATATCTCCCCTCCTATTGTGTGTTACTTCCTCCACCTCCTAAATTGTAAGCTCTTCGGGGCAGGGTCCTCTCCTCCTCCTGTGTCACGGTCTGTATTCATCTGTCATTTGCAACCCTTTTTTAATGTACAGCACTGCGTAATATGCTGGCGCTACACAAATGTTGCCTACCACAATAATAATATTAAAATATTAGTGTCTAGATTTGTCAAATCAAGCGGCCCAAAAGCATCCCTCTTAGTCTGGTTGTGTCGCAGGAGACTTGTCTGGTTGTACCCAAAAGTACACCATGGGTGAAGTTCAGGTTCATACACACAGGTAGTAGTGGACCAGGCAATAAGAAAGATAACCGCTGTTGCTCCACAGAAGCACAAGTTTTGTTTCCATGACCAGTGTTGTACCATTTTTACTGTGTTCCTCCTTCTTCCTGGTTTTACTCCTCTGGTGTTGAGGGTATAAAGACGGCTTCAGGGGCCCTCTTTACTCTTGATGCGTGGATCCAGGTGGCAGAATGATCAGTGAGGACAGCCATCCGGGTCACTGCCAGTACAACCACTGGGTGTTCAAAAGGAGGCCTCAGCTTTTTGTGTCTGTGTAGTTCCTGGACTAAGACATGATCTCTTGGCTTGAACGGGTGTGTTGGTTCCTGTAAAGGAAGAGGAAAGGTACAAGATACATCACCAAGATTGCTTTCCAATATCCTTATTAATTGAACAACATAATGTTCCTGTATCTGCTCCAAGTCTCCTGGCACTAAGACCCCTGCACTTGATAACTGCCACAGAATGTGGGGCCTGTATGGCCTCCAAAAGTGAAGCAATCAGCTGGGCATAAGCAATAGGTTAACCATCTGTTGTAACAAAACCTCTGCGGGACCAGATAGCTCCAAAATCATGGACAACCTCAAAAGCCTAGCAGGAATCAGTGTAAATGTTTACTTCCTGGCCTGTAAATAGGAGACACACTCTTGTAAGGGTGATGAGCTCTAATGCTTGTGCTAATGAGGAGTTAACGAGGGGGGATGACTCATGGACTATGTCAGGAAGTTCCACAAGGGCCTAACCTGCCATATATTGACCATCAGAGGGATGGCTGCAGGAGCCATCCACAACAATGTCCCAGGCACCTGGGATGGGTTCTGAACACTTTTGAAGTCTTTCCAGGGAGAAGTGGCTATCTTTATTATGTGTGTACAATCATGAGTAGGGGCGATTGGGGTATGATCTCGTAATAAATGTTAAAGGATCAGTAAGGGACCTTCTGTGTCAGAAGTATAAGCAATGGTTAAATTCCGGGTACCTGTCAGTATGTGCTCATACCCTGATAATCGTTGTGCTGTAAGATGTTGAGAGGAAAAATGTTTCAGAAGATTAAAAACAGAATGTGAAGAGTGTACAGTTGTAGGATGTCATGGTGTTAGACATTTCCACAGCCATTGCAATAGCAGCCAGTGACCTGAGGCAGGTCGGTAATCCTTGAACAACAGGTGGTAGCACCTTAGAAAAATATACCACAGGACATAGTTGGCCTCCATGCTTTTGTGCTACCACCTCCGCCATGGTCTCACAATCTTCTTTAGCATAAGGGAATATTATTGGCAAAGATCAATGAGGCAGGCCCAATGCTGGGGCTTGTGACAACAATTGTTTCAACATATGAAATGCATAGATCATTTCATCAGTCCAACATATTTTTTCAGGCATTTCAGTTTTTTGTTGAAGCCTGCAAAATGTGATCATAAAATGAACAATAAGAAATCCATTGTCTGACATGATTAAGAACACTCAATAATGACAACATTTGTTTCTTTGTAACAGGTACAGGAATATTGCATATAGCTCCAACACAATCTGGTGAGGGCCCCCTCATAACCTCAGATAATACAAAACCTCGATATTGGACTGTGGGTTATACAAACTGCATCTTTTGATGTGAAACCTTTAAGCCAGCATCAGACAAATATTGTAACAGTGAAATACTGTCTTGTGTAACAGCCTCAGACCCTTGACTACAAAGCATCAAATCATTGGCATTTTGTAATAAAACTGTACCATGGCATGAAAAATGACAACAGAAAAAGCCTTAGGAGAACCATTAAACCCCTGTGGCAAGCGCGTCCACGAATATTGTTGTCCTTAAAAAGTAAAAGCAAGCAATAGCTGTGTGTCAAGATCAACAGGAATGCAAAAGAAGGGATTAGCTATGTCAATGACAGAGAAATAATTAGCCATGGCAGGGATGGATGTAAGGATGGTGTTTATGTTCGGCATGACAGGTGATATTGTAATTATTAAATCATTGATTGCCCCAAGGTCTTGTACAAAACCATAAGTACCATCCTGTTTGGGGACAGGGTTTATGGGAGTATTCTAAGGACATATATTAGGTCTACAATGCCATTGCATGTTATTGGATCTAAAGGTTTAATTATCATTTGATTACCCACAGTAAAGAATGGCATATTCATAACGGGGCTCAGCCTTGCACTGCTTTGTGTAGTTATGGATGAAAAACACTTTATACAAGAGCTTATATATACAAGAGCTTACTGCAGCATGACGAGATGCATGTGGACTTGTGGTGCTATCAGACACAGCTTGATCAACAGAGAAGGATGCAACGACAGGGGCTGGAACCATATGATCTAATTGGTTTCTGCCCCCCTCATGCTGCACTGTTAGACAAGAAGCATAATCTTCTGCTTCCAAGTCTTTATTTAAGATGGGATATAGGGCTGTATAATGAGGGGGCTGCTTAACATCTGAATCAGGGGTCTGTATCTCATGTGAATAAAATAAGTGGCTAATTGTCGCATTGTGGATCGCCCCCATAGTAAGGGAAGGCATCTTTATCCCCTAGGCTTAGGCCCTTAATCATTTTAAGTTGGAATTATTCAAAGGCTCCCTCTCTTGGAGGGGGCTATTACCTTTTTATTCTCTCTGTCCAGCCTGCTATATTATCCACCAATGGGTCTGTGTAAAAAGCACCAGCTACTCCCATGACAAATGTTTTAGGAGTCTCCCCCATTAGGGGTTTTGGCTCCTCTGGAGTTTTCTATGCAGCAGCTCTAGGAACATCACAAGCTGGTATGTATCCTTTGGTTTGCACCAGGGTCCTTCCCCTTTCCTTGGGAGTTGTCCATGGCTTTCTTGAGTGTAAGTGTTTACACATACCAAAAGCAAAGAAGCCAAGCACATAAGCAAAGAAGCCAAGCACAAAAAAATCACAGAAACCGTATACAAAAAAGAAGAACCACCTATGTTTTAGATCAATTCTCTGCAAGATTACAGTCCTATAAACTGGTAAAAAATACAGTGAGCGCTCACAATTTTACTATCTATCCCTCCTTGGCTACCTAAGCCTGCGATTTCCTTATGGCTACCTAAGCCCTATCTAAGCCTTTGCAGGTACCTAAGTCCTTGCGGCTACCTAAACTCTTTTGGCTACCTAAACCCTAATCTCTGTCAATCCTATCACTAGTAAAGCAAATAGAGAAAATACAGTTTTTTTCTTACCTTTCCTGATGAATAGGATCTCACTTACCGGTACTGACACCAGGAAACTGTTGGTGCTGTGAGGACTTCTATCCTGCAGAGAACTGATCTGAGTCAGGGCTAACCATTTGAAAAGCTCTAGTTTATATACGTTATTACAAAGGAATTGCCCATCATGCCAGAACATCTGCAAGCCCTCCCCAACCAGCTTCCTGTGTCGGCCTTGCAACAAAGTTTCACTTAAAACACTCTAAGACCATGTGTGAAGATAACAGATATACTCTTGTATGTTGGAAATTGGAAGCCTCCTTAATTTTTAGATGAGCAAAGTTTTTTTGCTAATATTGGTAGTCTGATTAAAAAGAAAAAAAAAACGGAAATTAAAATTAAATTGGAAAAGGTGACAAAGATCATTTGCAAGATAGGTAACAACCAAATATAACAACCAAAATCAAATATTGTTTGCTTTAGTTACTGAAAGATTCATTCTGAGTTACATGAAAGGTTCATGTTGGAGTTCAAGTTGAACTAAACCCAAAATGAAAAAAAACGCATTTACCTTAATCCTGCAGGGTTTTCTACCCTTTTATGTACAGCAAAAATTTTGAGTTTAGGTCCGCTTTAAGGATTTCAGTTTGGACTCCCCTTTTACCATTTTTTAAATTTTTTTTATCCAAACCATCAAAATGTCTTTATTTAATCTTGTCTTACCACAAACGTTCTCTTTACATCACGTTACAGAGTAATTCATATTCAAATGGGTTTGGTTTCTGATTGCAGGATTAAAAAAGGTAATATGCTCAGATGACAGCTAATAAAGCAGCTGTAGACTAGATTATTTGACTGTATAAAGCCTATCCTTTAAATTTCTGTTTAAGATATTTTTTTCTACATATCTTTTATTGTACATAATGTAGATATTGGGCCTAGTTAATTAAAGCTCACCAAGACTTGAGAAGATACATTTTCATCGGTGAACTTGGGTGATCCAGCAAACCTGAAATGGATTTCTTAAAAGTCATTTGTTAGCAAATGTTTTCAATCCTGGTGCAGATCCATTCTAGGTTTTTTGGATCACCTAGGTTCACTGATAAAAGTGTATCTTCTCCATTTTGTATGTATTGTGTCAAATTTTTTAATAGTTAATATTTTATTATGCATGTTTATTTAATAAAGCCCTATTGTATAGATAGTCCTAGAATGTGGGAAGGTAGCCTTGCCTTAGACTGCAATTGTGGCTCATGTAAAATGTTTGTGCCGTGCTTTATGACATAAAAGTGTCTCAATGACACGACTGTTAGGCATTTATCAAAATGAAGAACCCCATCTAAAAATAAATCTGTTGCCATGCCCCTTTCCTTCACTTGTATATCAGTGCTTTTATTATCTATCCTTTACTGCTCCACACCACTTACTTGATCCCTATTGTGGCCTGGTAGAAAACCCTAATTCAGGGGTTTTAGTTTATTTAGTTTCTTTCTGAGGTAAACCTCATATGCTGTGACCATCTTATCCAAACAGTATAAAGAGAAGTTACCTTCCTAGAGCACTATAGATGTTTACACATCTGTATGATGATCAAGTTCTCTCTCTCTTGTAATATGCAGGCACCCTGTGGCTAAAAAACACATTATTTCACACAAAACATAATTTTTGCAACCCCCATCATTTCTTTTTTGGGGATATGGCACCAAAAATTTGGCTTTTAGATACAGCACAACCAAAAAGAAAAGTTAAAACATCAACCTATTAAATTGTACAATATTAAAAATACATTTCACCTCAGAATCTCAAGACACGCAATTATTATCATTGACCCATAAATCCCTAGATTTCCCCTAGTATCTCAGATAGGTGTTGGAGATGTGATACAGATAGGAGAACACTTCTACATATATTCTTGTCATGTCCTAAACTCAAGCCATTTTGGGTTAAGGCTAGAGACATTATTCAGGAGATCACAGACCTACCAATACGAGATGACCCAGCGTTTTTCCTTCTCCAACTCAATGATAGACCTCAGAAAGCATATCGCAACTTGGTTCTTAAACATATGTTTAATGCAACCAGAGCATGCATGCTTTTACTTTGGAGGCAACTAACTTCGCCTAACATTGGACTTTGGTTTAGGAAGATCAACAAGAATATGCTCATGGAAGATCTAACATCCACCATTCACGGTACAGAGGAGTTTCACAATATCTGGTTCTACTGGTTACAATACCAAGACTCTTCCGACTACATTGCCTATTTAGTTCAGGTAACATAAGGCGATTTTAGCTGTATGTGCTATCTTAGATGGTTTTAATAAAACTTCTTACCATAAAAAAAGCCTCCACGCTTAATTCCCTTTTTGCTGTCGAACTTTGTTCTATGTTGGTCCACAAATCTAATCTAGGTAATACCTTTATCTCCCCTATTCTCCCCTAGCCTTCCCATCCCCATTTGCCCACCTACCCTTTTTTTTTTATTTAAGTTTATAGTTTAATGTACAGAGACTATTGCTTACAACACTGCTGATCTAAGGTTACGTACACACGTGCAATAATTATCGTTGGAAATTAATAATCATTAACAAAAAAAATGAACAACGCAGGCCAACGACGACGATGAGGAATGTCGCTTAAAACAAATGACCATACCGGCGGATCTGATTGGGCAATGATCGTTTGCTATCTATTGTGTGTACAGCCGTTCAGTGATCATGGATGTTTCTGCGGTACACTTTCTGTGGTACGCGTCCCTTCCTGCATCGTTCAAATGTGTGTTCAAGTGTGTGTATAATATTGTTGGATTATATTTGAACGATTGTTCAAAATAATCATAAATATTAGTTGATTTGTTGTTAATTATTCATTTTCCAATATTACCACAGCTAAACAAAAATTTTTTTTTCACTTGACAAGGATTTTTTAATATATTTAGTGTATTTCAGGTCTGCTGAATCCAGAAATGATATCAGTTTCATTGAATTGGCTCTAGTTCTTGTCATACAGGAATCGAAATAGATGATCTTACCAACAAATGTTAACACAGCATATTATTATCAATCTTTATTTAGCATTATTTTCATGAAACTTTCATTTGCTTTTTTATTATATTTATACATTTTCTTTTTTTACAGACGTATGAGTCCTTCAAGAAGAAGTTGTTTAAATGACCCTAATGTATTTTGCTACATTTGTGGTGAATATTCGCAGCAAAAAGAGGGAGGAAACATTACAGAATTTGTGAAACAAGTGTATCTTGCATATTTTGGTATTAAACTTGGGGGCCCAATATAACTATTGGGCTCCTCATATGGTATGCAAAAATTGTGTAGAGTATCTACGTCAGGGTAAAAATAGAAAACTGAAAAGTTTGAAAATTGGTGTACTTATGGTATGGTGGGAGCTAAAAAATCATCATAATGATTGTTATTTTTGTACTGTGAATGTAAATGGTTTCAATCGTTACAAGAAAAACAAGTGGGAGTACCCTGATTTGAAATCAACAAGAAGACCTGTGCCCATACCAGTGTTCAGTACACTCCCTGATATTCATGTATCCGACATGGAGGATATACACGGTTTGGAGTGTAATTCAGGAGTTAGCAGTGGAAGCGAATATAAAGGAAGTCTTTCAACAAACCAGCAGTTCTCCCAAGAAGAGCTCAATGATTTAATATGTGACCTAAGTCTGTCAAAACAAGCATCTGAACTTTTAGCATCCAGGCTAAAAGAAAAGAACTGTCTGAGACCGTTCAAAAAACGGTTTATAGGACAAGAGAGGTGACACTCCTACCATATTTCAGTGAAGATGGAGACTTTGTTTACTATTGTAATATCCCTGGACTACTAGCCCATATGGGAGTACCAGAATACTGAGCAGAAAACTGGCTGTATGTTTTACTGCATAATGGCAACTGCTATGCATCAATTCTAATTGGTCACGCAACAAAACTTTTAGAAGAATATGAAAATATCCAAATGGTCCTACAAAAGCTTTTCATAATGAACACCAATGGTCCATATGTGTTGATTTAAAATGGTGAACTTCCTACTGGGACAGCAAAGTGGATACACAAAGTACCCATGTTTCATCTGCTTTTGGAATAGTAGAGCAAAGCAGGATCACTGGAAAAAAGTGACAAGGGAAAAACATGAAAAAGGGTGCAGCAAACATCATTAACAAGCCATTGGTTGACAAAGAAAAAAACCTTCTTCTACTACACATAAAGTTGGGATTAATGAAGCAATTTGTTTGAGCTCTGAACGAGGGTGATTGCTTCAAATACATTTGTGGATTCTTCTCTGGATTGAATACTGAAAAACTAAAAGCAGGAATCTTTGATGAACCCCAGATATGGAAACTGATAGAGAAAGAGAAAGTTACATGATTGTTACTGAAGCTTCTGCCCTGCACAGCTATGTCATGGTTGTCAAGAACTTCTTGGGTAACCATAAAGCACAAAATTATGAAGAATTTGTACAAAACTTGCTCTTAAAATTTGTGTGCTACTATGAGCATAAAGGTATACTATCTCCATAGCCATTTGCAAAAATTTCTAGAAAACCTTGGCGATTTCAGTGAGGAACAAGGGGAGAGGTTCCATCAAGATATAAAGGTGATGGAAGAAAGGTATCAGGGCAGATCAGGGATAGACACATGATACCAGACTACTGCTGGAGCCTTCAATGTGATTGTCCTAATCATCAGCATAAAAGGAAATCATACAAACTGAGTTTTTCAATGACTTCATCGTGATTAGTTCTGTAAATATACTGAATATAGAATAAATTGACATATTGACATGATTCATCAAGCCAAATCAGAAGGTTGTTGGCACGCGTGCACATAATCATGATCCAGAATCGGACGCCAAAAACTTTTTATTTATCAACCAAATTTCGGCCGGCGAGAATACGTGGGCGTATTCTCCCGGCAGTTATCAACTGCAACAATCGCTCGCTCCAAACTGCGCATCTCCGGCAGCTCAATACTGGCAAGCTTGCATTAAAAGACACTGTTTCCCTAAAAATTATTCTTTCTATTAGCATCTTTCACATAGCCCAAAAAAAAAAAGTTTGTGGTGTTCAAATGTTTCAAACATATATATTAGCTAAGAAATAAGCATATTTTTAAATGACCTAATATTTTCAGGTTCAGAAACAGTTAACTAATTTCAGCTGTTTACATAGGCACCTACCTAAAGGCTTACAATGCCTGACCCGAGGATCCGCCTGGTGATAAATACTAGCGAGTTCGGGCAGGCGATACCTTGCGTTTGCCAGCGGACTAGATCATCCACCAAAGTTCTTCTTTGTTTCCAGTTAGGTCCATAAATATTTGGACAGAGATAACTTTTTTCTAATTTTGGTTCTGTACATTACCACAATAAATTTTAAATGAAACAACTCAGATGCAGTTGAACTGCAGACTTTCAGCTTTAATTCAGTGGGTTGAACAAAAAGATTGCAAAAAATGTGAGGAACTAAAGGCTTTTTTTAACACAATCACTTCATTTCAGGAGCTCAAAAGTAGTTGAACAAATGAAAAAGCTGAAAATAAAATGTTCATTTCTAATACTTGGTTGAAAATTCTTTGCTGGCAATGACAGCCTGTAGTCTTGAACTCATGGACATCACCAGATGCTGGGTTTCCATCTTTAATGCTCTGCCAGGCCTTTATTGCAGCGGCTTTCAGTTGCTGTTTGTTTGTGGGCCTTTCTGTTTGAAGTTTAGACTTTAACAAGTGAAATGCATGCTCAATTGGGTTCAGATCAGGTGACTGACTTGGCCATTCAAGAATATTCCACTTCTTTGCTTTAATAAACTCCTGGATTGCTTTGGCTGTATGTTTTGGGTCACTGTTCATCTGTATTATGAAACGCCTCCCAATCAATTTGACTGCATTTAGCTGGATTTGAGCAGACAGTAAAAGCCTGATTTATCAACCAAATGCGCGTACGCTCTCCGAGCGTGAATAAAACACGCCGGTCGTCAAGTTCTATTACCGCGAGTCGGGGTGGAGTTCTAGTGAACTTGCCTGCTCGTTTCCTGCAAAAATGAGCAAAGATCTTGAATACCCCAATTAGGGTGAATAATTTTCAGCTGCGTGATTCAGAAGGAGATGTTAAACTCAATGGTGAGGTGATAGCAATTGATTAGTGCCCACCTGCTCCCTGTTCTATGCGCATCTCCAGTCAGTTTGAAACTTTAGTGCTTGATGTTTCTTTGTGTAAGTGTTACTTTTTTATGTTACATTCTACTCATTCACAAACTTACTTAATTTATAGTTACATTTGTTGCACTTGTTTTAATACTTTTGGTTGCAACACTGCAAACTAATTTCTGTTAAGCTGGATATATATTAAGTAGCACTTTCTAATATGTCATCACACAATAGTATGAGTGTAAAAAAATATGAACAAACATTTGTGACCTGATTAAAATTGAATTTTAGTTTGTCTTTAGAGAAATCAAATATTTTAGTAAAGGATTATAGCCAAATATGTTATAATACATGTATTAAGGAACATTTAGTGATTTCACTTGTGTGTGTATGTCAAAATATATTAAATTGTATATAAATACATATGCATTTTCATTAGTATTATTTTAACTGGACTGGGTTGGGTGGGGTGGGGGTGTTAATCAAGTAAGTTTGCTTGGATGGTATGCATTGATGTGATTTTTTGTAATCCTCATTATTGTTAGTTTCATCTGTCACTGCAATGTATTTGTACCTGGTTTGTAATTACAGTTTCTGTTGTTTAGCAATTCTTCAGCAATGTTTTGTCATTTTTTCCACAAGTATGTTTGAATGGTACAAATGTCTGCATGGTTTGCTCTCCAACCTGCTACTTGACCCCCTTTGTTGCCTTTGTCCTATCGTCACATATATGGTATTTAAATGTATTATGTACATAGTCCTTTTCTGAATAAATTGTCATGGTTTTTATTTCTTTGTTTTTTTGTTTTTTTTTTAATAGTCTGACATTTGCACTCATGTTGATTTGCTGCCTCACAACTTTTCTGTTCATTTGTGGTAGTGTTTTATAGGTTTGTTCTCATTGTGCTGTGCTGCCCCTATTGTATACAAACACACTTCGACATGCTGTCCAAACAGGTTGTCAATTAGCTGTCCAGCTGAGTTGCATACTCATTCTAACACACCTGATGGTGATGGAAGGAGGTCCAGGTTGCCAAGAACAACACCAAACCACATTTTTGGACAAGCTCACAAGCAGGGTCAGGCACTCTTGGAAATGACTAGATGTTGTGTTGTTGCTCAATTTAATTTTGCTCAATAAATACACTGGATTGTATGCATTATTTAGGTGTTTACAAAAAACAAATAGTACTAGTATATCAAACATCCAGGGACAAATCCAGTTTGTGCCAAACATTTTCTTGCTTTTCGTTGCCTTCAGTGTTTTTTGCAGGTTTGAAGCACATAAAGGTGGATTCCTCCTTTGACCAGAAGCAATATCATCCATAAATGTTTCTTGGAGCCAAGCCAATGACATCGGAAATCATAGGAGGAAATAGGCAATCTTTTCAATTTGAAGCATGTTAGGCAATATGGCCAAAAAGGCCCTCTTTGCCTATTTCTTCCTATAATTTCGCTTTTCTATGTATATGTACACACATATAAATTCATACATACATCACACTCCTGAAGTTTGGCGCACAATTATGCACATCAAACAACTTTAGATTTAACATCCCAATTGTGCTTAAAAACAATCACAAATGACTTTTTAAACTATATGTCCTGGGAGATCATGTAACAACAAATCCCCCAAAAACAAAAACGACAACGTTTTTAGAAACAACTTTATTCAAAATAAACATTTGCTAAAAGGTCACATTAAAATATTAAAAATAAACATTAAAAAAACACACAGACTCCATTAAATGGTTAAAAAAAACACATGTAAACCCACACTTCCATATAAAGCCAAAATCATTCAAAACTGGCCCAACAAATATTGCATTCAAAAAATATTTACCAAACCAATATGCAACTTTGACCTATCAAGGGTGGAAAACTGGATTAGAAAATATTTATGCAGGACAAACATTTTAAAGTGGTAATAAAGGCAAATTATTGTCATCAAACAATATGGCCACAAACACAATAACATAGCATTAACATTGACTTCAAAATTGCAAAATGAACATGGAAACATTCAAAGTTTAAAAAACAAAAGCAGCTATAGTGCTAAATGGTAAGCAAACTATCAAATGCAGCAACATAGAATTTTAGGATAACACACAAAACAACAGCCCCCTCCAAGAGAAAAGAAAAAGACAAAGAAAAAAACAACCCCCC
Source organism: Pyxicephalus adspersus (assembly GCF_032062135.1). NCBI lineage: Eukaryota > Metazoa > Chordata > Amphibia > Anura > Pyxicephalidae > Pyxicephalus > Pyxicephalus adspersus. The sequence continues at coordinate 107,386,418 of NC_092858.1, forward strand.
CTAATATGCTCAAAGTTCAGCGCACAACTGATACAAATTCCCCTGCAATTGGCATTTGCGCAGTCTGTCAAAATTGTATGTTTTTTTTTTTTTGCAGTTGGGACATTCCATAACCATTTATTGATACGATCCTTTAGATTTGTACATTAGTAAACAGATACTCAATTAAATAAAAAATTCCAATAAAGTAGAGGAGGATTTAATGTTAAAAGTATTTTTATATATGTGTATATGTATATATATATATATATATATATATATATGTATATATGTATATTTATATATATATAATTATATACTTTAAGAATTATATATATATATATATATATATAAAATATATATCTATAGAACCGATTTTGCTTGATGAAATAGCCTCCCCGTCTCTGAACATCTCAGAATTCATTCGGCTGCTTCTGTCCTGTGTCACATCATTAATAAACACTAGTGTCCCAGTGCCACTGGCAGCCATGCACGCCCAAGCTATCACACTCTCTCCACCATGTGTTTACATATGATGTGGTATGCTTTGGAAAGGTTGATCTTGGTTTCATCTGTCCAAAGAATGTTTTTTCAGAACTGTGCTGACTTTTTTAGATGTTTTTGAGCAAAGTACAATCTAGCCTTTCTATTCTTGAGGCTTATGAGTGGCTTGCACCTTGCAGTGCTTACTTTCATGCAGTCTTTTCTTTATAGTAGACTTGGATATCAATACGCCTACTTCCTAGAGAGTGTTGTTCACTTGGTTGGTTGTTGTAAAGGGGTTTCTCTTTACCATGGAAATGATTCTGCGATTATCCAGCAGTGTTGTCTTATGTGGACGTCCAGGTCTTTTGGCGTTGCTGAGTTCACCAGTGCTTTGTTTCATTCTTGTGATGTACCAAACTGTAGATTTCGCCACTCCTAATATTGTAGCAATTTCTCGGTTGGGTTTTTTCTGTTTTTGCATCTTAAGGATGGCTTGTTTCACCTGCATGGGGAGCTCTTTTGATTGCATGTTGTCTGTTCACAGCAAAATCTTCCACATAGAGGCACCCTCCCCCTGAAATCAACTCCAGGCCTTTTATCTGTGTAATTGATAATGACATAACAAAGGAATTGCCCACACCAGCCCATGAAATAGCCTTTGAGTCAACTGTCCAATTACTTTTGAGCCCCTGAAATGCAGTGATTTTGTAAAAAAAAGGCTTTGGTTCCTCACATTTTTATGCAGTCTTTTTGTTCAACCCACTGAATTAAAGCTGAAAGTCTGCAGTTCTTTTCATTAATTGTGGTAATGTACAGAGCCTAAATTAGAAAAGAGTTGTCTCTGTCCAAATAT
>NC_092858.1:107390235-107423451 GCF_032062135.1 Pyxicephalus adspersus
TAGTCTGTTCCTTTAGATACCTAAATAATAATACGTTTACGATTACTTTTTCTGATTTGTTTTAAAGATGACCGAAAACTCCAAATTCACCACTACCTATAGCAGTCTTGACCAATAATGTCCAAGGCTTTAATACCCCAATTAAGCGGGCAAAGGCTTTTTACTACTTTAATTCCATTAAAATCGATATATTGGCATTACAAGAAACTCATTTTTCAATTAAATCTATTCCATGTCTATTCCATAAAAGATTTTCTTAATCTCTTCAAATTATCATGCATCCTTTGATAAGGAAAAGGGTGGAGTGATGTTATGTTTTGCAAGACAAATTAATTTTTTTCCCCAGGATGTTAATCAGGATACAGAGGGAAGGTATTTGTTAGTACGTGGATCAATCCTAGGGCAAAAAGTAACAGTCGCAACATATTACGCACCTAATCAGAATCAGATTAACTTCACTTCTTTACTATATAAAATTGACTCATTTGCTCAGGGATCCTTAATAGTGTTGGGAGACTCTAACTTAGCAGTGGATCAAATCCAAGATAAAACTAGTACTTCTAAATATCGACACCCTCCTAAAAGGAGTCATAACCTATCTAATCTACTTCAGAAATATGATCTTGTAGATATATGGCAAAAAATGAACCCTAATGAAAGGAATTACAGTTTTTTTTCTGCAGCTCATAATCAATATTCATGAATAGACCATATTTTTGTTCAGACTAAACTAACCCCTTTGGTATGTAAAGCAAAGATTCTCCCAGTCCTGTGGTCAGATCATGATCCGGTGTTCATGAAATTAAGGGACTATGAAATATTCAAGTTGCTTTCCGATGGAGGTTTAATGAGATTCTGATATTAAACCCAATAATACAAACTGAAATTTTTAACTTTGAACCTCCCAGAAGAGACCTCCCCAGCTAACAACTGGGAAGCGCATAAGGCGTATATAAGGGGAACTTATATATACTTGTATATAATAACTTGTATATAAAGGGAACACAAAAAAAAAAGATCGAGATAAACTTATAGAGACTAAAATGAAAGAGTTCCATTTGTTACAAAAGAAACATAAGTTAAACCCTTCCCTGGTAAACTGTAATCAAATTGAAACCTTACGAACTGAGTTAAATATGTTATTGACAATGAGAGCAGAGAAATCACTAAAATAGGCGACTCATAAATTCTACACTTGGTGTAATAAGCCAGGAAAATTATTGTTTAATAAGCTTAACCCTAGACCTAAAAATTATACTCTACCTAAAATGAAAAAAAAAGATGGTAAAGTGACCCAAAATCCGGAAAAAAATCTTGAAGGCATTTGAGGAGTTCTGCTCTGCTCTTTATGATAAACAACAGAATACAGCACAGGCTGACCTGGATGCTTTTTTTAAAAGGACTAACTTGTCTAAACTTAAACCCATATATGTAGAAATAATGGATAAACGCATTTCAGAAGAGGAAGCCCATAAAGCACTGAAATTGCTGAAAACTAACAGTACTCCTGGGCCAGATGGATTTTCCTATATTTACTATAAAACGTTCAGTACACAGTTGATTCCACATATGGTTCAATAATATAATTATATTCGTGCAGGCAACCCTTTGCTTGAGGAAGCCAATCAAGCTTATATTCGTGTGATACCAAAACCGGTAAAGGACGCCTCAGACGTAACTAATTATAGACCAATATCTTTAATTAACTGTGACTTGAAATTATTGACCAAGGTCTTATTGATGCGACTGAGCTCTTTTATAGGGGAGTATATCCATCTGGACCAGGTAGGGTTTATTCCTTTCAGACAGGCATCTGATCAAACTAGACGTACAATGGATTTAATAACAGTAGTACTTGCAAATTGGGATGAAGGGAATAATGAGAAGCAATGCTTTTGGACATAGATCTTCAGAAAGCATTTGACAGTGTTTCTTGGACATATATGTTTAAGGTTTTATCTATAATGGGATTTGGAAATCATTTTGTAAATATATTGAAGGGAATATACGACAAGCCAATGGCAAATTTATCGCTAGGAGGCTTTAATTAATCTAATATTAACATTAAGAGGGGAACACGGCAAGGATGCCCGCTTTCCCTGTTCTTATTTGCTTTAGCAATAGAGGCCCTGGAGATAGCAATTAGGGAACATCCAGATATTTACCTCCCTAGCGGTTCATTTCTTTCCGGTTTTTTATGTTCAAAAGCAGTACATTGTTTTTCATGCAAATTTATTTTACAGTATAATTCAATAGTATGGCTATAATAAAGTTTGAAACACAAAATCATGTAAAAATAATAAATTGAATAAATTAAAAAATCTATATATTTAAATGTTTTTTTTTTTTTTTTAAATTAAAAAAAAAAAATACATAATATACTCATACTATTATATATACTGTAAAATAAATGTTCTTGAAGCAACGTACACACGCACCAACGTCACCCGGAACTTCCCGGTGACTCATCGGGTGCAGAAGCCGGCCGGAGGAAGAAGAAAGAACACAGAGATCGCGGCGATGGACGGCGCGGGACGCCGGCGGATCAGGTAAGCGCTGTATTTACTATTACTTCCATAGGTTTACCTACTCCGAGTGTGACTCGGGGTTACCGCTAGGGAGGTTAAGGGAATATGGTGTGTTACGAGGGAATATAAGTGTGCCTTATTCCCTGATGACATCTTGATTTACAATTCTTCCCCTCATATCTCCCTACCCAACTTGTTTAAACTCTTGGACAAATTAATATTACAAAGTAATATTCGGACTGCATGTTAATCATGCTAAATCACAGGCATTGAACATCAATTTGCCTATTCAGAAAGTTGAAAAAGATAATTTCAAATTTAGTTGGGAAACCCAATCTCTTTAATATCTAGGGATTCAATTGCCTCCCACATGTAACTCACAATTTCAAGCAAATTATATCCCCTTATTCAAAAAAATCTTTGATAATCTGAACAAATGGACCATAACACCTCCCTCCTCGCTGGATACAGGGAGTAGAATAGCGGTAATCAAGATGAATATTCTCCCCGTGTTTTATTTTTGTTTCGAACATTACCGATTCTTGTTCCTCCCCCATATATAGATAAGCTGCAAACAAAGGTCATGAAATTTACATGGGGAGGCAAATCTAGTAGGATCCAGAGGCAAACTATGCTGACACCTAAGACTCAATGTGGCTTGGGAGTACCATCCTTCATGCATTATTACCTAGCGACCCAAATATTACAACTCTTGCAATCTACTTTGCAAGGCATTAGGCCACTTCCTAATAAAGAATATATCCAATATAGGCAAATTAGATCATTTATATATTCATTTAAAAAATCCGCGGAGCTGAACGTCCTTTACACCTTACACCTTTTGAAAGATCTTGTAGATCAGCGATAGAGACGAAGGGGCAAATTTCAATATTATACGGTACTTTAATGTTAACAGTAAATATGTTAAAATACATAGAATCTTGGAATAAAGACTTAGGGTGGAATGGAATGATATGGCCTATTCATTATCGAAAATATCATTAAATACAGCTTTAGTTGAAGCTAATTACAAGGTTATGCTTCGTTGGTACTTGGTTCCTGAAAGGATATTTAAAATTATCCCTCAACATCTCCTTTATGTTTTAGAGGATGTGGGACAAATGGTACAATATTACATATGTGGTGGTCTTGCCCTGTTGCCCAAATATTTTGTGATTTTGCGATAAAGTGTCGCGGGTGATGGAAAGAAGGGTGAGAGGTACCCTACAAATGGCGTTATTTAGCAGATGTGATCTGATAGCACCTAAATCTCAAATCAAACACTTGAAATTGATGATTCTGGCAGCTCGGATCACCTTATCTAAATCTTGGAAATTCCCTGATATATGAATGGACCCATTCAAAGCTAAAATGGATTGGATTATGACCAATGATAAAATGACCCATATTCTTAGGAATACTCTAGACAAATTTTAACTGATATGGGAAACATTTAGGTACAATAAAATAGTGGAATTTTTCCAGTATGACTTTCCCTTTCCCTAATGGGTTTTGTCATGTTTTAACTGTTTTTGTTATTCTATGGTCTCATGAGTATGAATTTATTAAAGATAATTTAATCATAATGATGACAGCATTGTTACCACTTAAATTAGAAGTTTGAAACCGAAATTGAATTATATTAGGATTAATATTTTCAAAGAAAATTGTATAATTAAGAGAGCATTTTATATGGGTGGGTTGATTGGACACATAAAGTTATAAAAGATAACACAAAAATATATGGCTTTTTTAAGGAATAATATTCTTTTTTGATGTCTTAATGTTAGGTAGAATCTTAAAATTCATTTACCTGCCCTTCTTCACTGTTGTTCAGATGGTTTAGGGTTATTATGTAAAAGCACTGATGTTTATCTGTATGTACTGACCTATTTTTATATTGTACGGTAATTAGAAAAGTCCTAACAGGACAATATTATTTGTTTTTTTTTCATATAATGTGTAAATTTCTACTTGTTTAAAATTTAATAAAAATATTGTAATACAAAATATTTTGTGATAAAATGTGCTATGACACAATTAAACAGCTATGTATGTAACCTGTACATACTGACTACTGTTGCACTGGGATTATTGCTGCATTGTCTAAAGCAAGGGTGCACAACCTACGAACCGCGAGCCACACCCAGCCCATGAAGTTGCCAGATCTAGCCCTCTGCTCATTCCCCTCTGCTCTCTCTGCTTGTCTTGTGGAGGATGGGATGTGCACTTGCCCTATTTTTCTCCATGAGATCTGTCTACTGGGAGAGGGAGCTTTTTGAGTATACTTGAGCTGCGTACACACGTCCAATTTTTATCGTTGGAAATGAACGACGAACGAACGACGAACGACCGATTGGCCAAAAATCGTTTGTAAAAAAAGTAACCAACGACGCCGACGAACGAGGATAGCCGTTGGAAATGAACGACCGGACCGGCGGATCGGATTGGACGACGATCGTTGACCATCTATTTATATATATTCATATATACTGTGTGTATATATACGTGTGTACAATATCTTTGAACGATCGTGTTGTTATCTGTTTGTACAGAATCGGTGCTAAACGATCGTTCGCAGATATCGTGCAGGATTGTTCGTCGTTCGTTTACAAACGATAATAATTGGAAGTGTGTACGTAGCTTTAGTGTTAACTCCCTGAGTGTGAGCGTGTCCTAATTATGTCACCAATCAGCTGTGGCTGCTCCCCACCAGACTTGTACTGGGAGAAAATTCCACCCCTCCTGAAGCAGCATGACAGCTGTGCCTGTGTCTACGCAGCTGTCATTATCCCCATATGTAAACCTTTATATCTTTTATACTGATTGTCATAGAAATGTGAAATTTTCAGGGTACACAGGGGATCCTTAGAGCTGTTACTGGTATACTAAATTTCAGCCCCCTAAACATAACAAGTTGCAGATACAAGGTCACAAGCATAAAATCCTAACAGAATTTAGGGATATTTTCACATTTAGGGGGGCTATTTCAAAACTTGGGTCCCCAAATTGAGTTTGCATGTTCCATTTCCATGGCAATGAGCCTTAGGGTACTGCCAATTTGCTCTGTGCTGTGGTGCCCCAAATAAATACTTTTAAAAAACTTCAAGTCTGCCTTCAGACTGACGGTGAGGTTACACTTTTCTCATGCCATAGAACCCTGCCTAGGGGGAGACTAATTTCTCTGTAAGAAAATAGGAAATGTAACTGCAAGTGCAGCACTCTTGGGGCTAACTCACCCTAAAATGTAATCACTACGGCGCCATCATAAGATAGGACTAACTATACCTGTCATACCTTGCTACCCTGTCACACATATCTGGCCACTTACTTTCTGTGAACCCGAATTTCTCAGGAATGGGGGATGTAGCGACCTGAAGATTTAGTAGTAAGATAATGTCCCGCTTCGATATCTGTGACATGATCTGCATTTGTCTGGAAGTATCCATTGCAGATATTATGGGGTACAAAGAAGGATAGCTCCCCCTTATATCTGACAGGATGCATTGTATGGTGTAGTTTCTGCTCTTTAGTACAGAAATGGTGAGCAGGGAGCAATATTTGACTGGCCAGCACTGTATGATAGCTTTAGTTTCGTATGTTTATAAATTATATATTCATTCATTAATAAATGAGTTTCAAATGGTCAGTGCAGAAATTCTTAATTTGTCATTTCTTCTATTTGGTGCATGTGCGTTATAGTAACTAGAAATATTTCAATTTAATTTAACTTAAATTAAAACTATTTTAGCAATTTAATATTTACAACAAAAAAGGTCAATGTTCTTGGACTTTTAAGACATTAAATATACATATAACAATCTCAAAAATTTAACATCAATTTTTATTTATACAAAAAACAGAATACAGTATTATAAAAACATTACAGAGGTTCAGTTAGTAATCTACCTATATACAGACAGGCTCACAAAAGTAAAATGAATTAAAGTAAAGATTGATCTCTGGTCTGGGTGTTTTAGTTGAGGAGTCAGTGGGATATCAGAAGTAAGCTAATAATTACTAAAAATGTAATAAATACTTATGGTTGCCTTTTTGATGAAATTATTTTACATTATGCTTGTAAATATAGGCTTAAATGTTCCTGAGGAAGCGGACATTTGATCCGAGAAACGCGTTAAACTTTTTTGAGTCTGTCTGTATATAAGTAGACTACTGACTGAATTGTAAATATTTAATTGCTATTCTACTGGGGATGTGGCATTTGAATGGTTATTTACCTAATGGGAATGTTCCTTAAATGTATAATAAAACTATTTTAGTTTTGAACATACATCTTTAATATTTGTTTGCATTTTGGCCCGCAAGTTTTATCTCAATGTCAACAGCGGCCCCCACATGAAAAAAAGGTTGAGCACCACTGGTCTAAAAGAATACATGTTTAAAAATAGCTATTCCAAAAAGTGATAGTATAGATGAACAGCAAAATAAAAGTCATACAAACAATATTTACATTGCCAATTTTTGTGTGCAGATATAAATCAGGCTCTCTTACTGCCTTGATAATAGTTTTGTGGCAGGTAAATTAACCATTTCCTCTATTTTTTGCCAGTACCCCTGCACCCCCTAAAAATCCACCCATAATGAGGAATCCTGCACTAATTTTATATACCTAGTAGGAACCTTACTACTCTGGTTACTGTCATGAATTTTCCATACCTTATCCATACTACATATTGTATTTACTTTCTCCAAACCCTAGACACCAGGATATTTTGGGGGTTTATAATACCTACTACATTAGGTATTTACATTAGTGCTTGCTTTTCCACAATATGTTCACTTCATTATTTATTTTATTAATCTTTGTATTAGGTTCCTTCAATCAGCTTCCTACACATATCCCAGCTTTATTAAGCTTTAATAAAGTAAAAACATGTGCTCTTGGAAAACTTCACAAACAGGTTGTGCTGCTCTTCACTAGCTTAAGTTAATAATGCATTTAAATATGTTAAACGCTGGAGAAGAATAGAGAAAAAGTACAAAATATAAATCTACAAGGCGAGCACCATTCCCCACAAAGGGAATATTCATTCCCCCACAATTTGGGGGCCGATATCTGGGGACTCCCTAATAAGGATTCCTGCTTGCAGACTCCTACAATACAGGGACAAAGCCCTCCTCACAACGTGAGTACAGAACAATTACAACTACAAAATAATTACAACTAAAACCTGTCTCCAGTGGTCACTTGGTGTCATTAGAAATGTTGCACCCTAGTAACAAATAATATAAGTTTCTCTATTACTACTTGCTGGTGACATCTCTCCCAACCCTGGTCCCCCACACAGCCTCTTCCTTCCCTACCCTTCACCAAGATTCAACCTTCTCCTAAGCTCATTACCATCCTCACTACCAAAAGGTTCATACCCTTTTTCTCTGGCAATCTATGGAATGCCAGATCTGTAATAAGCTAACCTCTATCCACAACCTTCTCCTCTCGGAATCTCTTAACTTCCTGGCTCTCACTGAAACTTGGTTTTCCTCCTCAGACTCTGCCTCTGTTCCTGCTCTCTCCTATGGAGGCCAGCACTTCACACATACCCCTACATTAGCAACAGAGTAGGGGGTGGTGTGGGTCTCATTCTCTCCCCTAAATGTACATACCGAGTCCTTCCTACCCTGCCTTCCCCCTTTCCACCTCTTTTGAAGTCCATTTTCTGCCCCCTACCCCTCATTGTTGCTGTCTTCTACTAACTTTGCCTCTTGGCTCCCACATATTCTTTCCTATGACCTGCCCATCATCATCCTTGGTGACTTTAACATTGCAGTGGATGACCCTAACCATCCTTCCTCAGCCAAACTGCTCTCCATTACCTCCTCCTTTGAACTTGCACAGAACATAAATGGCTCCACACATATCGCCAGACACACTTTAGACCTGGTATTTTCCAAACTCTGCAACCTCACTCACCTTTACAACTCATCATTTCCCCTTTCTGACCACAACCTAATCACCTTCAACCTACCTAACTCTTGCCCCCCTTCCCCACATTCCCAGACCTGGCTAATGGAAGAGAGATATCCATAGCCTTGACCACAAGCTATTATCAAGCTGCCTTATGTCCCTAGCCCCCACTCTCTCCAAAATCACCTACCCAGATAGCCAGCAAGCTGCCACCCAGTTCAACTACACTCTTTCCTTGGCTCTGGATAAAGTTGCCCCTGCTTCCTTCTGCTACCCCCACCCTGCCAACCCCAACCCTGGCAAAAGATTGTTTGTGCAGCTGTGCCAGTGTCAAGTGCCAGTGGAGGAAATCTGGCCTCAGCACTGATTTTATGGAAAAGCCAGACTACAACATTTTAACACTGCACTCACTGTCGCCAAGCAAAAGTATTTGTCCGTGGTCATCCCCTCTCAAGCCTCCAACCTACGGAGCCTATTCTCACAATTGACTCCCTCCTAATTCCCACACCCACTCACCCCACAACTACCTTCTCTGCCCAGGACATAGGCATCTACTTTAGAGATAAAATTGTCAAAATCAGACATGATGTTTCTGCTTACCGTGCCATTCCAACTGTGTCCACCCCTTCCACATGAAAATCATCACTGACCTCCCTCAGCCCTGTTACTGTGAATGAAGTCTCTAAAGCTTTTCAAGGCTGGAGAGGATATACTTTCATCAGTGAAGCTGGGTGATCCAGCAAGTCTGGAATGGATTGTTGCTTCCAGTGTCTCCTGTGTCTCCTTTGTCCACAGTTGCCCGTGTCACTGGTGTCTATTTCCTGGATACCTAGTATTTGACCTCTGGCTTGTGGCCTGACCTCTCTTGCTTACTGCCTGCCACGACCCTGGCCTTCCTTGACATTTTTTCTGCTTAGTGATTTGGTGCCGTGTATCTTCCTGCCCATACTGGTGTGCCTAAGGACCGCAACCTGTCAGTAACCAGCAGTGCAACATCCTCACTACTAGAGGCTCTGGAGAAGACCTGGTTACTGCTTAGAGTATGTGCCTTGGCCCTTCTCAGGGCTTACACCATTTTAGTGCAAGCCGTAGTGCCCCCTACTGGCCCTGACTCCCCAAGTGTGACAATAACCTCCTCATCAAATATCCACCAAAGTTCCTATGCCTATTGGGCCCTAATACTTTACATACATCTACAATTCTGCTTGTCATAATCTTTACTTTGCCTTCTCCCATGAGTTCCGTATGAGAACGTATGATGAGCAGAAGTGTAGATCATTACAGAATTATAATTTATAGAAAATAATACTTGATGTTTGTTCTAGATCTGTACACTAGTATGTGAGAGTGCATTTAAGCTGGTTTTCGTACAGGAAATTCTGTTTAAAAACAAAATTTGAGTACTTTCAGTGAGCATTGTTACTATAGAAAGGAGGTGTGTTACTATCAGGATCCTTAGGTGAAATTAAAGAAATAAAAATAATGAAAAAACCTAATGTTAGGATTCCTATTTAATATTCACTGCTTTTGACTGGTTAATGCTGAATACACTTCCCTTTTAGAGGCAAGTAAGCCAAAAACACACTGATAGGGATTGCTTTAAAATCTGTAGTGCTCTTAAATATATAAGAAATTCCAAAATTAGAAAACCTGGACTCCTTTAACAAATTTCCAAGTGTAGTAAGCATATCATCTAGCCTAGATGTGTAATACATTGTCTTTTTTGTTGGGACATTTTACTGCAGGTTGGTACAGTGCTCTGTTTCTAAAAGCTAAGCCTTGCTCTACTCAAAACTAAATACATAATTCCAGTGCTATTATAAAAGTGATAAAAACAAACAAAAAACAATATGACAAATACTATGAGATACACATTACAAACCTATTGTTATGCAAGCGGGTGTGGACCCACTGTGCCACTGACTGGGTATGCTCCAGAGGGGCGTAACTAAGCCGCTACCAGGTCTTCACTAGAGCCTCTGATGGTGAGGATTATTATTATTATTATTATTATTAAACAGGATTTATATAGCGCCAACATAGAGAAGCAGTCCAATAAAATGGGGTCAAGTGAGGCTTGTAAACTTGTTCCAGGAGTGAAGGATGATGATTCAGGCGGAGATGGTTTGATGAAATACCAGCTTAGAATGGCAGCAGCAGCAGAGGATGTGTTGGAGTCCAGGTGGATAAATCAGTCCAAAGGCAGGAGGTAGAGTTGTAGATTGTAATTGTATGTCCAAATCTGTTCCAATTCCTGTGTCAATTCCCTGGATTAATTCTCATTGCACTTATAATTTGGGCACTTGAGATTTGGGCACGTGACCAGGGTCCTAACGTGACCTTGCCTGTTGTTTAAATAGAAGTGCTTGGGCTGCAGGGTAGCTGCCAGGTGCCACTCCAGAGCAATCCCCAGGCCAGTGGCAGCTGACCACAAGAGTCAGGATACCCGGTGCAAGCACGGAGGGGCTTGCGTGGCCAAGAAGTCCAGAAACAAGGATCCAAGGTCAGGGTCAGGCGGAAATCAGGCAAAGATCAAAAACGTAATCGGAGGTCAGGGTCAGGCAGCAAACAGGCTAAGTCCAAAAACGTAAGCAAGGTCCGATACACGGTGAAGAAAACAGAGTAAGCACTAGGAATCACACAAAGTAAAACCTTGAGATTGCTCAGGCAACTTCCTGTAGTAGGAGGTGCCTTTAAATACCTGCAGAAAACCAGCCATAAGCTGTAGAAAACAGAGGGCGTGTGTGTGTTACCTCAAAGATTAAGAGAGACACCAGAGCAAGTCTCAGCATGAAGAAAACTCAGGCATGGAACATAGGTAGTGGGGTTACCTGAAAGATAGGACCCGGCGCCCGTGCCTGCGATTAGGAGCAGTGGCGCCGGCACGACCTGCAGTGCTAACACCTATATGAGTGGGCCCATAAGAAAATTCACGTTTTGCTCTGGTCTCTAAAGATAAAATGGTGCAACAGCTCGAGCTGTTGAAGGAACAATACAGAAGGAACAAAAGGGAACAATTAAAATTTTCCTAATAAATTAGAATGCTCAAAATTTAAAAAAGAAGGTAAAATTCTAGCAACAATAGAACAGGAAAGGCTTAAAATACTAAAAATGTCTTCCTTAACATGTTCTCTTATGAATCCCATTAAAGTTTATAAGGACAGGTACCTAAAGTGAACATGTAGCTGTTCCATAAAAATGAAGCTGAGAATGAAGAATATTTACCTGTCCCATTGGCATCAACTTCAGTGATGGCATGTGATTCAGCTCATCAGTTGCTTCATCAGTATAGAACACAGGAAAAATATAGTGGTCAGCAGATAAAACCACAGTGGCGCATGCAGGAAGTTGCTGACAGTACTGGAAAGGATGTTTGAAGTCGCTGCCTTCCAAATCTGGAAATATTCTTCCTCTGCATCTTTCACAGAAGAAAGCAAAAGAAAGCTCTACCTAATTTTATTTTACTGTGACGTTTTTTAAAGTCTCTTTAAAGGTGAACTACAGAAAACATACATAAAAATATGTTGCATTAAAAGTTACATACCTATTTTCTTTTCTTAAAAAAAATTTCTGCTGTTAAGATTTATACCTGTAGAAGAGAATTAACCCTCCCTAGCATTCTAATCCTGTCCGTATTTCAATGCAAAAAGTGTTACATTTTTTTGCATGGAAATTTATTTTACATTGTAGGCCTATAATTCTTAGGCATAACTCACTGAAATATGTCCAATATTTAATAAATTTAATAATAAACTTTAAATAAAAAAAACACAAAAATCTGTTAAAATAAAAAAAAATTGTGATACATGGTTTATAACTGTACATTAGCATATATAATATATATATTATATAATTATATATATTATATATGCTACTGTACAGTAATTTTAAGCATGCACCAACGTCACCGGGAAACCCCGGAGATCGTCTTTAACCGGCTGGAGATCAGAGGGAGAAGACATGTCCCAAAGACCTGCGGGGACCAGCAGGACGCTGGGGAACGACAATGAAACAAGGTATTTTTTAAAATCTTTTTAGCGACCCTGAGTTTGACTCAGGATTACCGCTTTTTGCATGAAAAATCCACCCCAAGTCACACTCGGGGGGTTAAGACTGTCTGCAAGACTGTACTTCTTTTATGTTGTCATGGCACATTCCATTCCACTCATAGTTTACATTGCAGTTTATTTTAACAGTGAATTCTTTCAGAGGATCCCCATTCACAAATTGTTGTAATCGGGAGCAAATCCATTCTTTGATTGAAAACTTTTTTATACTTACTATTGTAGCTCACATTTAAACAAAAGAATTCAACATGTAAATATATCCTGAAATAGTGTTTTTACTGGTAATTTTTATCACATCTATATTCTTCTTTAAGAGGTTTACACAGGCTGCTCTTTAATCAGATTAGGTTATTGTACAACAATAATTGGCCTGCCTATATCTGAACGTCATCCCTCTAGATCAAAATCTGCTTTGTCAATCTGTCATCTGTCTATGCATCTGTTTATCATATATTGCTTAGATTCAGCTGGAAGTCTGAATCTAAAGTAAAAACATTATCAAGAGTCAATAAATAGTTAAAACTGGTTCTAGCCAGCGTCTGCAACTAATTGCCTCCCGCCTACGTGTAAGGTCCTATGACCCCTTTATTCAATAACCTAGTCTTTCCCCCCAGCAACAAATACAGGACGGTTCCTAATCTGGTATATTGATGAGCATGGACACCTCCATGACATAATATCCAATGGGCAACTTTCATTCCTTTCTTCTCTGAATATTAGGGATAGTGGTAATTTGGGCCCATTGTTTCAATACCAGCAACTTTCTTCTTTTGTGTCCTCATACAGAGATAAACATATCTTCCACAGATGTCTGTTTGCCATGGAGACGATACTAAGGTCCTCTGACTGTCCATCTCATACTATATCCCTATTGTATGCTATCATTTAATCAGAGACCACATCTAGCTCCTTGCTATACACAAGATATTGGGAATCGGATAAAAGTATATATATCTCTTATTCAGACTGGGAACAGCCTGGTGCTGTACTCCAGAATCAGCTGTTGGGCCTTGCTTGAATGTGCTTTCCTGCTCATTCCTTCTCATTTATTTGCTGCTGTATAGCCCCATTATGGATTCAGCATCCATTTAAAGGACTGTACAGGTAGTTATTTTCTGCATAGCAGCATATATACCTGTAAAAAATCCAGAATTTTCGAAAATCCAACACTCCTCAGGTCTGGTGGTTGCCGGATTTTTGAATGTCAACCTCTAAAGGATCCTTTCCAGGTGGTATAGGTGCCCAATGGACCTACATCGCTTTTCTTCCTCTCTTCCTGACACATGTTGGCTCTGCCTTTCTCACAGATAAGCTGATTTATCATGAGATCCGATGGCGAGTGCTGGTGCGCTCGCCTGCCAGAATACACATTGATAAATGAGCAGTGGGGTTGTGAATTCGACAATTAGGGTGATTAATTTTCAGCTGCGTGATTGAGGTGGGTCTGTTAAGCTCTGTCAATGGTGATGTCAAATGCACCTATAGTCCATTACAGGTAAATTTGAATCTTTAGTGCTTGATCTTTTTTTTGGTAAGTGCTAAATTTTTATGTAATTGTAATTCAGAAAATTGGTTTATTTATAGTTAGATTGGCTGCAATTGCTTTAATACTTTTTTTGGTCTGGTTGCAACACTGCAAAGTAATTCATATCAAGCTGTATATAAACGAATTACCACTTTATATGTCATCTCATCACACAAAAGTATGAATGTTAAAAAAAATGTTCAAGCGCATTTAGGATCTGCTTCAAATTTCATTATAGTTTGGCTTTAGAGAAATCAAATATTTGATAAAAATATTTTTGGCAAAGATGTTATAACACATGTATCAAGGAACATTTAGTGATTTCACTTGTATGTGTATGTAAAATTAGATTTAAATGTATGTAAATACATATGAATTTTCATTTTTACTATTTT
This sequence comes from Pyxicephalus adspersus, assembly GCF_032062135.1. Taxonomy (NCBI): domain Eukaryota; kingdom Metazoa; phylum Chordata; class Amphibia; order Anura; family Pyxicephalidae; genus Pyxicephalus; species Pyxicephalus adspersus. Next base: position 107,404,677 of record NC_092858.1, read on the forward strand.
AACTTGACTGGTTTGGGAGGGGGGGGGGATTAATTAAGTAAGTTTGCTTGTATGGTATACATTGATGTGATTGACTTTATGTAATCTTCATTATTGTCAGCTTCATCTGTTGCTGCAATGTTTTTGTGCCTGTTTTAAAATGATGGCCTCTATTGGTTAGTAATTCTTCAACCTGTTTTCTTAATGTATATGTAATCATTGGTATTAAAGGTTTTGTAATTTGATCCATGAATAGTTAGTACAAATGTTTGCATGGCTTGAACTCCAAACTGATACTTTACCCCCCTCGTTGCCTTTGTCCCATTCTCAAAGTCATATTGTCACATATTGGTATTTGAATGTATTATGTAAGTATTCCTTTTATGAATAAATTGTCATGGTTTTTATTTTTTTTTAATAGTCTGTGGTTTTCCTTTAACATACTGCACTCATGTTGATTTGCTGCCACTGTTCTACACAACTCCTCTGTTCATTTGTTCTCATTGTGTTGTGCTGCCCCAACTTAGCCCTATTGTATACAAGCACATTTCCACTTCCTGGAGGTTGTCAATTAGCTGTCCAGCTCTGTTGCATACTCATTCCAACACACCTGATGGTGATGGTTGGAGGTCAACGTTGCCAAGCACAACATCAAACCACATTTATTGACAAGCTCACAAGCAGTGCCAAGTACTCCTAAATGCTGGATTGTATGCGTTATTTAGGTGTTTTTTACGTGATTCAGATAGTATTAGTATAAAAAACTTCCAGGGACAAATATACTTGCTATACCTTGTGCAAAACATATTTTATTGCTTTTTTAAGTGTGTTTATGCAGTTTGAATGCCATTTTAGACATTGGCCCACTATTTATTCACTTCATCACTTGGTAGTTGAAGCACATAATGGTGGACTCCTCCTTTAACCAGAAGCAATATCATCCACAAAAGTACTATAGTTTGTAATGTGACATTCCTGAGGCTTGCCAGAGGTTCCCAGCAAAGAAATGTTATCATCCGGTGACACAATAGATTAATTTATTAGGATGTGTTAAGCAGCATGTTAAATCATGTTTTGTAGGCAACTAGATGGTTCTGTATTGTGCTTTTCATGCTTTTAAGGCTACATAAGCAATGCTTGGCCAAATCTAAATATGTGCATGTATACAGTATGTATGAACAGTGACAAAACCAAGAGGAAGAGAACGCTGCATGCTTTCCTTTAAAGAGTCTGATTCATCAAGCAAAATCGAAAGCTTGCACACGAGCACGTATTCATGTTTTAAAATCGGACGCCAAAAACCTATTTATCAACCATTTTTCAGCTGTCGAGAATACACTAGCATATTCACCCGGCATTTATCAACTGAAATGCTCACTCGCTCTGAGCCACGCATCTCCATGAGCTGGACACTGGCATATTGGTTTGGTTAGTATTTTTAGAATGCAACATTTGTTGGGCAGTTTTTTAATTTATTTGGCTTTATATGGTAGTGTGGGTTTACATGTGTGTGTTTTTTTATTTTGTCATGTAAATTTAGTGGTGTCTGTTTGGGCTCTATATTTTAATGTGACCTTTTAGCAAATGGGTTTATTTTGAAAAAAGTTTTTTGAAAATATTTGTAGTTTGTTTGTTGGGGGTTTGTTTTTATGTGATCTTCTTTACAATCTCCCAGGACCTACAATTTAGTCAAATATGCTTGTTTTTAAGCAGTTCCCTTCTATGAATTGTTTGAAAGGCTAAAAACAGCACTATTGGCTTAAAAAAATTCAGTTGTTTGATGCGCATAGATGTGCGCCAAACCTCAGGAGTGTGATGCGCATTGTTGTAACCGCTGTGCTCATAAACTGTGTTCTATCAGTTGGACAATTTTCCATAGAGGGATCCCCATTCCGGTAAATTTTTCTTTTAATGTGTATATTGTTTGTTTTGCTTCATGTGCACTAATGTATGATTGCCTATTTCTTCCTATTATTTCTGATGTCATTGGCTTCGCTACAAGCAACATTCATGGATGATATTGTTTAAAGGTTAAAGGGGGAATCCACCTTTCTGTTCTTCCACTACCAAGCTGAGGTGAATGGGCCTGATTCATCAATAAAATGCACGTACGCTAGGCGCGCGTACATACGCACTGGTTAGCAACCTCTATTAGTGTGAGTCAGGCCCGAGTTCTAGTAAACTCGCCTGCCAGTTTCCTGCAAAGATCTCGAATATGCCAATTAAGGTGATTAGTTTTCAGCTGCGCGATTCAGAAGGAGATGTTAACCTCAATGATGAGGTGATAGCAATTGATTAGCGCACACCTGCGCCCTGTTCTGTGTGCATCTCCAGTCCATTTTACAGGTCAGTTTAAATCTTTAATGCTTGATTTTTTTTTTTTTTGTGTTACTTTTTTATGTTACAACTTACTACTCAATCACAAACTTCCTTCATGTATAGCTACATTTGTTGCACTTCTTGTTACTTTTTCTTTTGGTTGCAACACTGCAAACTAATTTCTATTAAGTTGGATATATACTAAGTGGCACTTTCAAATATGTCATCACACAATAGTATGAGTGTAAAAAAATATGTGAACATACATTTGTGACCTGATAAAAATTTCATTCTAGTTTGACTTTAGAGAAATCAAATATTTTAGTAAAGGATTATAGGCAAACATGTTACAATACATGTATTAAGGAACTTTTAGTGATTTCACTTGTCTGCGTATGTCAAAATACATTTAAATGTATATAAATACATATGCATATTCATTAGTACTATTTTACATATTACGCAGCGCTGTACATTAAATAGGGATTGCAAATGACAGACTAATACAGACAGTGATACAGGAGGAGAGGACCCTGCCCTGAAGAGCTTACAATCTAGTAGATTGTAATATAACATCTTTGGCAACAATCCTTTTTTCAAATATTTGATTTCTATAAAGCCAAACTAGAATGAAATTTAAATGCTTGGTGACATTTTTTTTACATTCATACTATTGTGTGATGGCATATTATAAAGTGCTAATTAGTATAAATACGGCTTGATCTAAATTAGTTTGCAGTGTTGCAAGCACATCAAAATGTATCAAAACAGTGTAACAAATGTAACAATAAATTAATCAATTTTGTGAATGAGTATAATGTAACATAAAAATGTAGCACTCAAAAGAAGATGAAGCATTAAAGATTCAAATTGATCTGTAATGGACTGTAGATGTGCACAGGGAGCAAGTGTGCGCTAATTATTTGCTATGACCTCACCATTAAAAGAGCTTAACAGATCCTCCTGAATCACGCAGCTGCAAACTAATCACCTTAATTGGCGTATTCTTGACCCCTATTGCTCATTTATCAAGGCAGGAATCTGGCTGGCAAGTGAAGGCGAGTGTACTAGCACTCGGCTCCGACTCTGGCTCGCCGAAACACTCCTCGTATATTGGCGTGTATATATGAGCAGCGGGCTTACGCGCACTTGCTTGATAAATCAGGGCCAAAATCTTAAACTAGCTTTGAGCAAAGCCTATGAGATCAGAAATCATAGGAAGAAATAGGCAATCTTTTCAATCTGAAGTACATACGTGTTAAGCAATATGGCAAAAAAACCCTCTTTGTCTATTTCTTCCTATAGTTTCTGTTTTATATGTATATGTACCCACATTTAAATGTAGACATACATATATGCATGTATGTACACATGAAGCAGAATAAACAACATACACATTACTGTACACAACTTACCCGAATGATGATGCGCCTTTTCTGCAAAAGTGGCAGGCGTTTTTGAACTGCTAGGGAGCAAAGCACATAGCAGGTTCGCTTTGGCACACAACATCAACATCACATCAAACACCTGAGTTTTAATAAGACAATTGTGCTGTTTTTGGCCATTCAACAATTCATAGAAAGGAAATGCTCAAAAACAATCACAATTTACTTGTTAAATTGTAGGTCTGTTGGATCACCCAAGGTTAAAGATCCTGGGGGATTGTAAAGGGGATCACAAAATATTAAAACAACTTAATTCAAGATAACCACATTTTGAAAAAGTCAGATTAAAATATAGAGACCACACAGACACCACTAAATTTACTTGACAAAATAATAATAAAAACAAAAAAAAGAAAAACACACAAAACACCAAACACATGTAAACCCACACTTCCATATAAAGCCAAAATATTTAAAAAGTGGTCCAAGAAATATTGCATTCAAAAAATACTTAAAACCCTAATATGCAATTTGGACCTATCAAGAATGGAAAACTGGTTTAGAAAATGTTGATGCAGAACAAACATTTAACAGTGGTAATAAAGACACATTTTTGCAATGAAACAATATGGCTACAGACACAATAACATAGCATTACCATTGACTTATCAATTGCAAGATGGACAATGAAACATTCAAAGTTTAAAAAACAAAAGCAGCTAATGTGCTAAATGGTAAGCAAAGTATGAAATGCAGCAACAAAGATTAGGATAACACACCAAACAAACATTTGAAAGAATGATTTGTTAGGAAAAGAATAACTTTTAATGCAAGCTTGCTAGGGTCAAGCTGCCAAAGAAGCGCCAGATCATTTCAGTTAATGGGAGAATACACCAACGTATTCTTGGCGCCTTAAAATGTTTTTATAAAAAGGTTAGATGGCTCCGATGTCAGGTTGCGAATACGTGCGCGCAAGAGAACTTCTGATTTTGATCGATAAATCAGGGCCAGAGGCTCAATGTCCTATGTATAGTGGGAATGCCCGGCTATTTTTCGCTTATGGGACACAAACATAAAGGTCTATAATACACTCACAGGTTCGGATGTCCCTAATAACTCCGAAGTGACATTACTATGCTTCCGGGCTCTGTTAAACCTGGCAAAAAGAGTGTGTTACACAATTTCTTAACAGCAGCCAGAGCGATTATTCTCAGGTTTTGGAAACAAACAAACACTCCTTCCATGAAGGATTGGTTTACCGAACAAGAGAGGATCCAACATATGGAAATGTTGGTAGAAGACGAAGATCAATATGCAAAAGATAAAATGATGTGGTCAGCCTGGGACTGGTTTAAGAAATCCCCTCAGTTCCAGACCTACCTGTCATAAAGTGACGCAAGCCCCTTGGCATTTATACTGCATGCAATCTCTTCTATTCCCTGAATATGGAGTGTATATTTTACTTGAATCATTTTTCCCTTCTCCCCTTCTTCCCTCCCTTGTATATCCCCGTGTCTCCCCCCTTAGTTCTGTTGCAAATGACATTAATACGTGAATGAATTGTTCTAAAGTTTTTTTTAATGGGAACGTACTTTTGTACTAATATATGTATTTTGAAACCAAACTGTTTATTATTTACCATCTCTGTTGTTTTTATTTGTTGTACATTTTTATGTATGATTCATCCACTTGTTGCGTACATTCACTTTATTTAAATATGTATATTGTTTTATTTATGTTTTATACAAAACCTAATTAACTTGATTGAAATGAAATTTTTTGAGAAAATTTCAACAGAAAATTGATCAGGCAAGGCATTTTTTTTCATTGGTTAATAATTGTATTGTAAACAAAACCGCTTTGTGTGTCATGATCAATATTTCAATTAGACAGAGTGATGAAAAGATTGTAATACCAATTGAAAATTGAACCAATAAACAATACTTTGAATAGTAGTCGAATATAAGCATATTATATTTATTATTTAAATAAAATTCACTATTACAATCATAATATTGATCTAAATACCAATTGAGAGAAAATAGTAGATTGCTATAATTAGAGAATGTAATCTATATGGGCACATAAGTGTAGGTATTGCAAGTGTGCTAATTAGGCAAATGGCCAGGTAAACCAGGGTGTGACCATGATTAGAGAAGATAAATTCAAAGGGCCTAAATTATTAAAGCTCTTCAAGACCAGAGAAGATAGATTATCATGGGAAAACCTGGGACAGCTTTAATAAATTAGACTTCAAGTGGATTGTTTCTAGATACATTAGCTGTATTCTGATTTAGAAGACTATCACGTTTGATTTAGGATATTTTCTGTTACCTAGGGGGTGCACAATTTATGATTATGATATTATGGAATTATGGCTTATAAACCTTTAACCAGTCAATAATACAGTTTGCTGTATTTAGCTACCTTTGTGTATTTATTTTAAATGATCTTTAATTCAAATGTTCAGGTTGGATACTCATACAATAACTGCAACATTGGAATTTCTGTAAAAAAATTGTTGACAACTAAAGAGAAGCCAGCAGGAGAACTGTAATTCCCTTGGTTGCCTTCCTAGATTATTTTTTTAAAAATATTTGTCTATACTTATAGACTTCATATAAAATGATACATGAGATCTGGCCTTCCTAACCTTTTCTTTTGAAAATGCTAGCTACTTGACTGGCATGCTGAATATCAAGTCTCAGTTTTTAACATCAATCCCCAGAATATGTTTACCAACTTTTTTGTTCTACATTTTCAAACTGTGTGGTAGTTTAGGGTAAATTATGTTATTTAACTCTGGCCATTTATATGCCTAATATGCAAACTATGTTAAACTAATAAGATGGGAAATTAGCTTTTGCCAGGTGTGATATGTACTTATGCCAAAAAGGCAGTGTAGAGAAGGCCATTTTATGCAGCCTCAAATGCTACTGTGAAAATATATAAATTCTTTAAAACAATGGGATTTAGAGATCCTGTGATGTTGTATATGGTATTACAGAACAGTACAAATGTCATGGACCATCTCAATGTCAGCACAGTCCAGCAGCCATATTTTGCTGTGGAATTGCTGGAAACTGTGAATATTTCATCCTTTTCAATTGGTGTGGGTTATATACAGCAGCATATTCCAATGTGCTTTGTTTCAGCTTGAAAAAAGGCTTGACCAGAGTAGCTCTTTCCTTTGCCAATTTTCCCCCCACTTTTATCACCCCTCCTCCAACTTGCCAGCCCCTACCCCTTCAAAAACACACTGATAACTAAATGGACTTTAAATGTCTGTCAAGCAGCCGTTTAAAATTTTGTGTACCTGGCGAGAGGTATGGCGAGAGCATTATATTAATTGTTATTTTTGTGCTGCGAATGTAAAAAGTTTCAATCGTTACAAGAAAAACAAGTGTACCCTGATTTGGAATCAGCAAGACGACCTGTGCCGCATGGTGCTGATGTTCCCATACCAATGTTCAGTACACTCCCTGATATTCCTGTATCCAACATGGAGGATATACACGGTTTGGAGTGTAATCTAGGAGTTACAGTGGAATTGAATATTAAGAAAGTGTTTCATCAAACCAGCAGTTCTCCCAGGAAGAGCTCAATGATTTAATACGTGACCTAAGTCTGTCAAAACAAACATCTAAACTTTTAGCATCCAGGCTAAAAGAATAGAACTGTCTGAGACCAGAAGTTCAAATAATGGTTTATAGGACAAGAGAGGTGACACTCCTACGATATTTCAGTGAAGATGGAGACTTTGTGTACTGTTGTAACATCCCTGGACTACTAGCCCATATGGGAGTACCAGAATACCAAGCAGAAGACTGGCGGCTTTTCATAGACCTGAAGTCTTCCACATATTCCACTTAAAGTTTGAAAACTGTTTTACTGCATAATGGCAACTTCTATGCATCAATTCCAAATACTCACTCAACAAAACTTAAAGAAGAATATGAAAATATCAAAATGGTCTTACAAAATCGTTGCTATCATGAACACCAATGGTCCATATGTGCAGCCATGTCATGGTTATCAAAAACTTCTTGGGTAACCATAAAGAACAAAATTATGAAGAACGGGTATAAAACTTTCTCTTAAATTTAAAAAATTTGGGTGATACTATGAGCATAAATGTACACTCCATAGCTATTTGCTATACATCTCCATAGCTATTTGCAAAAATTTCCAGAAAACCTTGGCGACTTCAGTGAGGAACAAGGGGAGAGGTTCCATCAAGATATAAAAATCATGGAAGAAAAGTATCAGGACAGATGGGATAGACAAATTGACACGGGATAAGGGGGAGGAGAGGAACACCAGAATGAAAACAGGAAGATAATGACAAGGTACTAGAGCTCCAAGCTAGGGAGAGGGAAATAGTCACCACTTTCTGAAACCCTAAATCTAGCCCTGACTCCTGTCAGTATGAATTGACTCTGAAGGTGGGAGGATTCATACACTGGAACCTAGACACTAGGAGCCCTGAATTGCCCTAGGAGTAATGACAGGGTATGAGACTACTAGTTCCTTGCCAGATGAACGAACCAGCGTCTCCCTGAGGCCTAGTAACATCAAGCAAAGGGTAACAACCAAAATACAAAGAGAAGTAAACTTATCTTCAATAGAAAATGGATGAGCAGGAACTCAGGAGAGAACCCACACACACCAGCTCTTCCACCTCCAAGCAGGGAATATCAACCGCATGACCTGAAGTGTAAGGCCAGGCTAAATAGAGGAATAGTAATGATAGCAAGCTGCAGCTGAGACCAGAGGTGTGGTCATTACCAACAACAACACTGAAACAAGTGAAAGCAAAGAGACTGTCAGATAACCGGGACACACATGATGGCAGACTATTGCTGGAGCCTTCAACGTGATTGTCCTGATCATCAGCATAAAAGGAAATCATACAAACTGAGTTTGTTAATGACTTCTTTGTGGTTAGTTCTGTAGATATACTGAATTTAGAATAGTATTTCAAAAATTTAATTTTGTATACGTAGGCATATCTAGTTTAGTTTTGCTTAATTTTTTATGTTCAGTAGTTTTCTATGAGGTTTTTTTTGAGGTAATTATTTGAAAAACTAGAGCCGATCTAGCAAAACCAATACCATATTTGGAATCTGTGCATCAAACATAACCTAAGATGACTTTAATCTGTTTGGCAAGAAAATGTTTGTTTACCAGTGTAATCATTTTACAACGTTAATAAATAACAAATCAAAAAAAAACTCTATGCAAATTTACAAGGTCATGGAAGGTAAAGTCCACATCCAACAACTTTTAAACTTCGAACATCATCATCACTACCACACCGGCCCCTAGCCGCCCAGCACCGCCCCAGTGGCCTACACCGTACCACACATAAAGGGACACCCCACCAGCTCGGTTGCTCTTCCAGAAATTACCAACAGGACTCTTACATTCCACCAGACCTCTATCGCTCCCCTTATAACTAACACTTACCCTTTTAACAGGGCAGGTGGGCAGTAAATTTTACTCCCTGAAAAACTGTGCCTAACTTCTGTTCCTCACTTAATTTAACACTTCCTATTCTTTTCCCACCTTAACGTCTGACCCTCCAACTAACCCCTTCTTAACCTCTCCTCTCACTCGTTGACCCTTTCCCCCCCTTTTCGACAGCCCTTACACCCTGTCATGCAGGCCCTACTCCTAGTTCCCTGCTGCGGGCCTCTCTTTTTCTTCAGAAAGTATTTAGCAGCCACACAGCCTTTTTCATGAAGTAGTAATAGGTCCACTTTGACCATCTGTCCCTGTACTTGTTAACCTGCCTATGTCTGATGTCTGTAAATTTTCATTGCAGAGATTGAAGATGATACAGCAGTGTAAAAGTGGCGAACAGCAGGACCTTTTTAATGAGCATAACTTGGCCTAAATTTACTAGACACATACAAGCAATGGTTTGACTTCAAGATAAAGTAAACCACAGCTTTACAGCAGTGTAAATCTGTACGAACAGCAGGACAATTTAATGAGCAAAACTAGACCCAAATTAACTAAAAATACACAATAATGGCAGGGGTTTACTATGTGAATCAGGATACGTTGGAGAACACAGCAGCAGGACAGTTTTAATTATGCATAATAAACTGGTTTATGTAATTTTTAACAATGAAGTGAAAAGGGTGGCTTAAAGGTGAGCAATGTAATTTTTGGTGGTCTGCACGCTGGAATGTTTTTTTTTTACCTTTTAAAAATGCAGTAGTGTGTTATTAACAGCTTTGAGTACTCTAAATACCAGACCAAAAGATCAAAGTATTCTAATAATCAACTGAATGATAAAAACTCCCAAATGCTACCCACCCTCCTCCAAAAATTTTGCTTTGGACAGCACAGCATTTAAAAATGGCTTTTGACCTCAAATCAACCACAAAATTCAAGATTAAGAAAACATAATAATATTAATACAAGAAACAAGAGTTGCTAGCCGAATGAGTTAGCAAGTAAAGTACAGTTTCTGTAGCTTGTCAGCATTGTCAACACACTATTATGACTGCTCTGTGCCTCCTACCTTTAAAACAAGGGAGGTGGCTTTATCCAGCTCTATTATTTACTTCTGACTTCTGGCTATGGTGTAAAGGCTCTGGGAAATTTAGACATAACTTCAGTGAAGCTACACATTTTTAACCTGAAGTATTTGCTGCTACTGTGGGTTTGACGTTTATCTCTTGAGTCATGGACCAACAACATATGCAAATAAAGACTTTTCACATACATTGTATTGTTTATAGCACAAAGAAATCATGACCTGCATTGCACAATCAATCTTTCCCTCTGACAGTCTCCCAATTAGCTGCAGCATTTTATTTTTTCCCTACAGTATTTAAACCAACCATCATACATGTTGCCTTCTCGCAGAAGTACCACACCCATTCTGCTATCACCCCATCCTAAAGTTTTAATGGTTTTTATGAACCTGAATCCTTGATCATTTGAATCAAGTATGACCACCTTGATAAAAGCAAAAGGTTTTTACAGTTTGCTGGTCTTAAGAATTCAGGTCTGTGTTAAAGCAGAACTATAGTTCCACACTTAATAGTTCCAAGCAGCAGGGATCGCTGATGTCCGTTCTGTAATAAACCATACTTACCTTTTTTTTGCAATTTTTTAAAGAATGCATGCACAGTTCATTAAAGGATGCTAGAATATGTTGAATATCTGATTATCCCGGCATCCCCTGGGGCTGCTGGGTCTGATTGAGCTGATTTAAATAAGTTTAGAACCTGTTATTGACCAAATGATTTATCATGTCCTCATTTGTAAAATCTTTAGAACTGAAAGAGGGTGTACTTTCTTTTTTCACATGAATAAATATGAATGAATACATGAATATATGTTTAATATAACCACACATAAGTTTTTGATTGGACCACTTGAACAAAAAGTTCTATGAAGTGAATGTAAAAAATAAATAAATAAAAGACAGTCTAAGTTCTTAACAAAAATAAAAAATGTAAAAAGACTACTTCTGGAAAAATATAGCAGTTACTTCAGTTAGTCTAAGTCTTGTCTATGTGTAATATTGTTATCTTTTTTTTTACCTTTATAATGAGGTGGAGATTGAAGAGCCTGGGAAAGTCTTCAAACAGTTGAAGGGATGGGAGGGACTAGGGAAAAGATATTGACATTTTCATTGAACAAACTAGAAGCTTTCATTAACGGAAACACACTTTGTAGACATTGTGTTGGTCTTCTCAACAGGAAAGATTTTTTGGCTCTGCAGAGTAAGATTGAGAATATAATGTTTTTTATTTTTGTCTTGAATGAGAAGTTTGCCAGTCAAATAAACAGAGTAAATAAGGCAGCCTGTATGTATAGGTGTATTTAGATATGCAGCTGCACCTTGAACATTTGGCTTTACTACCCTTTTTTCTCCTTCATTGGTGTTGTCACTCTGTCTGTCAATGTAAGGGTCATCAATAAAGTCTTACATAACGTATATGTGAACACAATCAATAAAATCTCACATATGTTTTACATATATTAATGTAGTTTCAAAAGTAAGCTGCATTTTCCCATTAACCAGGGATCCTGCCATGAATGTATTTTTGCAGGCATTTCCTGTGATAAAGTTATCTCCTTATTTTGGTCCAGAATTATCACCGGGAATTCTAAATGTGACTTTCAGTGGCCATTTCAACACAATACAGCAACCTTTAAAATAATTTTGGGTTTTAGGGAACCACTGCTAAAATTACTATATCCACATCCAGTATATAAGCGTGGTGGTCAATAGAAAGAATGCCTCCTACAATGCTGGTCTGTGTAAAAAATGCTACTCTTACAGATAAAAACATTATTGTCACCTAAACTGACCTAAGAAGCACAAATTGGTCATTGCTGAAGAACCCCTAGTAACCTCTGGAGGAACCCTTGGTTCAGAGACAATGCTATATACCAAACAAAAATTATTATTATTATTAAGTCAGGTTTTACATCTATTTTAACCTGTATAAGTAAAGATATAAGCAGTCAAAAAAGAAGACTGTTGGAAGAACTTTTCAGAAGTAGATGTAACAAAAGTTGCATGGTGGTAAGTATATCTTCACACACAAGATGCTAAAATTACTTGGGTTGGGTTCTTCTTTAATCCAATGTATCAGATATATTATTAAACAAGAAATTCTATCTATTGAAAGATAGATAGGATTTCTTGTTTAGCAATAAACAAGAAATCCTATCTATCTGATCAAAAAAAAATCCTATCTCTATGATCAAAAAAAAAAAACAGACTCCAGATGTTTTTCCATTTTCCAAGAAAAGAGAAAATATATTCCTATAATTGTCCAGTATATAGAGAATTTAAACAAGGCAGTAAACTACAGCCATAGAACAGTTATTTAAACACTTTACATGAAATCCTTATTACATTTAAAACACAAACACAAAGGATTATTTATCTTTTTTGTAATTACATGCATCACAAACATTCACACCTGTTCAATTGTATCTGTCCTACAAAATGATTTAGGTACACAATGTACAAAGAAACACCCAAATCAGGTACAGTATATAAATTTCTTCGGTTACAGAGTGCAAAAGTAGAGAATGCTTTGTTGGAAGGAATTTTTCTGTTGTTCTACATTGTAACTGATGAAAGTGTACATTAATAGTGTCTCACTAAGCTCTACAGAATTCTTTTATGTCCTATCTTCCAGATGTGTTAGGTTATTATCATCTAACACAGTCCCAATACGATAGATCATGTATAAATATTCAGTTACAGTTGTGGCATTCCCAGCTCCTGAGGAGCCTATGCTGTTGGTAGGAAAAAGTAATAGAACAAGAGTCAGGGATTCCCTTTTGCAACATATTTGAGAAGTTGACCACAGTACTGCTCACTTTATTAGGATGTCATAAATAGGATATTAAAGTAAAAGTGTGCTATATTTATTTTAAGCAAATCAGCGATCTTCTATTTGCAATATTTGGGGATCGGGAAATATTATTTTTGTTTACTGATTTATATATTGTATTACAATGTAATATTATGTATTAAAAAGATTAATCCTTGTAATTTTAACAGTGGGTACATGCCTATTGAAAGGACATTTATAAACAAATAAAGTACTGAGCTGTAGGGTAAGTTACCATTGCCCTTACTCTACCTGCTGACACTCATATAAATGGTTTTGTTTACCTTTTAATCCATTCATACTCTTTCAATGGGCCTGAAAGCAAAAAAAGTCTAGCAATATCTGAAGGCTTCCACTATGGGGGTTAAAGGGGGTGATCTGATGGGATTGGTGTCTGGGGACCTGAGCACTTTTAGGGGAGGTGGCTAAATAGAAATAGAGCAGTGGGAGAGGTGGTCAGGATAATCAGACTAGTCTGGGGAGAGGTGGCTGGCAGGTATTAGGCAATCAGGTGGCCAGGTCAGAAAATGGCAGGAAGTAGGAGGTAGAGAAAAGTAGAGGAGGAGAGAAGCACACTCAACAAACCAGGACTCATCTGTCACTTTGTAATTGGTTCTGTTCTGGTCGTACCTAGACTGTACATTTAACTTCAGTGGGCTGCACACTGAGCACTGGCAGTCTGTGTTTTGGGCACCCGTGCTTAAAGCCTTCAACTAGTATAGGCATGTATTAGATTTATCATGCTTAGCTAAGGGAATGTAGTGAAATTTAGCATGCAAAGAAAATCTAGGTTTGTGCAATGAAATGTAAAAAATAGAAAATGATTTCAGTTTGTACATGAATGGCTAAAGTCAGCAAAGCTTCGCCTTTTTTCACAAAGCTAAGTGAAACATTTCCTACAGTGATAATTAACTTTGCTAAATTAAATTTTATTTTGGGGTTGAAAAGGTGTAAAAACATGGTTTTGTGATCATTAGTAAATTTGTTTTACAGTTCTACCTGGATGAGCTGCTCTCACACTGAGTTGCCTTGGAAGTCAAACAAAATGCATAGCATTTTGAATGTATATAGTAAAAAAATATACTTTTGATAAGATCTGGTACCCAGTCCATATCACCAATATTTTGGCCTTGTTTAAAACTTCATGTAAAACTGGTTGATAAATGCTGCTTTGTATGCTACATATGTGCCATTTTTGCATTGTAGGCATTCATCAATTAAAAAAAAAGGATGCAGCATGCAAGACATTTTAACATACTGTACAAAATGCAGAGGTATAAATGCAGCTTAAATCTTCTTTGTAGTATTACATCTTACCTGTGTATGTGTTAAAGTAGTTAAAGATATTATCATTTGTTGGCAAATTCAAGTTACTGGAATTTCCAGCCCCTCGCTGTTATCAGTTTTTAGCATGTCACTATGTGTCACTGAAGAGTTAAGCGGGCAGGTCCTGCACCTGTTAAATGTGAGCATACAGGGTGTGTTTACTCAGGTACGGGACAGCACTATATAAACTAAGATGATTCCTCTGGAGAGAAGACAGAAAGAGAATACGAAACAAGAAAGAAAAGACAGAAGGTGAAAACAGGGAGACTTCAGCAAGAGAGGGGAATCAAAAAAGAAGGGATAGAGGTAAAGATATCTATAGAAAGGGAAAGAGATAAAAGCAGACAAAAAGCATAGCAAACAGTAAAAAAACTAAAAACAAAAAGAAGAAAAAATATAGGGAACAAAAAACAAGTTTAAGTGTAAGATCTTAGGCCTAAAGAAAAGGAAGAAAAAGGAGTTGAGAGATGCAAAGAATTTAAAAATGATTTAAACATTTTTTAAAAACAAGCAAAGAAAGAAGGAGGAATGAAATAGGAGAGACATCCTTTGCACCAGGGACACGTGTCTCTTCCAGGATTTAAAGCATCGTCAGCGAGAGACAGAGGGAGGAGAGAGGCCCTTAAAGAAAAAGAGGAGGGAAAGAAAAGGGGTGAATAAACAATAGGGGCGAGAACTTTAAAACAGAAGTGAAAAAGAGTTGTCAGGGAGTTGAAACAAATGACACTGTGACATCCCGCAGGTGGCACTTCACTTTCTGGACAGGTAAAGTTTTGATTCTAACTCAAAACAGGATAAAAGCTTATTTTGTTAAATTTGAACATACATCAGTTATTTACATATAATTGAAATATCTTTTCATTGGAAATCACTTTCACTGCCAATAATTATCCATATTGCAGATTTTATTTGTGCCTCCTTATTTATCCTTGTTTTTTTGCATTACAAATGACATAATTACCATTTTGTATAATTAATTTTGCTTTAGTTAAGGAGTTTACCATACTGTTACCATTTTTAGTCTGGTACACAGATGCTATATTTTTCTATCCAACTGTTCAAATTTACTTAGCTCTGTCAGGATACCCAAACATATATATCAAATACCTTGAACAAAAGTAATGTAACATTTAGGAATACACTATGGAAATCACTTATGTTGTAAACAGGTTAAGGATGAGCCATATTGGAATAATTAAGAAGATACTAACAGATGATATTGTGCTGTAGGATATATGTCACTGATTGAATCACATGATTTTTTGCACATAGTAATGTTTTTTTAGAACTCTTTTATAGCCTAGAAAATGAAACAAAAAATTTTTTTATTGTCTTCTTGTGGACTTGATAAATTCAGCAACAATACATAATTTACTTTCAAACGTAACATGATGTGTTAATATGACAAAGTATCCTGTGAAACTAAACCATTTGACCTTAGTATGGTCATGGCTGCCAGTTCATGTCACCATCTTTAAAGTCCTACTCCTTCAAAGGAGGGTCTTTTGTTATGCTAGGGAAGGTCTTTTTAACAAGCTTAGAAATGTCTTTATCTGTGTTCATCCACTGGAATATATGGGATTTCAGTGTTTAAACACTTAGCAACGTATATAGAATTAGAAGAAGTGACTGGACTAGTGAATTAAACATAATCAAATACTGTAACGTACAAGCAGATATTAGATTAAAATTTAACAATACTTTTCACTTTATGTGCAATATTTTAGGTACTGACATATTTCAGATGAATTTTAAATAACAGTAAAATACATTAGTGTAGTATAAATCTATTTTAGCAAAACCACAATACACTTTCATTTACTAAAAGAAATCTGAATTTAACTACGTTAATGGTTTATGTATTGGCCACATGAACATGTAATACATTTCTGTGTATATTAAAATATTAAGCAAAACAATAAAACACTACCAAGACCACTACCAAGACACTACAAAGACACTACCAAATATTAAGATGGGGTTTTTTTGGGGTGTGCAAAGTTTTGTAGCACCCAATGCAGTCAATATTTTTCAAAGTTGAGCAGAGCTGAAATTTGAATAGTAACTATGAGTAACTACAATTTTTGTGCCAAATCAGTATGGAAAGGGAGAACCTATATTTTGTAAAAGAAACAGCTTTCACACTTGATTTAAACATTGTCTTGATATATTTTTTTTTAATTGAATCTAGTTGTTTTGTCAATGTAAGCTGTATTTATACAGTCCTGGTAATTTTTTCATAGTTTTTTAGTACATATTTGGCATTAATATTTATTATTAATAAACATTCTGATTTTGAAGTATTAACAGGCCTCATGCTATATCCCTAAAATCCTATAGGTATGCACATTGCTGATACAGATTCACTTTTCTTCACATCATAGATTCTAGTGTACTACAGGAAATCAGTGGAGACAATGGGTGTCGGTGCCCTTAGCATTTTGATTGCTTTTTCCCCACCCCCACACATATTATGACAAGGACACCTGTAGCTTTAGTGTAAAGATATCAAACAGATATATTCTGGATTCTAGGATTCTAGAATTCTAAAATAAGAGGTCCAAAATACAAATGTGAAATAAATGTGCCCCAGCATAATGTCAAAACATCCTATACTGCATGTCATTTAGGATGAAAGATCTTTATAGCATCCCATTCTGCCATGTAAAATTGTATTTTACAGTATCATATGTTTTATCAATCCCAACATGTGTCCATTTTATAACTACTTAAAGAAGAACAAAGTATACCTTGGGTGAATGCAGTATTTTACAGTAGAAATTAGAATATTTACATTTTATTTTCAGGTTTTCCTGCTTACATACTTACGGCATGGGTAGCGGTGGAACAAACCTTTCTACTGTGACACACTTGGACATGCAGGATTCCTCACTTACTACCTTGGATAAGCCTCCTGAAGAGGGCACAACTGGGTACTACCTGCCATTTTGTGACATGTTGTACAGTAGTGATGGAGGAAACTGGGCCCCCAAAAGTATCTTGCCAAATGCCCAAAGAGAAGTTCAAAAAGAACCTGAGCAATGTCCTGTTATAGACAGTCAAGGACTTCATCATGAGCTGGAATACCAAACATCACTACACCTAGAGGAACATTCTTTGGAACAAATGCAGACTATGGTTGTAGGGGAAGTCCTAAAAGATATTGAAACAGCGTGTAAACTACTTAATATATCTGCAGGTGAGTGAAAAATCTCTATATTGCAGTGACATGTACCAGTACCCAGTATAAATGTACTATATAGTTGAATACATACACTTTTTTTAATAAAAAAAGCTACCAAGATGATTTGCTAAATTCTGTGTAGTATAATTATTATTTTATGTGTATGGACAAACATTGGATGGTTGTGATGGGAAGAGGGGTATTCAAGGTGGCATTTAAGGGAACCTGTACTGATATAGTAAGGGGGCTTCCTTGTTAACCTTAGTTTCTAGAAAAAAATTCTATCTGTCACTTTGTTGGCCAGTGGTTTTAGAACTTTTTAAATTACTGATTTGAAACCGGACATTATATGACTTCAATTTCACCTTACTGATCAGCATGCTTGGTTCTGGTTAGTGTCAGAACATATTAAAGGAGGTCAGTGATAGCAGTTCCCATATTTTGTTCAAATAAGTGTTTTTTTCAGTTTCAGTTTTCAGTGTTATTTAAGGCCTTAAAAGTAGGTAGTGCTTTTTACAGTTTGAAACAAGCCAAATAGAATCAAATCCCTCAGTAACAAACAGAAGCTGAAAAAGATCTACTCCAAAATCCTGAAGCTAAAGAAGAAATTAAGTACTTGAAAAAGAAATAAAAAAGGCATGTGTTATAAATAGAAAGTGTATTAAGATTTTACTGTAAAACAGTGCGTAAGCACAAAATATATTTATCAAAACTTTGCTGATAATCAAAGGATAAGAAAACAGGTTTACAAATGCTATTAGTATGCTAGGCTTTGCCACTATTTTCCAAAATTATACCAATTAACAGCTCAGTTGTTCAGATAATGCACGCCTGTGCCTATTCTTGAACATTAGACATATCTCACATGGGATCACCAAGCTTATTCACTGTGTTAGGATCCAATGTCTACTCCCTACTTGCGCTTTGCCTACCTCATTTTTTATTTACTAGCTCAGAGTTGCGCAATTTCTTCATTTCACTGTAAAATGTGTGTTTATGATAATTTTTTCTTGCTTTTAATAAAGAGGCATATTGCTTTGGAATCTAACAAAATATCAAACTGGTAATAGCAGTTCCAGAACAGCTCCATTTTTTTGTTTTACCAGTGTTTGGGGAAAAAAATATATACATACTGTACACATACTATTGGGGTAAGAGGGTAAATATTCTCATAGTGTGTGTGTGTGTGTGTGTGTGTGTGT
>NC_092858.1:107423540-107428035 GCF_032062135.1 Pyxicephalus adspersus
TATATATATATATATATATATACTATGAGACTCTCTCTCTAAGTTTGGCCACTTATGTTTTGATGGCGCTGTTCTGCAGAAACAGCTGTTAGGTCTTGCTTGCTACACTAAATACACGCTGAGACTAAAGATAAGTGAATCGAAGCTGACAAAGTGGAATTCCATCCGAATTTCAGGAAAAATTTGATTTGCAACGAATGTGAATTTCCTCCCGCTTCGTGGTAACGAATTGTAATTTTTCCTAAAATGGAGGCTACACGTGTGAGGACATGGGGCAAGGAACTCTGGGAAGGTGGGATGACCCATAATGCCATGCATGCAGCCAATCAGCAGCCAGCCCTGTGATGTCACAGCCATCTTGGATTACGCATTCTAGGTGCAGGGGGAGACGTCTGCAGATGCTAGGGAGAGTGATAGCAAAAACCTCACTGTGAGAAAAAAATGGAAAAAATGATTTATAAGTGCAGGGGCACTTCTTAGTGCAGGGAGAGATGTCAGAAGGTGCTAGGGACAGTGGTAGAAAAGCAATTTACAAGTGCAGGGAAAGATTATTTGGGGATCCAAATAGCCATTATACAGCTCTGTCATTCCAGCAATTTGTTCTTGTTATTGGAGTGCAATTGCTTTGTTGAAAAGCCTTAGTGGCTTATATCTGTGGAAAAAGAAAAATATATACGCATTTCACATCTGCAGTTATTTGTGGTAAAAGCGTTTAGTGGCCTATTTCAGTACAAAAAGAAAAATATATACGCACTTCACTGTTGCAGTTATTTGTGGTGAAAGCGTTTAGTGGCCTATTTCAGTACAAAAAAAAAATATATATTCTCAGTTCACTTCTGCAGTTATATGTGGTGAAAGCGTTTAGTGACGTATTTCAGTACAAAAAGAAAAATATATACGTACTTCACTGTTACAGTTCTTTGTGGTTAAAGCGGTAGGTGGCCTATTTCAGTACAAAAAAATATATATATTCTCAGTTCACTTCTGCAGTTATATGTGGTGAAAGCATTTAGTGGCCTATTTCAGTACAAAAAGAAAAATATATATATACTTCACTGTTGCAGGTATTTGTGGTGAAAGCGTTTAGTAGCCTATTTCAGTACAAAAAGAAAAATATATGCGCACTTCACTATTACAGTTATTTGTGGTTAAAGCGTTTAGTGGCCTATTTCAGTACAAAAAAAAAAAAAAATATTCTCAGTTCACTTCTGCAGTTAATATAAGTGGTGAAAGCATTTAGTGACGTATTTGAGTACAAAAAGAAAAATATATACGCACTTCAGTGTTGAAGTTATTTGTGGTGAAAGTGGTTAGTGGCCTATTTCAGTACAAAAATATATATATATTCTCAGTTCACTTCTGCAGTTATTTGTGGTAAAAGCATTTAGTTGCCTATTTCTGTACAAAAAGAAAAATATATTCATCGTTTTTAGAGGTGTTTTAATTTACTTTTAATTTATTTAGTTCAGCTAAAAGTATGTCAGACAGGGAAGTGCCAGGCCTTGCACAGAGGAGTGGCAGAGGCCTAAATGTTTCTGGCGCAGGCAGAGGTCACAGCAGAGTAAGGGGGTCTGTCAGCAAAAGTAGCAGCCAGAGTCCTGCACTCCCGGTGTCATCTAGCGGTCGTGTCTTGACCAGCAACCCAGCGGTTCTTGATTGGTTAACTCGGTCATCCACCTTATCCCAAGTGACATCGGACACCCCCAGCAAACAGTCGGTGGGTTTGTCAGACACAACTCTTAGTTGGCATGGCCCGGTAGCAGGCCCTGTGCCCCCACCTATCCTCAAACTGCCTCTGTCCTTTGCTGTTTCCTCAGCCACAGAAGTATTGTATGCTGTGGGCTCAGCTCCACTATACAGCAAGGATGAGCTAGTAGAGGACAGTCAGCAGCTACTGTCCAGCCAAGATCTGGAGGTGACATTCGCCGCTTCCTCCGCTAGGCGGGCAAGTAGTGATGAGGAGAGTGGCGTGGGGGGTGGTGTTGCGAGTGGTCAGGCTCCTGACCCAGAGACCGTTGAGGAGGATATCAGTGACGTGCAGACACTACTCGATGATGATGAAGCCGAACGCACTTATGAGCCAGGTGAAGAAGGGGCTTTATCATCATGAGGAGAAGAGGGTGGCAGCTTGCCCGTGAGGCAGCGGCTGAGCCAGCAAGGTGGTAGCATGGCTGGTAGTCAGCAGGGTGGCAGCAGTGGGAGGTCGGGAGCCAAACGTGCCCGGGGTAGACTACCTGCTTCGCAGCAGCCTACCTGCCCGGGAAGTAGTGGTGCTGGGGTTCCCCAAGGCAGCGACGGTAGCAGTCAGTCAGTGCGGAGTGTTGGGGGGAAAATCGCCTACTCGACGGTGTGGCAGGTTTTTGTTAAGCCGCCAGAAGAGGTTAACATGGCCATATGTAGAATATGTGGGCAGAAGGTGAAGCCTGGCCAGGGTGCCAATGTTGGCACCACTGCCCTGCGTTAACATATGCAGCGCCACCATAAAGTGGCCTGGGAGAACCGTGGCTCCGATGTGGTGGTCCAGCCTGCCGTAGCAACCGCTGCATGACCCAGTAGCCCGCACTGGGTTTCAGGCCTTCAAGGCTCCACCACCTCAGCTGAAGGGAGCTGTATGTCATTTCCATCTTCTGCTGGTCCAGATGCTCCTGCTCCTCCTCCTCCTACTCCTAGTCAGTCATTCAGTCAGCAATCGATCACCGAAGCGATTGCCAAGAGACAACAGTATGCGTGCACTCATCCATTGGTGCAGAAGCTAAACGTGCTCCTGTCCAAGTTGCTGGTGCTGCAGTCCCTCCCTTTCCAAGTGGTGGACTCTGCACCCTTCAGAGAACTGATGGCTTGTACTGAGCCGAGGTGGAGAGTCCCAAGCTGTCATTTCTTTGTGAAAAAGGCAGTACTAGCCATGCACAAATATGTAGAACAGAAGGTGGGCCAGTCCTTGAGCCTGTCGGTGTCTGCCAAAGTGCACGGCAGCGCCGACCTTTGGAGCTGAAACTAGAAACTACAATCGGGGACAATACATGTCCTTTACGGCCCACTGGGTGAATGTGGTTCCTGCACAGCCACACCAGCAACTTGGCCAGGTGACACTGCTTCCGCCCCCCGTGTTCTCAGGCCGCTGGTCCTGCGACAACATCCGCCTATGCCTCCTCATCCTCCACCGTGTCCTCAGCCTCCACTGCAGGGACAATTCACAGTGCCCCTCCAGCATACCACATGTGGAGGGCATGGCGGTGTCACGCTGTTCTGCACCTGGTTTGCCTGGCGAACGGGAGTCACACGGGAGGAACTGCTCTGGGTGATTCATCAAGAAATCGAATCCCGGCTTTCTCCGCGACAACTCAAAATCAGAACCATGGTGACTGACAACGGGGAACAACATGGTGTCGGCGCTGCATCAAGGAGGGCTGAGCCATGCGCCCTGCATGGCACATGTGTTCAATCTGGTTGTCAAGCGGTTCTTGAAGTCTTCCACCCATCTGCAAGACATCATAAAAATGGCCAGGAAACTTTCTTCAGCCACTCGTACACTGCAAAGCACACCCTCCTTGAGCTGTAGCGGCAGAACTACATCCCCCAACATAGGCTGATATGCAATGTTTCCACCCATTGGAATTCCACCCTCCATATGTTGGACCAACTATACGAACAGAGAAAGGCCATCAATGATTTCTTGATGATCCAAGGGGATAGGAGTACTCCTATGTGTAACTTCCATATCAGCCAGTGGCAGCTCATGCGTGACACCTGCCGTTTGCTCAGGCCCTTTGAGGAGGCCACGGTATTTGTCAGTCGCCAGGACTACAAGATGAACAACGTCATTCCACTGCTTCATATCCTGGAACAGATGCTGGTAAATCTGGCTGGTCAGGGGACTGAAGACGTGGCTCCTAGATCTCATGGTCACATGAGCCCTGTGGGGGCTGAACTGGAAGAGGAGGCCATTGGAGCGCAGGCAATGTATAGCGAAATGGGTGGATTTTCCACTCAGGTGACAGGAGAGGAGGAGCAGGAGCAGCCAGAGGAGCAAGAGGGAGATGAGGAAGACGAGGCAGAGGACCCAGACACACCATAGCAGTATGCCATGGAGATGGAGGCAGAGAGTCCCTCCGAGTCACTTGCACAAATAGCCCGCTGCATGCTCACTTGCTTGCGTAGTGACAGCGGAATTGTCACCATTCGGCAGAGGGATGACTTCTGGCTCTCCGCCTTGTTGGACCCTCACTACTGGCCCAAAATGGGGGCCTTTTTTACACCCGCTGAGAGGGAGGACAAACTGAACTACTACAGAGACATCCTATGTAGTCAGTTGGCCGCTGCCTATCTGCGCCATCGTCCATCCTCTCGCAGGTCTGACCGGGGGGGTCCTCTGCACTCACGTTCCACTGCCATGGCTGCTGTGGAGGGATGTGGTGGCAGGAGCAGTACCAGCTACATCAGCAGCAGCCTAGAGTCCCTGATGAGTAGCTTTCTTCACCCGCATAGTGAAGAAACT
>NC_092858.1:107429179-107445812 GCF_032062135.1 Pyxicephalus adspersus
GCCACCTCCACACTATGTTATTGTGCCACTCTGTGGCCTCCTGATGCTGCCCCCACCTCCACACTATGTCATTGTGCCACTCTGTGGCCTCCTGATGCTGTCGCCACCTCCAGACTCTGTCATTGTGCCACTCTGTGGTCTCCGCCTGGATGCTGCTGCTGCCTCCACACTGTCATTGTGCCATTCTGTGGCCTCCTAATGCTGCCCCCACCTCCAGACTCTGTCATTGGGCCACTCTGTGGTCTCCTCATGCTGCTTCCACCTCACCACTATGCCATTGTGCCACTCTGTGGACTTCTCAAGCTGTTCCCCCACCCTCCCCACTCCATGACAGGGCCACTAATTTGCCTGTTTTGGCCTAGATGACATCACTATTTATTTGACCCTTCTTCTGATCTGTCAGAAGGAAGGAAAAAAGAGACCCACAACGGATCCTGTCTGTGTAGCAGCTGTAAGGCCTGTATGGTCCCATCAGAATTGGCTTATGATTTGGTAGCCAAAAGCAGGAGTGGGTACAAAACACAGAAGACATGCAAATATTCCAAAGTTTTTATCCCATCTACGTCACCAGACACAGGCGTGAGATCGGGTGAGGAAGAAGAACCTGGAGGAAGAGGTAAAGATGACGGCACCCACATGCTGGCCCGGAGACGGATGCCGGGACGATGCAGGACCCAATAGAAGAGACCTTCAGACCGATCGACTGCTCTGCGGGATTGAAGGTAAATATATATTTTTTTTTGTTTTGGGCAAGGTTTGAGTTTACTTCCTCTTTAAAGGTTGATTCTACATTAGATTTATCATCAACAATGCAGAGCTAGGGCATGCCTAAAAATAAATAGAATGGATTGCTTAGATAGGCCGAGCATTACTTAGATGGTTAAAAATCTAAATGAGACTGTTCACACCAAATGCCAAAATGGCACAGATAGCCACAATAGATTTAAATGGCATAAACTGCCAATCTGAGTAGAGTACATCAGCTCAGCAAATCTAAAAATGTTTCAAATAAACATTTCATGCAGGTAGCATAAAGCGGACCTAAATCTGGATGGCTTACCTGTACGCGTTCCAGCACAGGGCTCCAACATCTTCTTTTCTTCCTCTTCCAGGCGATTTTCAGCCATTTGATTGGCCATGCCGGGATGACGTACCTTCCTTCATACCAGCATGTGCTGTAGTGCTGTTATTGCCGGGTTTCCATGGCAACCAAAGCTGAGATTGCTTATGCGCAGCTTAACGTTGACGCCATACACCCAAAAAAATCAGGCAAGTAATACGCAATATTGCAGAAGGGGCATAATGACCTGCCAGATCTAGCAAACTTAAAAGCGGAAGTTTATTAAAGCTCTCTATGGCTGGAGAAGATACATTTTCATCAGTGAACCTGCCTAATCCAGCAAACCTGGAATGGATTTCTTAAAAGTCATTTGCAATTTGCAATTGACTAGATCAATTCCAGGTTTGCTGGATTACCCAGGTTCAATGATAAAATGTATCTTCTAACTGAAAGTCTGTATAGAACAAAAAGAGGGGATCTTGAGTTTGAGTCTTTGAGCCCTGTATAGAGGCTTTTTCCTGCAAAGTAAAAACAATAGTTAAAGGAACTTATAGGCCCCTTGTTAATGGGAAAATGATTAAATATTGTTAAGCACCCTGAAACTCTGTTGATGATCTTTCATAAGTAATTACTTCAGAGAACACGCAGTTAGAGAGGTTACCAATAGCTTATTTTAAAGCTGAACTTCTGCCTTACCTTTAGTCACAGTTATACAGGTTCCTCTCCTGTACTGAGATTGATTTTACTGCACACTGTGGACATTTAATGATGTGCATTAGAAGCTGTAGCAGATCAGATAAAGTCTACCTTATATTATGGCTTATAGACATTTAGCACCATCTATCACTTTCCTCCCCAGCCCCGACCCTTGCCTATTCTTTAATTTATTGGATTTTAGTCCTTTGAATCATGGAGGTTCAGCATCATATGTTACCTGGGGTAGTCTGTATGAGGTATAGTGCTCTGATGTGTTCATTAAGTTATGTACAACACTCTGATGGCCAATGGCCCCTACCACCAGCCATACTCTGCATGAACTAAACACAGAAACAAAAAGAGGCTCAAAAAAAAGCAATCTGCTATGCACTGTTAAAGTAACTTGACCAGGTTTCGTCCAATTACAAATCTATTTGTGCTCCAATGAGCAGACAGCACAATATAGGGGCTTGCTTCTTTAACACTGTAAGCCTGATTTTAATGAATAGGGCAGGCCATGGTGAGTGCAGGGATGTATAAATAATAGGGAGCAGAAAGTGATATAATTAGACCCCAAGGAAATTATGTCACTGTTTTTGAAGGATACTGTGATGTTTTCAGGAAGCTATGGACAGCACCCTGTAGCCCCTACCACCAGCCCTGATTTTCTTGTATTGCCAACAGATGTACAGAAAGTGATAATGTCACCGTGTCTAAAAAAAAAGGTATGTGGTAAAAATAGAAATTGTATCTATTTAAAATATATTTAGCATGTGGTCAGGGGAGAGAGGAGGAACCAGGGAAGGCAAAATATCAGCAGATTAAACTTCAGCATTTAAACTTGTTAATTGCATAAGAACATGAAAATAGTTTAAGTAAAATTCTATCCTTAACTTCAGCCTTCAGCCTTCAGGCACAGTTGCACAGGCTCCGGTTCTGTAAATGGACATGTATGTGGCTCAAAAAAACAACAAGTCTCCGGAGGTAGTGCCCTGGCTTCTCATGGATTATTGTTTTAGCTCTACACTGTACAGCGCATGAGGCGTGTAGTGTAGAGCCCAGCTCTTAGGGCAGTGGTGCTCTCAGAAGTTACATTAGAGTTGGCAGCCAAGGCGGCAACTTCCTCTGACCTGGTGATGACATATCCTGGACCTGTCATTGCTCCAGGGCACCTGCACACAAGTAAAGCTACGTACACACTTCCAATTATTATCGTCGGAAAACGAACGACGAACGTTCCTGCACGATATATACGAACGATCGTATAGCACCGATACTGCACATAGAGGTAACGACACGATCGTTCGTAGATATTGTACACACAATAGATACGATCGTTTAAGCGATAGAGGAACTATGTGCACGACAGGAAAGTGAACGGACGTTCGTTCATCACGCATGCTCTGAACATGGACGATCAACGAACGACCGTACACACGAACGATGTTCAACAATCGTCGTCCAATCCGATCCGCCGGTCCGGTCGTTCGTTTCCACTTTCGTCGACTTTCGTCGGCGTCGTTGGTTACTTTTTTACGAACGATTTTTTGCCCAATCGATCGTTCGTCGTTCGATTGGAACGATAAAAATTGGAAGTGTGTACGCACCTTAAGTCTGAGCCATAATCTGTAAATCTGCTGTACATACTTGAAGATTATGGCAGAAGCTCACCACTCAGTAGTATACAGTAGTTCTGCTTTATTGGTTACATTGACTTCACTACATCAGTCAACTGCTTACAGTGTGTCTTATTTCCTGGTTGATTAACAGCCAGCGTCACCTAGCCCTTTAAATTCTTAAACTAGCATGGTTCTGCAAGGCATACAGTAGAAAACATTGATTTATTCCTAGCAAAAAGCTGTAAGGTGGTTAGCTTGCATATATACGGTATGTTATTTCAATTAGTAAAACCAAAATAGATAACTTATTTTTAATTTTCATTATTGTAAGTTAGATTGCAAAAAGCAGTAATATTCTAACTAACTATTCCACTGCTGAAGATTCAATTGCTGTTGAGCAGCAGTACAGTTCTCTCACCCCTTTTTAAATAAGCCCCCATGTATAAAATGAACCTCTGTTTTTTCATTTTCTTCCAGAGTTCACATGTGATTGATATTATTATTAATAAAATAATAATCCTGTTTTGTTTTTTTGAAGATGCTTCTGTATACATGAACATGTAGATGAATCCCTACTGTATTATTATAAGAATAATAGGCTGCTGTAAGAAAAATGTGTCATATTTATACAAAGCATATATTTTTTTATAAAGTGTACATATCATCTGCAATCATAGGCAAATTTATTTTTCAAGTAAATATTTTTATTTTTAAAGTGCCAACATAATACACAGCACTGTACAATAAATACTAAATGAGTACATTTCAGTTATTTCTCAGGGGAAGAAACAGTTTTGTCCCCTCCAGACACAGAATATTAAAAGCAGTTAAGTGGGAAAACGAGTTTTTCTTGTTGGGGTAAGAAAGTAATAGGCTAATATTAATACGTATGCTATTAGGCAGCTGTGTACAATCTTATGTGTGACTGGGTATGCATACATGTCTGTGTTTGGATGTATTGTTTATTTTCCTCTGCTGATACACAACACTCTTTTAAATGAATTTACAGGATTATGATGACTTTTACTTTCCATTGTGACTTGTCTGTTTGCACTGTAAGGGGTGTTGCTTTCCAGTATGTTGAGCCCTTGAAATGCGCATTAGCAGATTTCTGTATAAGGGAAAATTGTTGTCATACTTGCCCATAATTTTCCTTACCTGGCAACTCCTGCTGACAGGTCACCTTATGGGTCAACTCTGTCCCTTTGACCCCCCCAGGACCCACCTATCAAGGTGTAAAAACCACCAACCTCCCCTACTCCCTATTCAGTAACAAGCCTTGCGACAGCAAGAAGAAGAGTGGGTGGGTAACTGCGCTGTCAGGAGGTGTTGCAGGAAAGGAAAGTTACAGGTAAGTATGACAACAATTTCTCCTTTTCTCCAATTTGCTCCTCCTGGCAATGCACCTTATGGGATGTAACAAGCAAAAAAATATTATAGGGAAGGATTAAAAAAAGAAATATATAACCCTTGAAGCTTGTATTGCTACAAAATATTCTTTAATGTTTCTTCAATGCTGAAAGTAACACAGAGGAGACTGTGTCTAAGAAGACATTCAATTGTTAATGTCTAATGAAAGTATTGGGTGACTTCCAGCTGGCTGCTTTGTAGATTGTCCCTGTTGAGAGCTCTGGTTTCTTGGGTTGAAGTCAACCCCATTTGAGAATAGGCCAATTTGATTGTTTCCAGAATCCCAAAGGAGATGATTCTTGCAGGAGCAGCTTGGCCTCTCTTTGGCCCACTGGTATACACAAACATGTTATCTACCTTTCTGAAACCTTGTGTTCTCTGTAAATAAGGAGATATTTTATAAACCATATCTAAATTCTTAGAATCATCTTCTTCTTCTTCCTGAATCTGCTCATGAGCTGCCTTTATTGCTGGTAGTCACTGCTTCCCAATTTAGGTGAAACATAGACTAAACCTTTGGCAGGGATTGTGGAGAAGGACACAGGCATACTCTTTTTGATGAGATGAGAGATTGGAATTCTGAGATTCTCTAAGCTGATGTAATTGCTGTAAGAAAAACTGTTTTCCAGGTGAATTTTTCTATGAAACACAGCTAGATAGGATGAAAAGGAGTCAACAAGGGGGTTATAAGTACCAGTGGAACATCCCATGTTGGGAATAGGGGTCTCAAGGGTGGCCTAATCTTTGAGGAATTGTTGGATTAGAACATTCTCTATCCATCTTCTTGCTGTAAATACTGATAGTGCAGACACCTGTACTTTTATAGTACCAGCTATTTATCCAGCTTCCTGTCCACAAGGGCCTCTTGTGGATGAGAAGACTCGCAAATGTCTTCAGGCCCTGCCATGCTTATTCCAGCAGATTGGATCCAGTCGTTGATGGAATTGTCCATCGACCTTGTGCCCGATATTCGCCGCAATGGGCTCCCTAGCCTGTTACGCTTGCATCTGTAGTTAGCATTGTCCAATCTCCTTCTATTAATAGGATTCCTTTGAGCAGGTTCTGTGTTGATGTCCACCATAAGAGTATGGAGGAGTTTATCTTTCCTCTTTTTACATCTATATACATCTATATACATTGTAATAGCCACCCCTATTTAGTGTGACATATATAGAATATGAAAGGAAAAGAAAGGGGCTTCGAGGCTATTTTTGAATTTTGTATTTCAGAAAAGAGTAATTACAATTCTTAATCATACATCAGTACAGTAATATATAAAAAATATTGCTTATCCTGTAAAAGTAAATTAGGTTGGTATATTCTTAATGATGAATTATTGGTTAGAATGTATATTTGTATTGTATTATATTATATTGTAGGAATATATTATATTGTAGGAGTCTTTACATATTGTATGCATATATATGTTTAGATTAGTAAGAATATAAAAATCTTTTCATCAGACATGTTCACTTACTTGTCAGAATATTATTGTCTGGGACTGTAGCAATCTAATAAATCTCTGAAATAGAGTGTTACTAATGTATAATACAATTTATGAAATATATAAATTCGTTGTTGTAAAGTTTTTTAATATGGTTGTAATTTATTGGTCTGGATAAGTATTTTTACTTACAGTTATTGCACTAATAAATTGAATTGTATTGTATTGGACGATGCTGATATTCTGAAATCAAGAAGTGGTTGGTGCACAAAATGTCTAAAAGGAAGGATTGAAAGTTATTATTTTATGTATGTAGTGAAATTAATTGGAAAATAGGGATGAGCAAGCGAGATTTGTAAGTTTGATCTCGTGGCAAATCGGGCCTTTCTCGTTTACCAAACATTTAAGCGAGAACGGCCTTGTGATTTGCCATGAGGTAGTGATCTCGACGAACAAACAAGGGGAAATGCATCAGGCGGGAACGGTGACTATTTCCTGCGGGAATGGCATGGCTGGGAGCGAATCATTTGCTCCCAGGATGCACAGCAAGGCCCAGCAGCCCAATCAGAGATCTCAGAAAAGGCATAAATACAGGAAAGGAGGGGTTAACCACTCCATCTTGTGTTCTGTGTGATGAAAAGAAGCAGGGAGAGAAGTGAATTGTGACAGGGAGAGGTTAGGAGCCTTCTGTATATCTTGAAATATACAGATTGTGTCCTACACTCCAAAAAATATTTCAGTGTGATACGTCTTGCAATCTATCACAAAAGCCATTGTGCATTGTAATAGGGACAGGTTAGGACCCTTCTGTATATCTTGAAATATACAGATTGTACAGTTTTTCTTGCTACCTCTTGCTAGTTATCAGAAAAGTCAGAAACATTTCTGTCCTACACTCCAAAAATATTTCAGTGTGATACCTCTTGCAATATATCAAAAAAGCCAAAAAAATTTCTGTATTTTTCTGAAAAATATACAGATATTTAATTCTGATACCACTTGCAATCTATCAAAAAAGCCAGAAAAATATCTGTATTTCTCTCAAAAATATACAGATATTTTATTCTGATCCCACTTGCTATGTATCAAAAAAGCCAGAAAAATTTCTGTATTTATCTCAAAAATATACAGATATTTTATTCTGATCCCAATTGCTATTTATGAAAAGAGCCAAAAACATTCTGTATTTCTCTAAAAAAATACAGATATTTTATCCTGATCCCACTTGCTATCAAAAAAGCAAGACAAATTTCTGTATTTCTCTCAAAAAATAAAGATGTTTTATTGTGATCTGACTTGCTATCTATAATAAAGCCAGAAAAATTTTTGTATTTCACTCAAAAAATACAGATATTTTAGTCTGATCCCACTTGCTATTGATCAAAAAGCCAGAAAAATGTCTGTATTTTTTTTTTAAATACAGATATTTAATTATGATACCATTTGCTTTTTAGGTGGGTTACTAACAGCTATCAAATCCCCACTGCAGATGTCACTGATTGACTGACACTAGGCCAACCAAGATGCCTCTGTGAACCGACACTGCTCCAGTGCTGAGTGTGTGGCTGCCTATCACCAAACACCCTGTCAGCTGAGCCTGGCTTGGTTGAACTTTTCCGCTAGTTATCGTAACGTCCAGGGATGGCATTCTTCGCCAGTGTCATACCTGTTATTGTGCCAGCTAGAAATTTACTTTACATTTCTGCTGCTTCTGGGAGGCCAACAAACTACAGATGAAAACCCCCAGTACTGCCACACTGATAGGTACCATTGCCTTTGCCTAATTTTTCAGCTAAGTACTGTAAGATTGAGGGTTGGCATTCATGTCATCAACTTCATAATGCAAACTAGCAATGTCATCTACCTTCCCAGCACTTCCGGCACCACAGAGCACATCGACAGTGCTGGCGCACAAAACATCTTGGTCTAGCCCTTCTACGTTTAATAACAAATTTTCAATATTTGCATTAAACATTGCTGGGTGTCATTGACGATGCACTACACCCAACTCTAAATGCCAGTAACCAATGCGCTCCACACCCTGTCTCAGGGCCCACCACCTCCTCCTGATGCTGTTGCTGCTGCCGCCTGTCAGTACTCCATTCAAAATAATTGTATTACACACTTCTGGGTGTCATTGACGATGTACTACACGCAGCTCTATTGCCAGTTACCAATGAACTCCACGCTCTGTCTCAGGGCCCAACACCTCCTCCTCCCGCTGTTGCTGCTGCCGCCTGCCAGTACTCCATTCACTAAAATTGTACACTTCTGGGTGGCATTAATGATTCACTACACCCAGCTCTAGATGCCAGTTACCAATGTGGTCCACACTCTGTCTCAGGGCCCACTGCCTCCTCCTTCTGCCATTGCTGCTGCTGTCACCAGTCAATAGTCCATTCACTAAAATTTTACACTTCTGGGTGGCAATGACAATGCACTTACACCCAGCTCTCCATGACTCTTACCAATGCGGTCTCCCTGGCGATAGCTGACCACAGGCCACACACTGGTCCTCCATCCTTTTGCCTAATGTCACTGCACTACTTGTCAACAACTTTATGGGTGGCATTCCGAACACGTCATCCAGGTCATGATGCCAGCTAGCAATTATTATTATTATTATTATTTGTATTTTTCCTTGTTGCCACTGTTCTATTACACTTACATAGCAAATTTGGTGGCTCTAACATGTATAGGGGGCCTTGCTAATAATGTTTAAAGTCAGCCTATTGACTTTAATGTAATTTGCGAAATTGATTCGCCGAAATTTCGGGAACCCACCTGAAGTTGAAAGAAATTTTCGCTAGACTGTCAGAAGCCTTCTCGCTCATCTCTTTTGCTAAATCTAGTGGTTCTGTATGTCTTATAAGTAAAGGGGAGAGGAGAACAGCAGAGTTGTTTCTCCGTCTGGCAGTCAAAGAGCTGCATTGACGGTTGTCCAGTCCTTCTTTCCAGCCAACCACCTCTCCCAGCCAGATCTGAGCCCAAGATCCCGCTTCCTGACCGGTTCGCTGGAGACCGCAGCCAATTCCGGACCTTCCGCAATTCCTGCCTGTTGTTTTCCTGCAGCCTAGAACTTTTGCCGAGGAACACACCAAGGTGGGCACTGTAGTCTCCCTCCTCCAGGGGGAACCACAGGCCTGGGCCTTCCGATTGATGGATCACAGTGATGAAGCCTTGGTTAATGTAAATGCACTCTTTGAGAAGTTTTCAGAACTTTATGATGATCCCCGGCGTGCTGAAGCAGCCCTCTGCAATCTTCAACAAGACCGATGCCTGGTTAAGGACTACATTTCAGACTTCCTCAGATGGAGCTTTGATACCCAGTGGAATTAAGCCGCTCTCAAACATCAATCCTGGATTGGGTTGTCTGAATGTCTGAAAGATGAGTTAGCTAATCAGGCTAGTAACCCAGATTGGCAGAAGATTACGAGAGCGCAGGATGGAGAAGTCAGGAACCCTTCACTCACTCTTGTATTCCAATTTTCTACCTCCACCACCATTGGTCCCTGAACCCACTCCACTTCCTGTCTCTATGGATTGCCCAGAACCTATGCAGTTGGGTCTAGTCATGCCCTGACTGTCCGCTGAGGAGCACCAGAGGAGTTTTCAGGCCAATCTCTGCCTGTATTGTGGCTCTCCTGGTCATCTGCTGCGTAACTGCCCCAAAAGACCTGGGCGCAGGGGTAAGTCGACTCCCTCACCCCCATCCAGGCTAACTCATCCGTCCTCTGCTCATATTTCGCTCTCTTTTTTCCTCCAGGGCCCCGACAGAACCTTTGAAGTACAAGCCATTGTTGATTCTCAGGCTTGCACCTGTTTCTTGGATGTCACCCTGGCCAAGCAACTCCTTGTACCCCTTCGCAACAAGGAACAACCCCTCTATCTGTGACTCGCAGATAGCTCTACCATCAAGACTTGACCAGTTACACTGGAGACAGTTCCCCTTCTCATAACTATACAACCGGAGCATCAGGAGCTTTTAAGTTTCGATGTGATACCCTCTCCACTCTTTCCCGTTATCCCTGGTATACCGTGGTTGCGGGCCCATCATTAACTGGTCCACTGGCGAAGTGACTTTTGCATCTGCGTATTGCCAGCAGTTGGCTATCCACTGCCAATCTGAGGTTTCGCTGCCCCTCTAGGAAGTTGGGCCCTAAGTTTACTGGTCCTTTCCCTGTCTCGAAGGTCATCAACCCGGTGGCTGTTCGACTTATGCTGCCCGACTCCTTGAAGATCCATCCAGTATTTCATGTGTCTTGCTTTAAATCAGCTGTACTGAGTTCTTTGGCTGGCAGATCCTCTCAACCACCCACTCTGGTATTGGTTGAAGGTAATGAAGAACTTGAAGTTGAGGCCATCCTGGATTCTAGAAGGTCAGGGAGCCGTCTTCAGTACCTAGTTAAATGTAAAGGTTTCGGTCCAGAGGAAAATTCCTGGGAGACGTCTGGTAATGTTCATGCCACCAGGTTGGTAAGGGCTTTTCATCGGGCACACCCAGATAAACCAGGCCCTGGGGTCACCCGGAGGTTGCCTTTAAGGGGGGGCACTGTCACAATACCTGTTGGTTCCCACAGCGACCCCTGCTAAAACGTCCTGCTGCATCCCGTGCCTGTGTACCCTGCCGAGCTACCAAACGCAGCACTCACTCTTTGTCTCTGGCTGACAGAACATGCAGCACCTCCTGTTCTGCTCACACCTTGATACTCTGCTCATGATTTCTTTGTGATTTCTGACCTGACCTGCGCCTGGAACCTGACTCTGCCTGTCTGCCGCCTTTCCTGTGCCTGGAACCTGACCTTGCCTGTCTGCCGCCTGCCCTGACTTGTGCCTGCATCCGCCTGCCACCTGTCTCTACACCGAGGCTGTCCAGCCTTCCTCTTCAGGTAGGGTGACCAAACATATTACGCAGCACGTAGGGGTTAAATAGGGGTTGCAAATGGCAGACGAATACAGACAGTAATAGAGGGGAAGAAGACCCTGCCACGAAGAGCTTACAATCTAGTAGGTGGGGGAATTTTGACACAATGGGATGGGAGATATGTAGTGGTGGGAAGAAGTGATGGTTCAAAAGACAGAAGAAGATGGGTAGGCAAGTTTGAAAAAATGGGTTTTGAGATACAGGCATTCAGTAGACCTAGTATCCTCATGCACTTCCTTGCATTCGCTTTTGTAGTTCTCGAAAATCGCCCATTCTCTTATTTGATTTATTTTGCACTGAGAAAGAAACACCCTTGCTTTCTTTGTATCGACTATCACTCCACGGTATTCCATTACCTAAGTGGGATGCAGTTGACTCTTCTGGTGGTTTACTAACCAACTGAATTGTACTAGAGCAGTTAATACCTGTTACCTGCTTTTCACGATCTGATCTTTCGAGTCCGCCAAAACGAGGACATCGTCCAGATAGTGGTACAGATATACACCCTGAATTCTCAGGAAGGCAATTACTGCCATTAGAATCTTGGGGAAGGACCTTGAGGCTGTTGACAGACCTAAAGGCAGGCATGTAAACCGGAAAAGCTGGTCCAGAATAGTGAATTAGAGTGTATTTTTGGTGTCTTGAAATATTGGAAATGGGTAGATATGCATTCTCTAGGTCAATCAAAATCATCCATATGTCTGGGTGGAGAACAGCCAAAATTGTTTGCAAGGATTCCATACAGAAGGATCTGATCCGTAGAGAAGTGTTCAGGTTCCTGAGGTCCAAGACTGGCCAAAAGTTCCCTGACGCTTTCTAAAACAGAAAAAGCCTGAAATAAAATTCTTCCTCTTGCTCTTCCACGGATCTCAATATTACTGCCTGTGATCTGACAATCAAAACGTCAAAGTAAAACAAGTTTATTTATTTATATTTTTTAGCGATAATCCTACCTATACAACAAAGCAGAAGCCTAAAGACTAAGACAAGCTTAGAAATCCCTGAAATATCCTAGCAGTCCTCCTAATAATTCCTATATCTGTTATTGGACTTGTGCAAGTGAGCACAAAATGGACTGCACACCAGATAGGTAAGAATGCATCCTTTTCTGTTACAGGCTCTTCTGCATTTAGGATTGTCAGTACCCCAGGCTACTAGCTGTCCTCTATTCTCCCAAAAATAATGTGATCCCTGGGCTGTGTAGTCCAATTGCAGCACTACATGTTAGGCACATTTCCAACAAAGCCTTTTCATTTCATTTTTTTAGATTATCAAACATGGTTAAGGTCAGTATAAAAAGCAAACATTTTCAGCCCTGCAATTATGAATTTAATATTGCATATGATTACTGACTCTAATATTAGAAGCAAGCAAGCTAAAAAAATATTTATGTATCAGTGAAAGTGAGCTGTGTTTTCATTTATATGCAAATACGCATTTATTCAGTATACTGCCACAGGCAGTAAAATGGAAATTCTAGGTTAAATATAAGTTGGGTATTGTACTAAACTTAGTGTTTTCCTTTGTTTCATCAGATCCCATGGAATGGTCCTCAGGTAATGTTCAGAAGTGGATTCTATGGACAGAACACCAGTATCGTCTTCCACAAGTGGGTCGTAGCTTTCAAGATCTAACTGGAAGAGACTTGTGTGCCCTTAATGAAGATGGTTTTCGAGTCAGATCACCACTGTGTGGGGATGTCTTGTATGCTCATCTGGATATATGGAAATCAGGTAACACGATAACATTGAAGGCCAAATGTGCATTTATAATTGACCCTAGAGGGACTGTTAATAAAGTAGTGAGCATGGTGTTAGTTTTTCTGTTTGCCCAATTTTTTAAAGTGGTAATTTGTTACTTTATTCACAGAAATGGCATTCTGTACACCAGTTTAGGATTAATACAGTATGGTGATCAAGGTACTGATTGCCACTGTATAATACCCCATTATAGAATAATGGTGAGAAAAAAAGATTGTCATTTCTTTAAAAAAAGAGACCCCAAATCTTCATTGCAGCTGTCTTTAAATGTTTGTAAACTTCAAAAGTGAACTACTGTTTATTACTCTTTTAGTCTAGTAAATGCACTACTAAATGTGTTTTAATATATCTGTTGTGATTTTAAGATATATATATATATATATTGTGCAAAAAATACCTGTCGATCATGTAGAAAATGAATAGTTGCCCTACACACACTTCCTCTAAATGTGAGCTCAAACGCCTCCTGGGATAACTACATCATTTAGCCCAGGAGACTTCGGGCTGCTACTTTTGCGCATGCCTGAGACATAGCCAAAAGAAGGAAGGCACTTCCTCTGCACCGAGATGAAGAAGGATTCCAGGATGCCGCAGTGCCTAATTGAGGACAAGTATAGAGGGATCAGAGGCTCAGTGGAAGTAAAAGAAAGTAGTGTTTTTTTTTTTTTAGTACAGTTCCGATTTATGATCTGAGTGCGTTTGGGGCAAATTAGGAGATACTTGATGGGGCATTAAAAGGTTAAAACATAGGCAGGTATGCATATATTACAGACTTGTATTGCATGCTTTTTTGTTTTTTTGTTTGTTTTTGCCCATGCTGTAATGTTGTTTTTATGCTTTTGTCTCTGCAGCAGCCTGGATGAAAGAGAAGACAGGATCCAGTGATATGAGATACTGTGGTAAGTCTACTACCTAGAGAGTCCTGAATGCAGCAAACTTTAATATTTAAAGTATTTTTCCATAACCTCAGTTTTATGAACACATTTAGTAAAATTTACTAATGTGCATGATATTTGAGGATTTGAAAACTGGTGAGATGATCGTATTGGCATTGTCCATCTCTTGAAAACATTTTCCATCTCCTAATGAATACAACTAATTTAGAGATCCTGTTACAACTCATTTTTAAGTGTCTCACTTTTCTTTCTATGACAGTGACTATGACACGTGCAAATATTGTCGTTGGAAATGATCTGACAAAAAGGCTGAAAGATGCATGAACGAGTGCTGTACATACAGCACCGTTCTGCCCTATGCAAAGGGGTGGGGGAGAACGGCGGATCGGCACCCTGGTGCGCACTCTTCCCCCTTCCCTCGCATTATGATCGTTCGTCGTCCATCGTCCGGAGATTCGCCAGGACGGTCGTTCGGACGATGGATGCCAGATTCTCATCCGATAATGGCCCTGAGCTAATTATCGCGTGAGAAACATTAGACATGTGTACTTAGCTTAAATCTGACTGCACTGGATTATACAAAGTTGTCTTGTTTACAGTATAGTAATAAATCAGTGTTTGGTGGGTGCTAAAATGTTAAATAAACTACATTTTGATACATTTCTAGATTTTTGTTTCTCAGAAGATTTAGGTGATCAAATCTCTATGTGTAAGTTTGTAGGTTTACACACCTCAAATTTTAGTTTATGTAGCATTATTGATAATGCAGTATCACCCTGCAGTTTGTTGGCCTCCCAGAAGCAGAAGAAATGTAAAGTTTATTGATAGCTGGCACAATGGCAAGTATGACATTGACGATGAATGCCACCCCTGTACGTTACGATAACGTAGCGGGATAGCAGTAAAACTCAAGGCAGGCTTAGCTGACAGGGTGTTGGTGATAGCCAGCCACAGACTCAGCTCAGGAGCAGTGTGGGTTCACAGAGGCATCTTGGTTGGCCAGTGAGTCCTTGTGTCAGTCAATCGGTGACATGTGCAGTGGGGGTATGATAGTTGTTAGTAACCCACCTTTCGTTCATTTTCAAAAAAGGGAGGCGATTGACATTTTCCAGAGACAGACGTGATCGGTAGTTCGTGACCACTCCGCCAACAGCACTGAAGGTTCTTTCGGACAGAACACTGGATGCCGGGCATGAAAGAAGCTTGATAGCATACTGTGCCAACTGCGGGCAGATTGCAAGCCTGGTGACCCAAAAATAAATGGCGTCACTACTGTCAGGACAGGCACCCTTCT
Source organism: Pyxicephalus adspersus (assembly GCF_032062135.1). NCBI lineage: Eukaryota > Metazoa > Chordata > Amphibia > Anura > Pyxicephalidae > Pyxicephalus > Pyxicephalus adspersus. The sequence continues at coordinate 107,444,283 of NC_092858.1, forward strand.
CATAACTGCTATCATCAACACCACCACCACCAGCCAGAAAAGACCCAACGTAATCGTGCACCATGCGCTTCATGCGTTCCCGATGGTTATGATGGTGCAAATGCCGGGGTCCCTCCATAGGCATTACAACATGTGGACACACATATAAAAGAGAGGGGTTCCTTGGGCTCATCCTCCTCCTGTCCCTCAGTAGGCGCCAAAACATCTTCCTAATCATCACCCACCTCCTCCTTCAAGCTGCAACAGTTCCTGTTGTTCATAGCTCGCACAATGTCTAGGGCGTGACAGCACAAATGCGGGTTGGACGGGTCTTGTCCAGCAGCACCAACATGGTGTCCCTCATCATCATCATCATCATATTCATCTTCCTCCTCTTCTTGGAACTCCTGATGCTGGGCAGTGTCCCTTCTTGCTCGTCCTGATGCTGGCTGTGCAGTATGGAGTGTAATGTCACTCCAATCCTCTTCCCCCCTTTCCTCCCCTCCTCTCCCATCGCCACTTTCCATCAGGCCATACAGGTTATTATCAAGCAGAAGGATGATGAGTATGACGTCATTCCAGCCTGACCACTCCCGACTCACAACGTTTGGGGCCTGCTCAAAGGGGGCCAGTACCTTGCACAGTGTCTCCATCTGCAGCCACTGGTCACTGGTAAAATAGCTCAGTTGTGTGGCTGTACCAAGGGCCCCGCTGCCTCTGTGCACCATGCTGACCAAGTAATGGCGGATGGCTATCTTTTGCTCACAAAGACACTGGAGCATGTGCAGGGTGGAGTTCCATCTAGTCACAGTGTCAAAAATCAATCTATGCGGTGGCAGCCTCTGTTGGCACTGGATCTTGCTAAGTGCCGTGGCGGCAGTAGGGGGTCCGCGGACATGGCTGCAGATGGAGCGACCCAGTCTCAGTCAGTCCTCCAGTCCTGGGTACATGTGGAAGAACTTCTGTACCACCAGACAAAGTACGTGTGAAGACCAGGGCGCATGGGTTATGCAGCCCATGAGCAGCGCGGCCACAAGGTTGGCCACATTGTTGCACAATACATTGCCTGTTGTTAGCCGGGAGGGCATCAGCCAAGCGTCAAGCTCTCTGTGCAAAGTGGACAAGAGTTCTCTGGCACTGTGACTTTTCTCCCCCAAGGATACCAGTTTCAGCACTGCCTGGCAACGTGTGCTTGAAGGAGCCGTAGTGGCGTGCCCGCTTAACCAAGGGTGTCCTCTGCTGCTAGCCTTTCAGGAGGAGTGTCGAAAAGAGAGGGGCTCACGGTGGAAGGAATGCAAGAGGAGGGAGAGGACTGGGGTGGCCCATGCTTTCCCGCCACACCCCTCACCGGGGGTACCAGGTGCTGTAATGCCTCTTGCAGACTACCGCCCACTGAGCTATGCAAGGCCACCCAGTGATCGGTAAAGGACAGGTAACGTCACACTCCGTGCCTGGTTGTCCAGCTGTCCATGGTGACATGGATTTGGCTAGACATGGAGAATGCCAATGCCCGGGAGATGTTATCTTGATGCCTTGCGCAGATACCAGAAC
>NC_092858.1:107447160-107460095 GCF_032062135.1 Pyxicephalus adspersus
GAAATTTCACTGTACCAAATGGTCTTCTTTGGTAAAAAGAAACAGGTATCAAACACTGAAATATCTGTATTTATTTTACAGTAGGCCAGAAATTTAACTGTACCAAACGGTCTTCTTTGGTCAAAAGGAACAGGTATCAAACACTGAAATATCTGTATTTATTTTACTGTAGGCCAGAAACTTCACTGTACCAAACGGTCTTCTTTGGTAAATGGGAACAGGTATCAAACACTGAATTATTTGTTTTTATTTACAGTAGGCCAGAAATTTAACTGTACCAAACGGTCCTCTTTGGTAAATAGGAACAGGTATCAAACACTGAAATATCTTTATATATTTTACAGTAGGCCTGTGTCCTAACAAAAAACACTACCCATGAAAAATAACTGCCAGGGGGTGGATACCAGTGGGTGTGTACAATGACCTAATCATCAGGATAGTTTCACTTTCACTTTCCGTATGAATGCAGCTTGTCATCCACTGCAGCCTTACATCTCTCCCCCTGCAGCCTTTCATCTCTCCCTGTGCAAACCCCCATATCTCATGAACAGTATGTCATAATTATAAAAAGTAGTGAAAGTTGAACATCAGAGTTGGTGTTTAAAAAATTAGTGTGTCTAGAAGCCCAAAATTAAACAAACAAATTAGTGACCCCCGGGGCCACTTACATAGCAAGAAGGTGCAACCCCCAAATTTATACAGACCTGTCACAAAACTAGAAAATGCTCTTAATACAGTACACTGTCCCCTTCCCTACTTTCAACCCCAATTTCCCAGGAACAGTGAGGTGCAGGTGAACAAAATCATAGATGGAAGTGGGGGACACCTGTGGCTAACACCCCCTAAAATGTTATCAATAGGCCATCGCCAGAACAGGTGGAACTCCACCTATAAAAAAAAAACTACCCTGTTACACATTGCTGGAGGCTTCCTGCACCTGAACCCCAACTTCCCAGGAGCAGGTGAACAATTTCATGGGTCCAAGTGAGGAATACCTGTGTCTAACACCCCCTAAAATAAATCAATAGGCCAGAACAGGTGGAACTCCGCCCATAAAAAAAACTACCCTTACACATTGCTGCAGGCTTCCAGCACCTGAACCCCAATTTCTGTGGAAGGATGTGGTTCAGGTGAACAAAATCATAAGTGCAACCCCCTTAAATTTCATCAATAGGCCATCGCCAGAACAGGTGGAACTCCGCCTGTTTACATGTCCCATTACATGTTCGGTAAGCGAGAAAGGCCCAATTTGCAGAGAGATCAAAGTTACAAATCTCACTTGCTTATCCCTAATCATGCATGACTCTAATACTCATAGAAATCATGTTACACTAAATAAGTACTGATTGATTACCTGATTATACTAAAAGTGCATCAGCCCATGAGAAAGTCTTCATGCGCATTTACCTTGCGTTTAAGCCTGTGAAAAAGTCTACAAGATAGGTAAACTAAAAAGAAAATTATTTTACATGCCTCCACTGCAAAACAAGTCTTCCTACCAATTCTAAGGTTTTATGTATCAAGACATAATAAAAAAAAATCATCAGGTTCCAAATGTTTTTTTTTTTTTTTTTCTAAAAAATCTAAATCTAATTCTAAACTCAAGTTGTTGATTAACACACAGCATTTTCCCTTTACACTCTTATTTCTTTACCAAAAAAATTATTCAGTTTATTAAGTTTTTTAGACATTTGAGTATGCACAACATTTATTTATGGTCCACCACAGCAGTTTGATCAGTTTGAGGTGTGACTGAGCTATTGCAACATACATACATAAACATGTGTATTTATATACATCGAATGCCATTCATTATTGCAAAACAGGAACTGTGTAGAAGAAATAATTTGTTTATGTCTTTTTTAGGGGGCAATGGTTCTGTTGGTGAATGCTGGCCAGACACAGAAATAGACTCCTCAAGCTCTGGGCAGCCTATTCATTTATGGCAATTCCTGAAGGAGCTTTTGCTGAAGCCACACAGTTATGGGAGTTCTATACGCTGGCTTAACAAAGAAAAAGGTAAGGCATCTTGCAGTTTTGTATAATAATATTGTTCAAGAAAATTTGCCATCAAATGCAGAGTTGTTTTATCACTGTCTGTACAAACATTGGATTGATTAGTACTACTGGTACTGTAAAGCATTTGTCAAACAATGATGGTAAAAGCAGCAATGGTTTAAAGAGCCTGTTCACCAATGCTAGAAATCTACCAAACAAAATAGGGGAGTTGGAAACCTTAATGAGTGAGGAGGATTATGATTTAGTAGGCATTGCTAAATCCTGGCTTTGTTCTTCGTATGACTGGGCTGTCAATATTCCTGGGTATACTCTCTTTAGTAAAGACAGAGTCAAATGAAATGGGGGTGTCTACTATAGGCCTTAGCACTATAGTGCCAAGGAAGAAATAGAAAATCAACTTTTAGCACAGATAGAAAAAGCAGCAAAAAGTGGAAATGTTTTATTCATGGGCGACTAGAAATGATACTCTGCTGGACCTAGTTCTTTCTGACAATGCAGATGTGCATATAAAAGTAAATCTGTGTAGCAGTGACCATAATATGATTCCATTTGTTGTAAGCTGAAAACAGGAAGCAAAAACAGGAAAGAAAAAAACGTTTAATTTTAAGAGAGCAAATTTTCCAATATTAAGGGCGGCTCTCTGTGACTTGGACTGGGAGACAATATTGTCCTCAAAGAGCACAGAACAGAAATGGGAATGTTTCAAGTCTGCTCTACAAAAGCACACTAAAAAATATATAGTCCAATAGGGAATAAGTTTAGGAGGCTAAAATTAAAACCTATGTGGCTCACAGCTGATGTTAAAAAAGCCATAAGTAACAAGAAAAGGGCATTCCAAAAATATAAAAATAAAGGATCACCTTCATCATTTGAAAACTATAAAGATAAAATGTGCAAAACTTCAAAATGAAAAACAGATTGCAAAGGAAAGTAGGGCAAACCTCCAAAATTTTTTAAAATATATTAATAGCAAAAAGATCAGATCTGAGCATGTAGGCCACTTGAAGGATGTCGCTGGGTTGGTAACTGGGGATAAGGACAAGGCAGATTTACTTAACACTTTTTTTTAGCTCTGTGTACACAAAGGAAAATGGCAGAGCTCAAGTCCAAGTTCATAACAGCAATGTCACTTAAATGAGTCACAATGGCTCAGAATTGATATAATTGAGAAACAGCTGGGAAAAATTAAGGTTGACAAAGCACCAGGACCTGATGGATTACAGCCACATGTCCTCAAAGAGCTGAGCTCAATTATTTTAAAGCCATTATTTCTAATTTTTAGAGGCTCTTTAGACACTGCCAAGGTGCCGATGGATTGGCGTAAGGCCAATGTGGTTCCTATCTTCAAAAAGGGAGCAAAGTCATTACCAGGTAACTACAGACCAGTTAGTTTACTGTCCATAGTTGGAAAGGCCCTAGAGAGTTTGATAAAGAACCACATAGAGAAGTTTCTGCTGAAAATATTATTATAAGTGATAGTCAGCATGGCTTCAAGAAAGACATAAGTTGTCAAACAAAGTTACTCTCTTTTTATGTGGAAGTAAGTAAACAGGTAAAGAGTGAATTAGCAGTTGATATAGTGTACTTGGACTTTGCTAAAGCATTTGACACTGTACCCCACAGGCGGGTAATATGCAAGTTAGGGTCAATAGGTTTAGAAAAGTCAATCTGTAAATGGATAGAGAACTGGCTTAAAGACCACATCCAGAGAGTTGTAATTAATGATTCATACTCTGAATGGTCTAAGGTTATTAGTGGTGTACCCGAGGGTTCAGTGTTGGGACCTTTACTGTTTAACATCTTTATAAATGATAAAGAGTTTGGGATTAAAAATACCATTTCTGTGTTTTCAGATGACTCCAAACTATGTACTGGAATTAAGCTCATTAAGGATGTCCATAATCTACAATCAGACCTAGATGTACTGTTTGATTGGGCAAGCCAAGTGGCAAATGAATTTTAATTTTTGCCACTAATTTTTTTAATTTTAATAGATAAATAGAAAATCATGCACTTGGGCGCTAACAACATGCATGCTTCATACTGTCTAGGAGGAATACATTTGGGGGAGTCAGAAATGGAAAAGGATCTGGGGGTTCTGGAAGATCATAGACTTATTAACAGCATGCAATGCCAAGCTGCAATATCTAAAGATAGCAAAGTACTTTCTTGTATTAAAAGAGGAATAGACTGCAGAGATGGAGACATTATCCTGCCCCTGTACAAAGCATTGGTCAGACCACATCAGGAATATGCAGTCCAGTTTTGGTCACCAGGGACATTGTTGAATTTGAGAGAGTGCAGAGAAGGGCAACTAAATTATTAAAAGGAATGGAGGAGCTCAGCTATGAGGAGAGATTAGCTGAACTGAATCTATTCTCCCTTGAGAAGAGACGTTTAAGGGGGGATATGATCACCCTGTATAAATATAAAAACGGTCCATATAGAAAACCCTCTTCCCCATTATTCACTTTGAGATTCTTACAAAGAACAAGAGGACACTCTTTGGGTCTGGAGGAAAAGAAGTTTAAACTCCAGATAAGGAAGGGATTCTTCACTGTAAGGTCTGTGAAAATGTGAAATCGGCTCAGCAACTACTATAGTTTGCTTTAGGAAAAAGCTGGATGCTTTCCTAGAAGCACAGAATATAACTGGGTATTAAGGCTTTAAAGAAAAATAACAGTGACTGTTGATCCAGGGAACATCTGATTGACTCATGGAATTAGGAAGGAATTTTTTCCCCTGTTGAAGCAAATTGTACCAGGGTTTTTTTGCCTTCCTCTGGACTAGCTATATCTTATAGGGTTTTATATCTGGGATATGTTTATTTCCCTAGTGGTTGAACTTGATGGACTTTTGTCTTTTTTCAACCTAACCTACTATGTAACTATGTAACAAAGTGCCAACAGACAGGGCTGCATTAACACTCAAGGTCCAGTGGCTAGGTATGCAGGTTAAAGAGGCAGCAGAAAGTTTTAAAATGTACAATATTTGTTATAATATGGTTCTTATTATGTTACCCTGTTCTTGACATATTTATACATATAAGACCAAACTTAGAAAACATATAGGACATTAACACAATATAGATTAAAAATAACTCAGTTTGGGGGAAATTAAGTTTATATACGTTTTTTGATGGTACTTTCTGTATAAACATTTTGTTAAAGGTAGCAGGTGCATAGATCACATTTAAACTTTGTATATGGACCTGACATATAAAATGAGTATTTGCCTATTCCCCATAATACTGTTGCTTGCTGCTGTTTCTGGTTCCTGTTAGTTTGTAATAGTACATGTCCACACACAAAAAACCTTTCTATGGAAGGATGGCCAGATCCTCTTTGAGGAGAACTTAACACTTCTGATGGAAAGTGTCTGGCAGAAAGTGTTTAAGAAGTCACTGCCCAAGGCCATGGCAGGATCAGCAGGTATAATTGTATTAAAAGCATAATTTAAAACCATGAAAACAACATTTGGGTTTTGATCACTTGTCTTTGTTTCTAAACAATTGTAAAAGCTTAATAATATGTGCCAGTTAGTGGCAGCTCTCTTAAAAAAGTTACTTTTATTTTAGGTTTGGGTCATTTTTGGCCTTACTTTATTATCCTTTTTTTTTTTATAAAACTTTACCTATAAAATGCGCTACTTGTACAGGTATTTTTAAGATCGAAGATTCAGCTCAAGTTGCACGCCTCTGGGGTATCCGAAAGAATCGTCCAGCAATGAACTATGATAAACTGAGTCGCTCAATTCGACAATACTACAAAAAGGGAATCATCCGCAAGCCAGATGTATCACAGCGCCTTGTCTACCAATTTGTGCAACCATTATAGAAAATCTATATGGTTTTAATACAAACTAAAGAGTTGTAAGCAAATACAGAAGAAGAAAATAAAAAGAAAAGAAGAAAATAAAAGAAGAACCAAAACACTGAATGACCTGCACACTGGAATAAAGCATTCCCATTCTTTCAGAGTTCCTATTTATTACAAAATAAATTTCTGTAACAAGCTAGACAAGGCTTATAGCTCTGCAAAAACTCAATATCTGCAAAATGTTATGCTTCAAGAAGCTTAAAACAGAATAGGAAACGTAGAATTCTTTACACTTTGCCATTTACTAAGTTATCATCACTACCTGCTTTCTTAGAGATATTCACTGATGTGAGACCTGCTGGACTCAGTGACCTTATAGGACAATAGGAGGTGGGTAGAGTAGGACATAGTGACCACAAAGCACTGTGAGTATACTGTAAAAATAATAAAAAAACAAATACATTAGCAAAACTTGACATGAATGTATGTTTTAGATCTGTACACACTACATGGAGAAGTAATTTTTTAGAAGACTTATTTATTGTTGCAGCATCAGCATAACCTATAAAGAAAAAAAGAATGAGTCTCAGTGTCATTATGGATGTATGAGTGTATATATCAATTTTGGGTAGAACTAATAGTTATTGTTTGTCAGTAGGATGTTTTATGTTTTATTGGTACTTATTCATATAATCCTTTTCTTCCTTTTAATTTACATTTCACAATACTGCCAAATACAACTGATTTTTATGGATAACTGTTGCCATTCATAGTAAAATTTATATTTGTACACATTTTTCTTTCTGTTGTTTTTTAAATGATTTGTTTTCAATATTTTTAATAAAAGAAGAGCAAGAATATTTTGACATTTTTTTACAGAGAAGTAAGAAGAGAGAAAAAAAATCAAAACCAAAATATACAGAACACTTATTGGAATGTTTAACAATAAAAACATGGTGCTATTGAGATTCGCTTACAATAGATACATTTTCAACTAATGACACAGTTGTAAAAAATATTTTTGCAAAGTATCTTTATTGTATATATATATATATATATATATATATATGTATACATATCGTAAACGTTAAACACTAAACATTTCAAAATCTAACTAATTGTGTTCACCTAAGAAAATATAAACAATTCAGAAAAAGAAAAGAAAAAGAATTCAGAAGAAACACACTAGGGAAAAAAAGGGTAAGGAAGATGGTTTGGGGGTAAGGGATGGGAGGAATGAGACCCGGGACCATATATGAACATTAATATTCGCTGTAGTGTCAACAAGAAAAAGATTAAAAAAAACCTTCAAAAGGACAGAAGTTCCATATTGAAATCCCCTGGCAAATAGTGGGTGATACAAGGCATCCATATCTTATAAAAAAAAAACTCCCATAGAACCATTTAGCTTAGCAGCTAAACGTTTGTTAGTAAAGTACCAAGTTATCTTACATTTTACTTGTTTTACAGTGGGGGTACCTGAGAATCAAACCTTCGCAAGTGTTTGCTTAGCAGCAGTGATGACAAAGTTGAAAGGTTTGGATTGGTGTTTCGAACAATTTTGAAGCAACAACTCTTCATGAGGATCTTTTTTCATGCTCTTCCCCATAAGGGTATACACAAGTTGATAGACACCAATCCAGAACTGTTTAACAGAACTGTCCTCCAAATATTTTAAAGATTGCCCTCTGCACCACATTGTCGGAAAAACAAATCAGACACACCAGGTTTAAATTTTGCCAATCTAACTGGCGTTAAGTATCAGCGCATGAGCAATTTATAATTAGCTTCATAGAAACCAACATGTATAACACCATATGCCGCAGTGTCCCAAATCTGCTTTGATTGTGAACCATCTAACGGTCAGCAGATCAGCAGGTCACATACATTGGTTTAAAATTCACTTCTGCTGAAAACAAGGACAATATATTTATCACAGATCCCTGCAGGTCTAGGTCATCTGTGCCTCTTTTTGATCACTCCCCTTGCAGTCCCCTGCTGCCAGCACCATCTCTGCCTCTGGATCCAACTCACAGCACATTTCCTGGTCCAGGTCAGGTGATTCTATGTCAGCTGCTCCCTTGCCTCAGAGAACCAGGGTATTCCGCAGATGCACTCCATCTGCTGGCAGGCATCTGAATAACACCTGGGACTATCTCATCACCAGCACTCCCTCTGCTGGGGGGATTGGTGTCTGAGACTCACATGGCCCACACCTATCACCTGACATCACCTTTTAAAGGAAGTGACCTAGCAACAGGAAGTTGCCTGGACAAAGGAGTTTCTTGTCGTTCTACTTCCAGGTTTCTACTGCTCCAGTTCCTGCGTACTGTTCCATTGTTGTCCGTGTACTGACCACGGTTGTTTCCTTATGACTCTTGTTTGCTGACTACCCTTGTTTGCTGCCTGCCCTGACCTTCGGCTTGTTTGATTACTCTTTTGGATTTCCCTCTGGCACTATGTTTTGGTTCCTGCTTGTTAACAGTCACCTGCCTAGGCAGGCACTGGGGCTGCAACCTGGCAGTAGCTTGCCACACAACAACCTCACCTCTAGGGGATCTGGGGAAGACCAAACTACTGCTTAGACCCTGCGCCCCATGCGCGTCTCCACCCACTGGGTTGGTAAAACAGTGGTTCCACCACTTCGCCTTGTGGAGCCTTGACTATATTGATGAGATATTCCCTTTGCCCAAAGGATATCTATCACATATCCCCTCAAAAGAGGTTTGTGATAAGGGATTATTTGTACATTGAGGCAAGGACTGACCAAAGTGACCCAGTTGTAAATACGTGAAAACACATGAGGGAGGAATATCATGTTTAGATCTAAGGGACGCAAATGAGCATACCCCTGTGTATCATCAAATTCTTGGCTCTGCAAATATCTCTGGCCAGCCAAACATTAAATCTGGTTGGTTCCTCAAATCCCGGTGAAAAGGCTGGGTTAACCACTATAGTTGTCAATGGAGTGTAGGGTGACATCAAATTGCCTGAATATTTAACATTATCCCACCCCAACCCCTAAAGAATGCTGTATGATAGGACTACCTACAGTCTTGCACATATTTGAAGGGATTCAAAGTAGGGTGTCCAAGTCTGTAGAGAGCATCTGGTATGCTTCTAAATTAACCCACAAAGGCTTGTGGACTTTAGCATGGTAAACAGACAGGGCAGCCAATTGTGCCACTCTATAATAGTACAGGATATTTGGCATTGCCAAGCCTCTAAAATATTTTGGACATGAGGTATTCAAATAATGTTTCTTGCAGACAGACTATATCAACACGTTTAGAGTGAAAATAGCAACAAGCTTTGGTTCACTTATGAGGGGAATTTAATCCCTGTATATTCAGGCTTCAAATATTTATCAGCATGACAATCGGTGTGGTAGATATCCCATTACTGAAATGTCTCAAAGCCACATTAGGTGGGATCCGGGTCTCCTTGGGTCCAGGCAAGGGATAGACAGGGTATGGGGTGAAGTGTGTTGGAGAAAATAGAAAGACAAAAGGGAGAATAGAAAAAAGAAACAAAAAAATGACAAGACTTATAAGTCATTGTCAATGGACAGAAACAACAGTGAGAAAAAATGGTGGGCCACACCCAACCAGCATCACCAATTGCGGAATGGGGAACACGCAGTGGCTACACCACAAAAAAAAGCACAAAAAAAAAACAAAAAAGAAAATCCAGAAAAGAAAATATGTTTCTCGACTGACTTTTTGTGCAAGGTCAATATCACCAGCCAAATTTTCCAACATAAGTAAAAATAAACAGTAAAAACAAATAATTTGTTCCCATGTGTACAAATAGTGTAGGAAATACCCTCACTGGCACAAAGATTCAGGCTAAGAAGAACAAAAATCAGCACAGACTGAAAGGAACCGAGCGGTTATAAGTAAAGTAGAACTGGCAGGGAATGGGGAGGCAGAGACCCAAACTGATAGCCAAAAAGTCACTACGAAATTAAGCTAAATATGAGATTTCCATCCTCCCCACTTCCAACCCCTGCATACACGTACAAAAAACAGCATGGCTAATATTCCAGTTCCTGAGCAAGTCAATCCACACAGTGGGGAAAAAACTATACCAAAATGGTTCAAAATGATAAGCTTCTAATAAAACAAACCTTGATCAGACATATTTCACATATTGAGGTAAAGATCATGACCCTGCCTTCAGAACAAAAAGGAAATGAGAGCCATGATGTCACCACCACACAGACACAAAAAAGAAAAAAGGAAAAAGAACTTACCTAAATACTTATCAAATTGGTACTAAATCCCCAAGGGGAGAGTTATTAATATCCATAGTGGTCGATTTGGCCAAAATTGTACTTTACTGCTGACAATTATTTTAAGTTACTTCAATGATATGAAATTACAAAAGCATAATGCTTATCTCCTGGCACAAATATAAAACAAAACTTTCACTGGGGTTACCAAAAAACTTGAAAGCTTGAAAAGGAAAAAAGAGCCAAATCTTAAAGTAGCTGAAGACCAAATACCACTGACACTTCTACCACTCCAGCCACGTTATGAAAGGCGAAAAGCCCCATAAAAAAAAATAAAAAAAATAAAGTGCTTCAAAACAAGCAGATCGTACTCCAATTGTTATAGGACATAGTCTGTACAGTACCAAACCAAGACAGGATGGTGAAACGTCAGGTATGCCTGAACAATACCAAAAAATAAACAGAACAGCAGGAACAGGAACCTCTGGATAAATTCAGGAGATAGGCGATTGAATCTCGCCAGCAGGTAGGTTGCGATCACAACGTGGAGATCTGGAAGCTGTAGAAGCTTGAGGAGAGGATAGGTTAGTAAGGCCTAGGTCTTGTAGGCACTGTGCTGTCTCCTCAGGGGTAGTAACCACATATGTTGCCCCTTGATAACGAAAGGTCATTCGGAATGGGAATCCCCAGTGATGCTGTACATGATGTTGGGAAAGGGTTTGAATAAAAGGCTACATGGCTCTTCTTTTCTGAATTGTAGAGGGTGAAGGTCTGCAAACACCTGATAGTCATGACCCTGAAAAGACAAAGGTTCCTTTTCTCTGGAGGAATGTAATATCTGTTCCTTTGTACTGTGGAAGTGAAACTATGAACTCGATCAATCTATAGGTGCTCCACGGGTATATCAGGTGCTAATTCTTGCAAAAGAGCTAGAATAGTAGATGGTAAGTCCACTATGTGTTCAGGGAGGCCACGTAAATGTAAGTGTGAGACCTACATGCATTTTCAGCATCCTCTAGCTTATAGTGCAAGGTTTGGATTTCAGACTTAAGAGAGTCAATATCCTCCTCATGGCCTTCTAAAACTGTGGTAACAGTCATGTGGTCTTCCAGCTGCTCAGTGCGATGATGTACTTCATTCATCTCTTTAGTGAGGTGTGCCGCTAATCTCTTAAACTGAGCCTCAAGTGCCTCATGTAATACTATCTAAAAATGTTCTAAAAAGTCTAAAAACGTCTAATGTTCTACTATCTAAAAAAGTAAAAGAGGAGGAAAAGTGCGGGACCTCAGCATCAAGTGATTGTGGATCCAACCCCAGATAGGAACACGGTAAGTGATCCGTCTCCTCAGGGGAGGAAGCAGGCCTGTCATCCTGTTCAGGACTACTGGAAACCTGAGCTCTGAGCAGGGCTGGCAGGGAATAAGTCAGTTGCAGCATTAGGGAATTATTTGTTTCTCAGTTTGTTCAGGAAAATGTAAAGTTAGATGAGAAATTCTTCATAGCAAGTAAAGTAAAGCATAAACTGAGAAATGTGATGAAACTTATCACAACATTTAATACTTTAGCCACAAAAGCTGAACAGTGTTGTTCTGATAACACAAGTGATCACAGTCAGGATGTACATGATAAAGTTACTCACTGTTGGCATTGTAAAATTTTAAGGGAATAAATTGATATAGTTAGAGCAGAAGTTAGAGACACAAACACAATTCTTGTTACAATCACAAAATAATGTGAGATAAACAGTAAGAATACAGACGATGATTCCTCCCCTTCTCCTGATACAGAGGAATCAGTACTGGAATCACACAGTGATGCTATACAGGTTGACAATCAAAAATCTGGCCATCGATAATCTGGTTCCTTTAGTTTTCGGGCATGGATAGCCCTTGCATTCTCACTGAGGGAGAAGCTGATTCTATTCGGGTGTAGTTCTGTCAGCTGCCACTAGATAGCGCTAATACATTATAATTACAGTCAATTGTCATTGTAAATCCTGTAAATTCAAAAATCCGGAATTTTCAAAAATTCGGCACTCCTCAGATCCAGAGGTTTGTATTGTGAATGTCAACCTGTATTTAAGTTAAAACTGAAAAAGCATTTAATTAATTTAAGTAAAGAATTTCCTTAATATGATGAGAATATCAGCATATCAGCCAGGACACTATCTGCATGGAGTTTGCAGGTTCTCCCCGTGTCTGCGTGGGTTTCCTCTTGTCACTCCGGTTTCCTCCCACATCCCAAAAAAAACATGCAGTTAGGTTAATTGGCTTCCCCCTAAATTGACCATAGACTACATTAATGACATATGACTATAGTAGGGATATGAGATTGTGAGTTCCTTTGAGGGACAGTTAGTGACACAACTATGGACTTTGTACAGCGCTGCGTAATATGATGGCACTATATAAATACTGTATAATAATAATTTTTCACAATGCTCACATAATTGAGGCATATTGTGATAAATATGAGCTATCCAAAAAACAGAGAAATTCTATGTTTTCTCTTTGGATTTTCATATTTTTTTTTTACAAAGGATTAACCTATTTGGGAAATTTTTAAATGACAGATGTACTTTTAGGTCACAAGATACAGAGAGAGACAGACTTAAACATTTGGCTTTCTGTGTGACAGATGACAGAGTGTTAACTGTTGACATCCTTAATGAATTTCCAAAAAGGACGGAGGAAGATACATTGCCCCTGATTCATCAAGCAGAATTGGTTTATCGCTCGCGCATTCGTATTCGCGATCCGAAATCGTACGCCATCGCGCTATTCAGCAACTGAAAAAGCTCGCGGCCGGAGCCGCGCATCTCCGGCAGCTTTACACTGGCGAGCTTGCATTAAAAGTCACTGTTC
>NC_092858.1:107464885-107507713 GCF_032062135.1 Pyxicephalus adspersus
ACTCGAGTCCGGACCGCGGTAAACCGCGATCGATGGCCGCGCGTACTTTCGCGCTTCCAGCGAGCGCGGATTTTATTGATGAATCAGGGGCATTGGCCCTGATTCATCAATGAAATGCGCGTACGCTGGACAAGCGTACGTTCGCGCGTCCAGCGAGCCGGTTTTCCGCGGTCCAGAGCCGAGTGCGCTAGTACACGCGCCTTGACTTGCCAGCCAGAGCAATAGGGGTCGCGAATCTGCCAATTAAGGTGATTCGATTTCAGCTGCGCGATTAAGGAGGATCTGTTCAGCCAAGAGCCTGGTCATTTCTGGCACTGCCTGGCTTTTCTTTTGGAGCAATTTTCTCTTCCAGCAAGCTGTACAGGTGATGGATGACCTGGCGAGACAGGCGGAAACGCCTTTTGACATCCTGGTCACGCAAAATTTCCAGGCGGCTACGCTCCAAGAAGGTGCGTGGTGCCCGGACCGTTTGGGAAGTAAGGGCTTGCTCCTGTTGGTTGCTGTTGTTGTTGCTGCTGCTCTTCTTCTGTTATGACAAGGAATGCGCGTGCGCACGTACTGAATCCCTATAAATTTGCACAGAGTTTCTTAGCCATTCTGGTCATGCATACCAAAACTTGGAGAAAAAGGGAGAAAAAGGAAGGAAAAAGAACAAAAGCTGCAACAAGAACAAGTAAGAATACACCATTGACTTTATTCCTCCAAAAAATGTTTTGGGTGTGTTGTCCCATAACTCTTTTATTTTGTTACTTCTAGTTACATGGAGCCAAGGAGAATGGCCACCACCACCACCACCACTACTGTTGCTGCTGCTGACGGCCCCCCCCCCACCACCACCACCACCACTACCACCCCAGGGTCTTCAGTCCATAGACCAACAGGCAGCTCCCTCGGGCCAGCTAGGTTGCTCTGTGAAGCAGGCCAAGTAACATCTAGGCCCCTGGTCCCTCAACCTGACGCCTCAGCCAGTTTGAGCTGGACCAGGGATTCTGCTTCCAAGGCAACCAGCTTCACTCCTGAGCAAAATGCAGCCCTCATGGAGTCTTACGTACAACATTTTCCTAGACTCTGTGGGGGCTTGCACTCCCAGACTTCCCATGCTGTAAGGCAGGGACCCTGGGAGGAAATTGCCAGGAGTGTAAATGCAGTGGGCAGTACACAACCGACCATTACCCAGTGTCAAAAATGTGTGAGTGACATCTTCAGACATGTCAAAAGGGTCCTGGCCACAGAGGCCGGAAGGAGTGGGACCTATTGTGAACATCTTGTGCAGCGTCTCAAGGAGTATGAAAGATTGGCGTTGCCATTCATTGGGCCAGAAACGGTGGTAGGGGTGGACTATCGGGATGACTCCGATGCTTGGCAACCATGTAAGTTTGAACTTTTTACATTACCTAATTACCAATGTGAATTGATTTTTGTATTTTTGTGGGATTGCAACAGTTTAGTGATTAGCACGGAGAACAAAATAACATTGTTTTTACTTAGTTATGCTTGGGGGTGAAATATGAGATCATTTTTGGAAAATGACCTCTTTGGTGTATTTTTACCTTTATTTGACTTGCATTAACAATGTGTGTATTTCCATTTTTTTAACAATAGTACGCCCTGAGACGCAGCAGTTCCCTCCTGCCCTCTGTGCTCGGGGTGATGTGGATGATGAGGATGTCTCTTTGCATCGAGATGACCCCGGCTTTCCTCCTGGTAAGATGAACCTTTATGAACCTTCATGGTATATCTTGTTTGACATTGTGCACGTAATCTGAGTGTTTCATTTCACACATCTACAGGAGGAGGTGGTTGATCCACTGCAGAGAAGCCTGGAGGAGAATACAGGTAATTTGGTTTGTGTGTGTGTTCACCCTTCCAAAAGCTAAGAAATAACCTTCGATCTTTCTATAATAAATCTATATATAGATAAAATTTGTTAAATTTTCTTGCCAGAGGATTCTGGTGCAGCCTCCCTTTGGGAATGTGTGAGCTTAATATGTCAAAAAAAAATTTGCGTGTGCGAAATATTGGGTACTTTTGATATGTAAAAACTTGTCACCACATTCATTCATTTTGATGTGATATATCATGTGCCTTTGTAGAACATCCATGTCTGCTGGTTTCTGGTTCTGAAGAGTTTTCACGGGCTGCGTCCACTGTGGAGGTAGGCAAAAACTGGTCCACTAGTGTTTATTTTGGGATGTGTTGGGGGAATGAACCTTTCCCAATGTGTTCCATTTGTGTTTACGGTCCCTCAGGTGGACATTTACCACAAGCAGAAGAGGAGACACCTGAAGTTTCCGTAAGCAACCCATGTTTAATGTATAGGATTCAGAAAAAATGTGTCTAACATTTTGTCTAACATTAGTTGATGTTTCAATGTCAGGATGCTGTATGCATAATGTTATGGTGACCCACAAAGTTATATTGTAGTAATTTTTTATTTTCCCTTTATAGCAACCAGTGGATGCAAGTGGATTGGGTCAACCCAGTGTGGGCAGCCAGCTTTTAAACCTCAGTCAGAGGCTGGTTAGCCATTTTGATAGATTAGTGGAGTCAAGGATGCCTGGCCCAAGTTCAGATAATTTGGAACCGGTCCTTACGCTCATACATGAAAACATAAATCAAACTCGCCAGGACTGAGAATTTAACCAACAATATCTGGCGGCCGTGCATCGTCTGATAGAAACGGTCCAAGAACAATCAGCCACTTTGGGTGCTTACATGTTCAGAGTTTACCATCTCTGTAACATGTTAAGTGAATCCCTAGGCCAACAATCTCGCCTTCATCAGGCGATTATTCAAAGGCTGGGTTGGCAAATCCTTATAAGCCCTGCTGGCCCCCATCTCCTGCAGAGCAGCCAGCTCCATTCTTCCTCCCGGCTCCACCCTGTGGCCCTGCCCGGCCAACGAGTGCCCCTGCTCATCCACCCCATGCCCCTGCCAGTCTACCCCGTGCCACTGCCAGCCCACCCTGTGCCCCTGCCAGTCCACCCCGTGCCCCTGCCAGTCCACCCCGTGCCCCTGCCAGTCCACCCAGTGCCCCTGCCAGTCACTCAATTTTTTCAGGACTCCATGAGATCGCCAGTGTGGGTTTGAGTTGGTATCCTTTGTGAAGACGCTTGTTTGTATAAAATAGCTTAATCTCTATTTTGTGTTTGCCCAATGTCCACAGGTTAGTAACCCTCGCAGTTTGACACTTTACCTACCTATGTTTCTTTTGATGCGGCCCAAGTATGCTCCAAATGCAGTTTTGCTATCTACTCCCCGAAGAATGTTCCAGTTTGTAAATTTTATCAAAGTGATTCTAATCAAGTTTGACGTCTCAGCTCAATACTCTACAAGTATTGCATGTAATGACCTTAAAAAAAGCTAAAGAATATTTCAGAATACACAATTGCATCTTTGTTCACTAAATGAACACAAATCTAGTTATGTCTAGGGACCAAGTATGGCACACCGCACTTCTCTGACACTTGTCTGTAACAGATAAATGTGCTTGCTAATAGGTCAACCACTTTTCTGTTGGTTAAAATGACATACTAAGGTGTTCAGCTGTGTATTCTATGCCAAATGTATTCTTGATGTTACAATTACATATATTTTGAAGAGGACATATCTAACATACCCAACTCTGTTACTTTTAAGGTCACAGGATATTTTGACCAAGTGACCAATAGAGGAATGGAGCAAACTCGGCCAAGCTGCAAAACAGGGTTGTGTAGGATAAGAGCATGTTCAATATTTTATAGTTCAAATAACCATTGTGTAAAAACTAAGGTTTCTTTTTTGTGTTTTTTAGGGATGGAATTGGATTGGCCAGGCTGGAAAAATCTTTGAAATGTGCACTCAAATAAAAATCAAATTTAATTCACAAAATCTGGCTTTCAGTTTTTTTTACAAAAGTTTTATTTTTTGAATGTCCCCCCAATAACTTAAAATGTGCAAACCCCAACAAATATAAAAATATATATAATAAACCCAAACCTATTTTAAAACATATATACAAATTTTTTTTTTTTAAAAGCGGTACCCCCTGGGCAGATCCTGAGGGAGGTCTAGCCTAAAGTGGTGCTCCATGGCAGACATCCTCCGGTGCACCCATTACAGGCTATCCTGTCTACTTCCTTGCGGGTGAGGAAAAAACAAATAATTTATTAACTGGAAGAGTTTGGTCCAAACATTTTTTATAAGTACTGTCCTTTTAAAAACCAAACAAATGAAAATATAAACTTACCAGGAGGATGTCTGCCATGTCGCCGGGGTTGGGGTGGCGGTGGTGGTGGGGGGCTCAGAAGCTCCTCAGGAGAACTGGCTGCCTCCCTCAATGTGGAGCCGGCTGTGTTTGTAGAAGGAGACCAAAAAATAGGAGAGGTAAGTACTGACCAAATGTAACAGTATAATTTGCAGCTAGTTCTTAAATTGCACAGTGATAAAAAATTCAAGTTATGTCATCTCATCTGACAGTTTTGCTGTTTACACCGTGCCAAACAAGAAAGAAAGGTTAATCCTGGGGCCAAGCTAATTATGGCTATGGAACTAAAGTGATGCAGTTTGTTAGCAATGAAGGTTGTGGGTTTTCACAAGGAACAAACGTGGCTAAGTGACATTTAACCTTTGTCTTCTGTTAAAAGCTGCTTACACATGAAGCTAGTCAAACACTCCTAATGATACTTGATGGAGCTAGGCCTAACAAAGTATCTCCTACTTTCTTTTCATGGTTTTTAAGGAATGTTCACAATATCTAAAATGGAGAAATACTTTCATTCAGGTGAGGAACTTGTGTCCTGTGGAGGAGGTGCTACCAAGGGCGCTGCAGCAGCTGTAGATAAAAATGAACAGCATAAGTAAAAGTGGGTGGGCAGGACTAAAGTAGATTTGTAAGGTTAAGGTGAATAGAATAATGCAGAACTTCTAAATGATACTTTCTGCCAACGTCCAAAAATTCAGAGCAAATATTCGTCAGTACAACTATGGACAACTCATGTCTATTTTTATTCATGCTAGCCAACAACCTAGAAAGAACGTTCATTTGATGCTTGATTAATGACTGGAAGCTACATGAAATCCTGCTAGATCTTTCTTTTTATTTATAACCAAAAATGGTGAAAGTAGTGTGAGAATGTGTTGAATTGCAACATATGTTACAAAAGTTGATTCTAAGGTTAGCTTACAGGTAATCTCCTCGGCCTCGGCCGCCTCCTCTCCTTCATCGGAGGACTCTGGCTGCAGATGTTGTGCAGCGGGCTCCTCCTCCAGAGATGGCTCCTTCCCCCGGGGATGGCACCTCCTCCTCGACTGCCTCCTCCTCCTCCCCCGGAGATGGCACCTCCTCCTCGACTGCCTCTTCCCCCCCTGGGGATGGCACCTGCCCCTCATCCTCCACATCCTGGGGGATGGCCAGTCGCCTGTGTGGCCGCTAAAGAATTTGGATCCGGCGTGATGGAGGGTTGGCTGTAATAACAAAATCAAATTTACAAAATTAATAAGCGTAGTAAAATATAGGAAGTGAAAAACAAACAGTTCTAGGCTAAACAATACTACTTTACACAAACAACAAACATTCTAAAACACCAGTCCTTAACAAGAGGAGAAGACAAAATGCAAAACTTACCAGACATGATGCGGTCCCCCACTTCGCGCACCAAATCTGGTCTTCTACGCTTGAGGTCACTCCAAACATGCTGTATTTGCGCGACAGTTGGCTGCGTACCTGCAGGGGTCCACAGCCTGTCTGCCAGCATCCCTGCGATTTTTCTTTTTACAAAAATCGACTGCTGCTGGTCATATCACTGCCTAATCATTGTCTAAAGAAAAAGAGAAACAAAATGTGAGTTATTTTAACAACAACCAAACACCTCTTAAAAAAAAAAAGGGGTAACATTGACTGATTTATATATTTTCTGTTACAAATTGACATAGTTTGGTTGCAAATGTAAATTGTTTGTTTGTTAATATTGTGTGTAGATATATATGGGTATACTATTACTAGGAAGCTTCCAGTTGCCACCCCACTAAGCTTAATCCTGTTTAAAGCATTGTAAAACCAATAATTGTGCTCCTAGATGTAAACTCTGTTTATCTGGTTTTAGTGAAGCATTAGTAAGTGCCAGACATATATATAATCTAGGGGCAAAATGTAAGCACTATTGCACTGGGTCAGATAATGCAGCACATGTGGATTTATTTTGTTGACATGTGAAAAAAAAGATCTATAAAAAAAAAAAGTGGAGAAATACAAAACACGGGAATATCTATGTGAGACAGTAGAATAATGTGCCTAAATGAGCCACATTCTAGCAGAAGGCTTCCACTGTCCTCCGGACAAAGAAAGATCATTTCCAGCCTTGCGTGATACAGAGGAGGCACATTATTAGTGCTCTTCAAATGATCTACCTCTGATTGAGCTTAATGGGGTAGAATCCTGAATATTTTTACAAACCATACATACACACATCAAAATATGTGCATGTACATAGTTGTGAATAGCCAAATATAGGTGTGTGGACCTCTACCCAGCTCTCATCTGCAGCTGTAATCCATTGAAAGAACAATAGAGGACGCTCCATTCTCAGCTGTCATCCGTGCAGAGGATTCCAGCTGCCGATAAGAGCTGGGCAGTGTGAAGAGCGCGGCAGTGTGAAGAGCGCAGCTAGAATGAGGTAAAATATATCCACTCTGTGGGCATGTGTAACGACATCATGGGCACAGTGTGATATCTGAGTGTGGGAATTCTGCATGTCATATCTTGCAGCCTATGAGGACACTCATAGATAATAGTCCCAAAATACCGGGTATCTACAAAATCCCAGGCCACCAAATTACAAGCATTTGAAGTGCACTGCAACAACCTCCAAGAAATGTGGTTAGTAGCAAACAAGGTTTTAGGACAAACACGCAAACATGGATGATGCATAAAACACATTGAAATGTGCAAACATGGATGATGCATAAACATGTAAAGCCAAAATAGTTCAAAAATGGCCCAACAAATATCGCATTCAAAAAATACTTACCAAACCAATATGCAATTTTGCCCTATCAAGGGTGGAAAACTGGACTAGAAAATCTTTATACAGGACAAAAATTGAAAAGTGGTAATAAAGGCAGATTTTGGCAATCAAACAATATGGCCACAAACACAATAACATAGCATTAACATTGACTTCTAAATTGCAAAATAGACATTTAAACATTCCAAATAAAAAAAAATTAAAAAGAAGCTATCTTGCTAAATGGTAAGCAAAGTATCAAATGCAGCAACATAGACTAATTAGGATAACACACAAAACAGCCCCTCCAAGAAGAAAAAGACAAAAGGAAAAAGCAAGTTAAACCACACCCTTATATATGCTCAAATGTAAGCCCAGAGGTGATAGAAATTCACTTGCAATTAGCACTAGCGCAGTCTGTCAAAATTGATCCTTAGATATGTAAAAACACACCCTTATATATGCTCAAATATGATCGATATGATCCTTTACATTTGTACACCAGTAAACAGATATTCTATTACTTAAAAAGTAAAATAAGGTTGGGGAGGATTTAATGTTAAAAGTATTTGCTATATATATATTATATATATATATATATATACACACACACACACATATATATATATAGATGTTTATATATGTATATGTGTGTATATATAGTATACACACATAGATGTTTTAAACATTTGAACAGCACAAACATTTTTTTAGGGCTAAGGGTAATATGTGTGCCATTAGAAAGAATGCTTTTTTAGGGGAACAGTGACTTTTAATGCAAGCTCGCCAGTGTAAAACTGCCGGGGATGCGCAGCTCCGGCCGTGAGCTCATTCAGTTGCTGAATTGCGCAACGGCTTCCGATTTCGGATCGTGAGTACAAATGCGCGCGCGACCTTCCAATTTTGCTTGATGAACAGGGCCATTTTCTTATATGAGCATGTGTGAAAAAGCATACAATCTCATTTTTGAAAATCCTCAACCCAAAGTTCTAATGAGAACATTTGTGAGTAAGTTAATTTTGATGCGGTTACTCCTACTTTAGCCAATGAGAAAGAAACAATATATGAGGCAGCTATATTTCTTGATAAAATTCTCAATAATGAGAACTGTAGAGATGTTTCATGCAAAGTTTCTAATGTCAAAATTAGGAAAAGATCAACGTTCTATGAACCTTATAAGAGAAATGTGTCCAGGAAAAATAAGAATGTATTTATTATGAGTAGGGTTGATGCAAACAGTGTGAGTTCTAAATATAATGAGCATAATCATTCAAATCATTATGATAATTATATAACTTCACAAACAAGCATGTAAGGAGGATGAGCAAACAACACAGAGTGTTTCAAACTTATCTCCATATAGTACTTATAAGGACAGAGTATGGAGGACACAATGATGAGTATGTAGGCCAATGATGAATGCGAGGTTCCTTCATCTCATGTACCTTCAATGGAAATGAGTAAAGGAACCAAAAATAACAGTTTAATTCCGTCAGAAATCATAAAAAGGGAATGTTTATAAACATGTAGAGCAATCTTACTTTACTACAAACCCAATGAAAGTAAACAAAGCAGCAAAAAAGAGTGATGCATGTTTTAAAATTAGAAGTGTGTCACCAAATGATAAAGGGGATGATCAGAATCAGAAAGAGATCAGCAGAATGCTTTGCAAGTTTCCAGCATGTCAGCAAGCCATCTGTGTCTAGTGTGTATGGGATTTCAGGGCAAAGGTCAAATCGTGCTAATTTGGGGACAAGATGTAGGACAGGCATAGGATAATACGTTAAATATTTGCATAAACTATCTTATAGTAATGATGTTAAGGTTATGTACAATAGGATTTTTGCTTGTTTAAGGAATTTGTATATATTAAATGCAGATAAAATATATGCTGTTTAAAATATATTTTAATATTATAGTACTATAATATGCTAAAGGCCTAAATTTTGATATTATAAATCAAATGTATAATATGTGGAATATATTTTTCTTATTATAGAGTTAAAAATATGTTCAATAATGCTAAATATTGATTGGAAAGCTAATATTAGCTTATCATATTATATACATTGAGGTGATGTGAAATGAATATGCTCCACATATGTATACTAGTTGTCTTGACAAGTTTATAAATAGGACTATGCTTAAGCGCCCACCCTAAGCACTTAATAAGGAATATACCACATTCCCAATATTTAAGAATTAGGAGAAACTGTACCAGAGAAAGCGATTTTGAGGAGGCAGCAAAGTCACTACGAGCTAGGCTCCATGAAAGGGGATACAGCCATAAAGTGCTAAAGAAGGCCTACCATAGGGTTAAAAGTAGAGCAAGAACAGACCTGTTATATAAACCAAATTTTCCCACTAAAGGAACAGAGAGCAAACTAAGAATTGTCACCCGGTTTTCAGACCAACATGCAGAGTTAAATAGTATCTGTAGTCGACATTGGTCGCTTTTAACATCAGATCCTACTTTAAAGAACTTAGTACCACCTTATCCACAATTTACGTATAAAAAGTTACCCTCCCTAAAGGATAGACTCGTTAAAAGTCACCTTTTACCTCAGATGATGACAGATGATTTTCAAATACCAGTTCCAATTACTAAACAACTAAATGTAAACTGTAACACAGAAGGGTTAGTGTACATGGCTTTCTGTAGCTGTGGGAAGTTAAATTTCGGAAAGACGAAAAGAAGCTTTAGAAAACGCATGTATGAACATATATACAATGTTAAAAGCGGCTAAATAGTAACCCCAATAAGTTTTCATATGGGGACCTGTCACAAATTCAACTTGAATGTGTTACGATTCATTGCTCTAGAAAAAATTAATCCAGACCAGGGGGGCGGTAATTTAGACAACTTGATTTTACAAAAAGAAGCAAGGTGGATTTTGAGCTAAATAACACAGAACACCCTGAACCCAGAACCACCATCGTCCTCCCTATTGTATGATGGCTGAAGATGCTCTGCATTAAGGGCGGAAGCATCACACCATCATAGACAGGTGATGCGTCTCCTGTAGGGGGCAGAGCCTTGACCCGCCACGAGGGACGCCGTCAGAAGAGCTTGCAGATAAGATGAGATGGGGATAGGTGAGGCTCAGCACGCATCAGGGATCCTCATAGCAGCTCAGGGAATACTCAGTGTGACTTTGGCTGAAGATCGTGGAGTCTGTGACAGCTGGCCAAATAAATTACAGGGTTTCGTCCAGGATGACAAGTACACTTGCCCCAGATACAGGTTATACGCAGAGTATTTTTCTATTTAGTCAGTTTTCATTTTAACCTGAAGGTGGGGTTTGAAGTACCAGGCTTCTTGGCCAGGTGAGGGAGTTAAAGAGCCCTTGGTATGATCAGGTGTAACTGTCTCACCTGAAATGCATCCTGGAAATTAGGCTGGGGATATAAACTCCCAGCCTGCTTATTCCTGTGGCTCTTGGCTTGGCTGCTGAGCTGGGAGGAGGTCCAAGGTGAACTGGGAACAGTGAGTAAAGACACTGACCTCACAGGATACTCCCTAGTATCCCCGTGTACACGTTACCCCCACTGTTTTAAGACAGGAGGTCTCTGTAACCACTAGCTCAGCTTTCACCAGCGTTACCACACTACCTGAGTCTAACAGCCCCACAATTGATTTGGTATTCATAAACATTTTACACCAACATTTTTCATCGCCCCATATAGCAGGCTATGCAATGGTGGCAAAAAGAGACTGTCGTCTGCCACCCAGAAAGTAACAGTGTATTGCTTCATCAACCACAGGGCAATTTGCAGCAATTTGTCCTTCTTCCTGGCAGCGATAACAAATAGCATGTTTGGCTCCATCCAGGGGGGGCTAGCGTTCCCAGTCTCTCCCGCCATACATTGACTGGAGTCTGTCTATTACCCTTAGCTCACCTTTTTTCGTTCTCTCCACCCTCATTCCTTTGGTTCACACTTATCCACAGCTGGAGATGGTCTGGTGTTGGGGTGGAAAGTCCGTGAGTACTGAAGGGAGGTGTTTAAGTTCTCGGCAGCCAAGTACCTTTTCACTAGGTCCACCAGCCTATCGGCTGTTGAGGGGTCTCCATGGCTCACCCACTTTTGTATGGAAACAGAGAGGGATCTTAGGAACCGTTCCATAACTTCTCGTTCCACAATTTGCGGTCCTGACAACAGCTCCGGTTGTAGCCACTTCCTTGTTAGATGTATCAGGTCATACATCTGGGATCTGGGAAGTTTTCCTGCTTGATAGGACCAGTTATATACCCCTTGGGCCCTGACAGCCAGGGTGACACCCAGCCGTGCCAGTATTTCTGCCTTAAGGCGGACATAGTCGCTTGCTTCCAACGGCTTTAGGTCATAATAGGCTTTTTGGGACTCTCTAGATAATAGCGGGGTCATTAATCCTGCCCACTCTTCCCTAGGCCAACTTTCCCTCTCGGCAGTTCTTTCAAATGTTTCAAAGGTCAAAAACACCTCGGGATCATCATCCGCAGTCATTTTTTTCAACAACTGGCTTACCCGAAACACTGGCGAACGCCCAGCACCACTCTTGGTGTCAGCCTGCTCTCGTAAAGATATCTGCTGTTTGAGGGCATCTAATTGTTGTTGGTAGCTCTGTGCTTGTATTTCCAACATTTCCTTGTGGCAGGCCTCCGCTTTTTCCAGACCTAGCAGCAATTGTTGGTTATTAGGCTTTTGCTCCACATTGGCCTGCTGCTGGTTGGCATTGGCCTGCTACTGGTTGGTATTGGCCAAAACAAGCCGTTTTAGTATCTCCTCCATGCTGGCCTTCCAAACACCCGCTTATAAAGCTGCCCGCATCCTCCACCATATGTGAGATTGCCTGTAGCAACGGGGGGTGTTTCAAAGCAGGAAACAGGCCCAGCAGGTTTTAAGTGCACCAAGAGTTTACTTCACTTTACTATTTACACGCAAAACAGGCAAAATAAAGTGAAGGTCATCCAGAATTGGCCACGCCTAATTAATAAAAAGCAGGCACGTGCTTTTTTGGGGATCGCTGGCTATTATAGGTGCTTTATTCCTCACTTTGCATCCCAGGCCGTTCCCCTGACAAATTTGACAAAAGGAAAGGGATCGGTAGTGGTTAAATGGTCCCCAGAAGCAGAAGCTGCATTTGGGGCAATAAAAAAGGCTTTGTCAAGCAAAACCAGTGCTATATTCTTCTGATTTTTCTAAGGAGTTTTTGGTGCAGACGGATGCGCCCGATGTCGGACTAGGAGCAGTGCTATCCCAGGTTCAAAATCTGGTGTACAGATGGGGAATGCCGATGCTTTATCTTGGGTTCATACCTACTTGGCAGCCTGTGTCCCAACCCTAAGGTATGTGACTGCTGGCCAAATAAATTACAGGGTTTCGTCCAGGACGACAGGTACACTTGCCCCAGATACAGGTTATACACATAGTATTTTTCTGTTTAGTCAGTTTTGCTTTTAACCCAAAGGTGGGGTTTGAAGTACCAGGCTTCTTGGCCAGGTGAGGGAATTAAAGAGGCCTGGGTATGATCAGGTGTAAGCGATCTCACAAGTCATAGAAACATGAACACATTGTGGATTCGTTTTAAAGGTCTCTAATATATAAGTGCATTCAAACCATTAAGTAAGAAACTCTGAAAATGTTAGCATAAATTGTTGATTTTAGTTATTGGTTTTCACAGTGGCAAATAGGCATTGGTTGGCTGAATAACAGCAGACAATTGTTTGATTTGGATTCTGGAAAAACGTGGTCGTTATTGAGCTTGTAAGTGCAAAATTATTCCAGAATGGGTTTTTTCACTTGGTATATGGGCACATATTATATATATATGTATATATAAGTGGGTAATGAGAATATACGCTGATTTTTTTCTTTATATACTTTAAATTATCTGGCTTTATAGCCTTTGGATCTTTGATAATTAGTAGTATTGGGGCAGAGGGTATTTTTTTGGTAATGCACTATAGATTCACTACATGGTCACCCTTTATATCGGACATATTTCAAGTGTCCTTCCCCCCTTTTTTATTTATTTATTTATTTTTTTTAACTTTTTTGCACATTAACAAATGAACAGATTACACTTATGTGTAGTCTTCGCTTGCTTGGTATTTGGTTATATGACACGAATATACATGTTTTTTGTTTTTTATATACCTTTATAATGGAGGGTTGTTTAATCTCAGCAAATGCATCAGGTGATGGTGTAAGGGTTTGAGTTTGTTTATACACTTTTTGGTCAATTTGGTTTTCATACTTTATAAAATACAGATAAGAAAAGACTGGCCTGGTGAAACTTTTGAGGTCCCTAGGTGCAATTTGAGCATCACCTGTTGCCCCACCTCGTTCTGCCTGCAACCTCTTGACATCTGAGGGGAGTTCGCAAAATAATTGGTACAAAATGTTTGAGACACTGTGATTATGTTGTTAAATTAATTTATTGATGTATCTGTTTACAATTTATATGTATTTTTAATTGTAGAACCATGTCCTCTTGAAGAAGTGGGCGAGTTCCACGAAATGCGTAGAGGTTTTTGGTGGTTATGTCATTGGATGCACATTGTTAGATTAATAAGCATATATGATATACATCTGATTTGTTTTTAAGGATTTGTATTAAAGTTATAAATTTTAGTATGTGAATTGGTAATTATTGGAATCTGATGTAAATTTTTCCTTGAATGTCCCCCTAAGCCCTAAAAAAGCCCTAAAAAATTTTTTGTGCTGTTCAAATGTTTAAAACATCTATATGCGCTAAGAAAAAAGCATATTTTAAAATGACTTCTTTCCTGTTGGGGAAGAGTTAGCTCCTTCAGCTCCTCTACATAGGTGCCTATCTAAACGCTTACGATGCCTGATCAGGGGAGCCGCCTGGGGGTAAATCTTGCGACTTTCCACGGGCGAAACCTCGGCTTTATAAATATAATTGGAATTACTATAGTTATTATAATAATAATAATAAAAATATATTATATATATATATATTTATAATTATTGTAGGATATAATTATATATGTATCTAAATATATATATACTATATATACTTTTAACATTAAATCCTCCCCAACCTTATTTTATTTTTTTATTTAATAGAATATCTGTTTACTGGTGTACATATCTAAAGGATCATATCGATCATATTTGAGCAAAATTGCATATTGGTTTGGTTAGTATTTTTTGAATGCAATATTTGTTGGGCCATTTTTGAACTATTTTGGCTTTACATGGAAGTGTGGGTTTACATGTGTTTTGTTTGTTCTTTTTAATGTTTTTGTCATTTAGAGTAAATTTTAGTGATGTGTGTGTTTTTTTTTGGTATTGATGTGTTTTTATATTTTGTTGTGACCTTTTAGCAAATGTTTCTTTTGAATAAAGTTGTTTCTAAAATGTTGTTTGTTTTTTGGGGTTTGTTGTTATGTGATCTCCTTTCCAATCTCCCAGGACACACAGTTAAAAAGACAATTGTGATTGTTTTTAAGCTGTTCCTTTCTCTGAATTATTTGTAAGGCTAAAAACAGCACAGTTGTCTTGTTAAAACTCAGTTGTTTGATGCGCATAGTTGTGCGCCAAACTTCAGGAGCGTGTAGCTCATAGTTGTCTGCCACGGCAGACCATCTATGTACGCTTGAACTGTTCTATCAGTTAAAAAATGCACCGTACTTTTGCACAGTCCTCATTCAGGTAAGTTTGTATTTTTTTGTGTATATTGCTTGTTTGCTTCATATGCACTCATGTATGTAAAGACATGAGTGCACATAAAGCCAAACATGTATGTATGTATTTAGATGTGTGTACATATACATAGAAAAGAGAAATTACAAGAAGAAATAGGCAAAGAGGACTTTTTAGACCATATTGCTTCACATTGAAAAGATTGCCTATTTCTTCCTATGATTTCTGATATCATGGGCTTTGCTACAAGCAACATTCATGGGGGACATTGCTTCTGGTTAAAAGAAGGAATCCACCTTTATGTGCTTCTACTAACAAGCTGAGGTGAGTAAGTCAAAAATATATAGTGGGCCAAGATCTAAAATGCCATTCAAATCTGCAAAAACACCCTGAAGGGATGGAAAAGCAAAAAAATGTTTGGCACAAAGTGGATTTGGCCTTGTAAGTTTGATATACTAGTACTATTTGTTTTGTGTAAACACCTAAATAATGCATACACTCCAGTATTTATGAGCATTAGGTTAAGCAACAACACAAAATCTGTTCATTTCTAAGAGTGCTTGTGAGCTTGGCAATCAATGTACTTTGATGTTGTGCTTGGCAACCTGGACCTTCTTTCCATCACCATCAGGTGTGTTAGAATGAGTATACAACTCAGCTGGACAACTAATTGACAACCAGTTTGGACAGCAAGTAGAAGTGTGCTTGTATACAATAGTACTAAGATCAGGCAGCAAAGCACAATGACAACAAATCTATAACACAACTACAAATGAACAGAGGAGTTGTGTGGGGACAAATCAACATGAGTGCAAATGTCAGACTAAAAAAAAACAAAAAAGAAAAAAAATCATGACAATTTATTCAGAAAAGGACTATGTACATAATACATTCAAATACCAATATGTGACAAAGGCAACGAGGGGGGTCAAGTAGGAGCTTGGTGTGGAAACCATGCAGACATTTGTACTCAATACATGTGGAAAAAATGTCTACACGGACTGTTTCCCCAGCGTTTAACCTAAAGCTTTTAAAGCCCATGTTTGAAGTCCCCATGCATTCCAATGTGCTAATCTACACCAGGACCTTTCCTTCAGGCACGTTTTTGAGTGTTATCTTAAACATTGCTTGCAACGTTTAAAAATTTAAAACGGTGAATAAACACAGGAAAACGCACAAAAACGCTTGAAAATGCTTCCATTTAAGTCAATGGAGGCTTTTTCAAGCATTTTTAAGCCTTTATGAAAGCTTCCGTTGTAAACAATGATATTTTTTTTAAACATTTTTATCAGGACATTGGACTCTGTAAGCCCCTTTTATTAAGGAGACTCCCAGATCTCCACCACCCCACCCTGGGGAATGAGTACAGGGGTACATAAACCCCTTACTCATTCCCTGAAAGGGTTAAAATATGTGTAAAAAAATTGGACGAGGCTTTAATGTTAAATTATTTTTTTAAACGTGTATGTTTGTGTAACTTAACTTTTTTTTTTTTTACAGGTTATCCCAATGACAGGATGATTTCCTGTCCAAAAAATCACATCAATGCATACCATCCAATTAAACTTACTTGATTAACCCCCCCCCCACACACACACACACACATAAACCAGTCCAGTTAAAATAGTACTAGTGAAAATGCATATGTATTTGTATACATTTAAATGTATTTTGACATACACACACAAGTGAAATCCCTAAACGTTCCTTAATACAATGTATTATACCATGTTTGCCTATAATCCTTAAAACTAGAATGACATTTTTATCAAGTCACAAATGTTTGTTCACATATTTTTTTACACTCATACTATTGTGTGATGACATATTAGAAAATGCTACTTAGTATATATCCAGCTTGATAGAAATTAGTTTGCAGTGTTGCAACCAAAAGAAAAAGTATCAAGAAGTGCAACAAATGTAACTATAAATGAAGCAAGTTTGTGATTGAGTGGAATGTAACATAAAAAAGTAACACTGTTTTAAAAAAAACCATCAAGCATTAAAGATTCAAACTGACCTGTAAAATGGACTGGAAATGTGCACAGAACAGGGCGCAGGTGTGTGCTAATCAATTGCTATCACCTCACCATTGAGGTTAACATCTCCTTGTGAATTGGGCAGCTGAAAATTTATCGCCTTAATTGGCATATTTGAGATCTTTGCAGGAAACCGGCAGGCGAGTTCACTAGAACTCTGGCCCGACTCGCTCTAATAGAGGTTGTTGACCGGCGCGTACTTACGCGCATTTCATTGATGAATCAGGCCAACGGTTGTTAAAGACACATAGTAAAGGAAATCCTTGGGAGGATTAGGTTACAATTTAACCAACAGTGGGTTAAATTAGGAGTTGAAGGACAATAAATAACCTCAAACAAGTTAAAGAAGACAAACAAAATAATTTGCCATGGTACTGTGTAATTATTTGTTACGTGTTTGTTTGTCAAGTCCTATATGTTTATGGTACCAATAAATTAAACTTTATTTAGAACAATGTTATAAGTTTAAAGATTATTGTTGAATTATGACTTTGACTTTATTATTTGATGTTTATTAGTTGGAAAAGTCCTTTATAAAAAAAAGTTAAACTCATAACAATAATCTCTTTAATAGAATAAGATAAAATAATATTATTAAAGAAATAAAATGATGCATTAATAATATCTATTTTTTATTACTAATTAAAATGAAAAACATTTAAATACTGGTTCTGGGATGATAGGTTGATATTTTGGGTAAATTGTCTGAATGGTTGAAAGAGGTTAACAAAATTGTTATGTTACTCATTTAGGTATTGGATTAATTATCATACATTGTAGAAGTAGTTTAAATTGGAGAGTCTACAATGATTGACAACCAACAGCTGTTTACTAGTATAATTGCTTACAAGTATGAGGTATAAAACTATAACGGATCATTGCAGAGGTAATTATTACAAGACAGTATCGCTTTTCAGAGTTGGTATTATTAAAATGTTTTTCTTATGCATTGTGTCAATATTATATATATATATATATATATATATATTATATTTAATAATTGTTTTTTAGTGAAATTACTGAAACCGACGATGGAGAGTAAATGCACAACTCTCTATTATTATTTTAGTTACGATTATTTTACATTATGCTGACATACTTCAATCAAGTAATAAGTATATAATAATAAGGAAAAGTTGAACTATATGACGTTACATATTGATATCAAGATAATGAAAATGATTTCACAGATATAAACAATACAGATCCATATGCCACGAAGAAGCAATATGGAATTATGATTCAATATAATATTTAAAAAATATGGTTACAAGGGAATAAATAAAAACTGTGCTTATTATCAAGGTTTTTGTTCAAAAGAAACACATCAATGAATGTAGATGAATAATACTTCACAATATACTACTTTCTTATTACAACAAGAAAAAATAATTTACATAATCATTTTTATGTTTGATGAATACAAGTATCATATGAAAGTTCATATCATGTATAGATATATGGTACACTGTGATGAACATAGTATAGAAAAACTAATTTTAGTTTATAAAGACAGGGCAAGAAGACTTCAATCAAGAAAGGAGAATAATCGTTATTGAACTTCATGATGACTTTATGATGACCTCATCCCAAAAGGTGTCAGTTTTTCCCTAAATTAATATAAACCTTATTAGAGGAACATGGATAATTAATAAACTTGAAACATATATAAGTTTTGTCAACTGGGACATAAAGGAAGAAACAATTTAAGCTTTTGTAATCTCTGTGCAGACTAAGGAAATCATTTTATGTTGGTTGAATTATTGAACTATATTATGGCCTACAGGACTGCCAACATGTCAGTGTACACATGTTGAATGGTAAATGGTTCTACGTGCTACATTGCCAGATATGGAACTGGTTTGTTGAAATCACTGCTCCTGATGCAAAGGCCCTGATTCATCAATAAAAATGCGCGTGCGCTCGATGCGTGCGTGGTCGCGCTTCCAGCGAGCCGGTTTCCTGCGGTCCGAAGCTGAGTGCGCTCGTACACGCACCTTCACTGCCAGCCGAATTCCTGCCTTGATAATACTGAGCAATAGGGGTCGCGAATCTGCCAATTAAGGCGATTAGATTTCAGCTGCGCGATTAAGAGGGATCTGTTAAGCTGTCAATGGTGAGATCATAGCAATTAATTAGCGCACACCTGCTCTCTGTTCTGTGCGTATCTACAGTCCATTACAGGTCAATCTTTAATTTCTTTCTAAAATCTTTAATTTCTTCTTTTGGGTAAGTGCTACTTTTTTAGGTTACATTGTACCTATTCACAAAATAATTAATTTATTGTTACATTTGTTGCACTGTTTTTATACTTTTTGGTTTGCTTTGCAACACTACAAACTAAATGAGATCAAGCTGTATATATACTACTTAGCACTTAATAATATGTCATCTCACAATAGTATGAATTGTAAAAAATTGTCACCAAGCATTTGTGATCTAATTAAAATGCCATTGTAGTTTGTCTTGATAGAAATCAAATAATTGAAAAAAAGGATTATTGTCATCATTATTCATCTTTTGCTGCAATGTTTTTGTGCCTGGTTTGTAATGACAGTTTCTGTTGTTTAGCAAATCTTCGGCAATGTTTTGTCATTTTTTTAAAACTAATATTCAGGACAAATGTCTGCTTGTTTTTCACTCCAAACTACTACTTGAACCCCCTCTTCGGTCACTTTATTGCTTTTTGGTTGTTAGTAGACATTGTTACTATTGACTACCATACTAAAGTACCGTGAGCTGTGAAAATAGTAATTAGACTAGGGCTTCCGGGAATATCTGAAAGTTAGTTCTTCCCTCATGTTCCCAATATTGTACAATATTTATAAAGTATTTGCTAAATTAGATGTTAGCAAAAAATATGACATATTTACAATATAGGTCATAGCCTGGGACCTATCCTGAACATCTTGTGCAGCGTCTCAAGGAGTATGAAAGATTGGCGTTGCCATTCATCGGGCCAGAAACGGTGGTAGGGGTGGACTACCGGGATGACTCCGATGCTTGGCAACCATGTAAGTTCAATCCTTTTACATTACTTAATTAAAAATGTAATTTTTTTTTGCATTTTTGTGGGATTGCAACAGTTTAGTCATTAGCATTGAGAACAAAATAGCATTGTGTTTTTACGTATTTATGCTTGGGGGTGAAATATGAGATCATTTTTGGAAAATGACCTCTTTGGTGTATAGTTACCTTCTTTTGACTTGCATTAAAAATGTGTGTATTTCCATTTTTTTTACAATAGTACGCCCTGAGACGCAGCAGTCCCCTCCTGCCCTCTGTGCTCGGGGTGATGTGAATGATGAGGATGTCACTTCGCGTCGAGATCACACTGGCCTTCCCCCTGGTAAGATGAACCTCCATGAACCTTCATGGTATATCTCGTTTCACATTGTGCACGTGTTGTGGTGAACCGATCAATCCAAATGAACTTGGGTTAAAGTTAAGCTCACTCTTTCATTTGTTTTTGTGCTTTCATCACCAGATCACCATCTACAGGAGGAGGTCGTTGATCCACTGCAGAGAAGCCTGGAGGAGAATCCAGGTAATTTGATTTGTGTGTGTGTGTGTGTTCAGCCTTCCAAAAGCCAAGTAATAACCTTTGATCTTTCTATAATACATCTATATATAGAT
Source organism: Pyxicephalus adspersus (assembly GCF_032062135.1). Classification (NCBI taxonomy): domain Eukaryota; kingdom Metazoa; phylum Chordata; class Amphibia; order Anura; family Pyxicephalidae; genus Pyxicephalus; species Pyxicephalus adspersus. The sequence continues at coordinate 107,485,197 of NC_092858.1, forward strand.
AACATTTGTTAATTTTTTGTGTGAGCCTAATATGTCCAAAAAAATGTTGCGTGTGCGAAAAATTGGGGAATTTTGATATGTGAAGACTTGTCTCTACATTCATTCATTTTTATGTGATATATCATGTGCCTTTGTAGAACATCCATGCCTGCTGGTTTCTGGTTCTGAAGAGTTTTCACGGGCTGCATCCTCTGTGGAGGTAGGCAAGAACTGGTCAATTAGTGTTTATTTTGGGATGTGTTGGGGGAATGAACCTTTCCCAATGTGTTCCATTTGTGTTTTTTTTTTATTTTTTTTTAGGGTCCCTCAGGTGGACATTTACCACCAAGAGAAGAGGAGACACCTGAGGTTTCCGTAAGCAACCCATGTTTAATGTATAGGATTCAGAAAAAATGTGTCTAACATTTTTGTCTAACATTAGTTAATGTTTCAATGTCAGTATGCTGTCTGCATAATGTTATGGTGACCCACAAAGTTATATGATATTGTAGTAATTTTTTCTTTTCCCTTTATAGCAAACAGTGGATGCAGGTGGATTGGGTCAACCCGGTGTGGGCAGCCAGCTTCTAAACCTCACTCAGAGGCTGGTTGACCATTTTGATAGAGTAGTGGCGTCAAGGATGCCTGGCCCAAGTTCTGATAACTTTGAACCGGTCCCTACGCTTCTACATGAAAACCTAAATCAAAATCGTCAGGACCGAGAATTTAACCAACAACATCTGGCGGCCGTGCATTGTCTGATAGAATCGGTCCAAGAACAATTGGCCAATTTGGGTGCCTACATGTTCAGAGTTGACCATCTCTGTAACATGTTAAGTGAATCCCTAGGCCCATAATCTCGTCTACATCAGGCGATTATTCAAAGGCTGGGTTGGCAAATACCAATAAGCCCTGCTGGCCCCCCATCTCCTGCAGAGCAGCCAGCTCCAATCTTCCCCCCCGGCTCCACCCAGTGCCCCTGGCCTTCCACCCAGTGCCCCTGCCCGTACACCCAGTGCACCTGCCAGTCCACAGAGTGCCCCTCCCAGTCCACCCTGTGCCCCTGCCCATTCACCCTGTGCCCCTGCCCGTTCACTCCGTGCCTGTGCCTCTCCAAGTCCACCCCGTGCCCCTGCCCGTTCACTCCGTGCCCGTGCCTCTCAAAGTCCACCCTGTGCCCCTCGCCGTTCACTCCGTGCCCGTGCCCCTCCAAGTCCACCCCGTGCCCCTGCCCGCCCACCTCCTAACATACGGGCAACCACTAGACATGCTCTGGAGGTGGGCCGCACTCGCGCATGTGCTGTGCAGGTGCACCGTGGGCGTGCTGCGGGGGTGTCCCGTGGATGAGGCCAGGAGGTGGAAGTGAGCCGTGGCCGGGCTTCTAGGGTGGGCCGCACCCGTGGCCGGGCTTCTAGGGTGGGCCGCGCCCGTGGCTGGGCTTCTAGAATGGGCTGCGCCCGTGGCCGGGCTGGCCGAACTATATAAGTGGATGCCGGGTGCCAGGTGAGAACATTCTTCACATTCTTCCTGTCAGTTTTCACTCAATTTTTTCAGGATTACTGTACGATATAATTATCTTTTTCAGTTTCTTTTGTCACCACCAGATCTTTCAGGAGATTTTCATTAAGTTTTCAGTTCCAAAACGTTGGCCACGTTTTAGTGAGCTGGATATACAAGAGCACCGGGGAGTGGTCAGAGAGAAACATTTCCCCAATCTTACATCCTTTAATTCTATGCAGGTCAGCTTGTTTAATCCAAAACTGGTCAATTCTTGAGTAGGTAAGGTGGGGACGTGAGAAGAGCTTAAAGTCCCTTTCACTGGGGTTAATAATATGCCAGACATTTAGTAATTGGTGTTGAAGTAAGCATTTCTTAAGCTGTTTACCCCCTCTGGGGGTACCACCTGAACCATTCCTAGTGAAGTCCAATGCTGGTTCTGGAGTAAAATTGAAATCCCCGCCCAACACTAAGACACCTTCTCTGAATTCCTCTAGATGTTCTAGAGTGGACTTTAAAAAGGATTCCTGATTAGTTGTGGGTAAATATACAGTGACCATTTGCTCTCCAAATAAGCCTTTCACGCAAACATAACACTCCTCCCCATCTTTATACATAGCACTCAATTTCCACAGGAGGAGGAAAGCAAAATAGACACTCCCCTTTTTTTAACATCTGTTGCACATGAGTGATACCCAGTAGGGTAGTGCCGGTTGTGTATGGAAGGCATATTTCCCTCTTTGAAATGCGTTTCCTGTAAGAAAGCTATCTGAGCCTTGAGACCGTATAATCTTGCCAATATTGAACGCTTCTCTGGAATGTTAAATCCCTGTACATTAAAGGATAGTACCTTAGTTATCTCCATATTCGGAGGCATAGGGTTTGGCATAGAGTAATCAAAAAATAAACACCAAAGTAAACAGAGAAACTAAAACAATACACAACAAGGTAAAAAAAAATTATAAAAAACAGGGGGGGGGGGGGGGGGGAAAAAAAAAATTTTTTTTTCACCCCAACCAAGATGATCAGGAGCGTTGGAAGTAGGGCAGGGGGGATGCAGGGAGAGGTAAGATAGTATGTTAGGAAAATAGGGGAATTTTTTATTAAGGAAATTCTAAGATTATAGTCAGTCCCAGAAACTGCGCTGGTAGTCCTAATTGGGGTAACGTGGACAACCAATAGCGGGGCTCCCGCCCCAGCTACAATTACTCCTAGTGAAAACATTATGAACAAAGGGGTACTGGCAAAAACAAAGCTTAATATTAGGGTATTAAAGGATATTTTGAGCCCACAGTACCTCCAGTAGTAGCTTCAGTGATCTCCGCTGAGCTAGGGTGCGGCGTGATAAATCCTGTAGGAGCATCACCTGGGTGTCATTGAAAAGAATGTCATCTTGGTTCCAGGCCCGTCTCATGATCTCAACTTTAACTTTGTAAGCATTAAGGCGGTAGATCACTTTTCTCGGGCATCTGGGGTCTGGCGATTTTGGGCCAATGGCTCTGTGTATGCAATCTATTTCCAGAGGCGAGTCCTTAGGCTTATCCAATACAGCGTTAAATATGGCCAGGTCATCCTGGTGTACAAAAAGCTGCTCTAATAGGGTGGAGTGGTCCTTTAAGATAGAAGCATGGTTGGATACGTGGGACCTAAGATCGTCAGTGGCCTTTTCTATACGCTGTGTCATATCACGTTTAAGAGTGGCGATTTCCAAGCGGAAAGTGTCCACCAGACTTTTCCTAAAATCAATAGTGGGTATATTGTGTAGGTATGGGCCTCTGTTCCACACTGGGCATTGATGAGCTTGATAGGGGCTTTGAGAAAGCTGGGACGGCCTATCAGAGCTAGCAGGGGAGGAAGCAAAGTGCAGGGAGCTCACCTCAGGGTCTGTAGCTGCCATCATGTCATGGGTCTTTCCTGGGTTAGGAGTCTGATGTGCAAGGGATGCTAGTATGGGTACCATAAAGCCAGCCACCTTTCCTCCTTGAGCGCTGGGAAGAGCAGGAAAATCTCCCTCTGTGCTGTGTTCCAACTTCCTCTGTTCTGTGTCTCCATGTGCAGGGGGGAGAGAGTGAACATGTGTAGGTTTGGGCCCCATCTTGCCCCCTTCTTCCTCCTGTGTTCCTCCAGCGGTGTGGATCAAATCTTCCGTGACCAGGACACGCTGGGTGTAGCAGCAGTGTCCGGCTGGTGTTTTCTGCCCATCAGTGCAGAGTGGCAGCAGAAAAAGCCATTGCAGCTTGTATAATAAGGTAGTCGGTGTGGGAGCAGTGTCTCCTATCAGCGCATTGGCTTAGCCACCCCCCCCCCCCCCCCTTAAGGATTATTTTTTGATGAGCAGGAAAAGACTTTTCAGTGGACTGAAAGAAGAGAGATCAATGTAATAGAATAGGTATAAATAATTACATTATTAATTATATAATCACAGTTTACCATACATTTATAACATACATTTATGAACATATATTTATGATAATCTAATAGTAAAGTGTTGATTGATTTCAAATGTATCAATTTTATGAATAGTTGAGTATGTCAGCCTTTGAACTTTTGAGGGATTGAATAAATCTCGCCCTCAAGAGGAGGAATTGTTAGAAAATCATACTTTTATATGATGTCATACTCACATGTACGTAACTGAACGTGAAGTGAAGGGCAGAACATATGTCATATATCTATCTTACTTGACAGAGTTGATGCTGTTTTGGAGTTTAGGACTGCCAAGAAGGCTAGAGCAAATATTCATGAGCTGTATTAGCATATTGTTTTCATTCTTTATTTCTGTATGTATGACCATATTTGAATGTATGGAATGGCATATATTGCATTGTAACTATATGATGGGACGTCACATCCATCGGGCATCACCACACACTCACATACACATATTTACACTCATGTATTCCTATTGAATTGCTGTTTTAACTTTCCATGAAGATTTTTGAATAAATACACAAGCTTATTATGATACAGAAGAAGAAAATCCTGTTCCTAATGCACCCAAACAATAATATATAACATTATTACCTTTTTTTACAAAAACTTTTTCTGGTAAAAAGGGGGGAAAAGAAATGATATAAGATAGAATGAGCCAATGCCTTTAAAAAAAAAAAAAATTTTGATTTGTTTGATTTGTTGGCATTTTGTTTGATTACTTTTTTTAATATTAGCAACAACTGACAGATTTTGCACCCTAGGTTTATACTTGTGTCGGGAAGGCTGATTCACCAAGCAAAATCAGAAGCTTGCTCGCGCATTCGTATTCACAATCTAAAATCGGAAGCAAATGTGTGTTAATATATCTATAGATATATATATCTATATAAATATACATATATATCTATATCTATATATATATATATATATATATATATATATATATAGACACCCATATATATATAAATATATATAAATATAGAATACAAATCTAAAGGATCGGATCAATAAATTATTATGGAATGTCAAACTGTCAAAAAAACAGCCACTTTTCAGCTACTGTGCATGCCCAATTGCATGTTAATTTTCAATACCTGTGCGCATAATGATGATATAAGGGTGTTGTCTAACTTGCCTTTTTCCTTTGTCTTAATTTTTTTTGGGTCAAGGAGGGGTTGCTGTTTTGTTTGTTAGACTAATGTATGTTGCTACATTTGATACTTTGCGTACCATTTAGCACAATAGCTGCTTTTGTTTTTTGTACTTTGAATGTTTTAATGTCCATTTTGCTAATAAGAAGTCAATGTCAATGTTAATGCTATGTTCCTGTGTTTTTGGTCATATTGTTTCATTAGAATAGTATGTCTATATTACCACCACGAAATGTTTGTCCTGCATAAATATTTTCAGATCCAGTTTTCCACCCTTGATAGGTCAAAATAGCATTTTGGTTTGGTAAATATTTTTGGAATGCAATATTTTTGGGGCCACTTTGGAAATAATTGGACTTTAAATGCAAGTGTGGGTTTACATGTGTACTTTTTTTGGTTGATTTTGTCATGTAAATTTAGTGTTCTGTGTGTTCTCTATATTTTAATGTGACCTTTTAGCAAATAGGTTTAATTTGAATAAAGTTTTTGTCCATATTTTGTATATTTTTTTTGTGGGGTTTGTTTTTGTGATCTCCTTATGTCCCATAAGGGTCTCCAATGCAAAAATTCTATTATGCTTTTTTTAAGCAATTCCCTTCTTTGATTAGTTTGACTAGCTGAAAACAGCACAGTTGGTTTATTACTCTGTGTGATGTAACCACTATGTGTGTATGAATTGTTCTATTGGTAGAAAAAATTTCCAGAGAAGGATCCTCATTTCGATAAGTTTTTCTTTTTAGGTGTATATTTGTTTGATGTGCACTCATGTATGTACATACATGCATATATATCTGTATGTATAAATTATAGGAAGAAATAGTCAGAGGCAATGAGGAATTTTAGGCCATATTGCCTAACATGATTCAAATTGAAAAGATTGCATATTTCTCCCTATGATTTTTGATGTCATGGGCTTGGCTCCAAGCAACATTTATGGATAGTATTGCTTCTGGTTAAAGGAGGAAACCCCCTTTATGTGCTTCCACTACCAAGCTGAGGTAAGTCAATATATAGTTGGGCTATGGTCTGACTTGCAATTCAAACTGAATAAACACCCTGAAAGTCTTGAAAAGCAAGAAGTACAAACCAGCATGTTAGTTCATAATTCAAAAAGAAACATTACAAAAAAAAAAGTATAATAATATGAAATAATAATCTGTGCATACCTATTACATTTAAATGTGTTTTATAGCATCATGCATGTTTGCACATTTAAACAGGTTTTATGCATCAAGCATGTTTGCACATTTAAGTGTGTTTTCTGCATCATGCATGTTTGCACATTTAAATGTGTTTTATAGCATCAAGCATGTTTGCACATTTAAATGTGTTTTCTGCATTATGCATGTTTGCACATTTAAATGTGTTTTATAGCATCATGCATGTTTGCACATTTAAATGTGTTTTAAGGCTGCTTCCCATATTCCTCAGCCTAAGAACTCACCGTCTTTAATCCTTCACGTCCTAAACCCTTGTTTGTAACTACTTGAAATTTTGAGGATCCTACTAGCTACTACTCAACCACATTTCTTGGAGGTTGTTGCTGTTTTTAAAAGCAAGTGCGTCTAGGAGGCAAAATGCAAAAAGGCCCATTCATGCCCCCCTGGGCCATTTACGTAGCAAGGAGAATTGGGGTGTTACCCCGAAATTTATACCTACATTTCAAGGAACCACAATTTATGGGGAATGGTGAGGTGCATAAACCAGAAAATGTAAGTTCAAGTGGGGGGACACTTGCTCCTTGCTATGTAAGTAGGCCTGGGGGCCACTTTTTCAATTAGGGCCTCCTATTGTAATGCGCCTGGGCACACAAACCACGACCAACTCCAGATACCCTTAAATCAGGCTTTATTCAATATCATACAGCACAGCAAGGGTTAAGTCCAATAAAGCGAAGTACAGGAGGATAAGGCAAATGCAGGTCAAGAACAATATCCCTCCGCCTGCAGAGACAGACAAGCTGTGAGCAGAGGAGCAGCCTTGGTTATGCTGCTTGCTACTGAGGGGTCTCCCTCTGTGGCTGGGAACCCCAGGGACACCGCAGGCTCGCAGGGCAGGTAAGTTCCTTACACCTATGTGCCCTTGCTTTGGAAAAAGCATTCCCAATGTAGGATTTTCTATAGTGTTTGCAATTGGGATCCCCATATCTTCAAATGCTTGAAATCTGGTGGCCTGAGATTTTGTAGATATTTTGGGACTGTTATCTATAAGTGTCCTCTGTGCTTGTACACAGAGTTGTAAGGCTGCAAGATATGACATGCAGAATTCCCACACACATATCACACTGTGCCCATGATGTCGTTACACATGCCCACAGAGTGGATATATTTTACCAAGTAGTTGTTTATATATATATATATATTAATATATATATATATATATATATATATTTATTGGCAGCTGGAATCCTCTGTACGGATGACAGCTGAGAATGGAGCGTCCTCTATTGTTCTTTCAATGGATTACAGCTGCAGATGAGAGCTGGGTAGAGGTCCACACACCTAAAGTTGGTGTGTGGACCTCTACACACCTAAAGCTGTGTCACATAGATATTCCAGTGTTTAGTATTTATCCACTTTTTTTATTTTATTTTCCTGTATCAACAAAATAAATCCACATGTTCTGCATTATCTGACCTAATGCAACGGTGCTTACATTTTGCCCCTAGATTGTATGTATGTCTGGCACTTACTAATGCTTCACTAAAACGGGATAAACAGAGTTTACATCTAGGAGCACAATTATTTTTTTTACAATGGTTTAACTAGGATTAAGCTTAGTGGGGTGGCAACCGGAAGCTTCTTAGTAATTGTAATAGTAATAGTATACCCATGTATATCTACACACAATATTACAATTGCAACCAAACTATGTGAATTTGCAACAGAAAATATATCAATCAATCAATCAATCAATCAGTGATCTCTTTTTTTATAAGGAGAAAAATCCCGGAGAGGCTGGCAGACAGGCTGTGGACCCCTGCAGGTACCCGGCCAACTGTGGCACAGATCCAGCACGTTTGGAGTGACCTGAAGCAGATTTGGTGCGCAAAGTGGGGGACCGCATCCTGTCTGGTAAGTTTTGTATTTTGTCTTCTTCTCTTGTTAAGGAGTGGTGTTTGTGTTAGAATGTTTGTGTAAAGTAGTATTGTTTAGCTCAGAACTGTTTATTTTTCACTTCCTATATTTTACTAACCTTATTTAGTTTTGGATATTTGTTTTTGTTATTACAGCCAACTCTCCATCACGCCGGCGGCTGCAAATTATACAGCGGCCACACAGGCGACTGGCTGCCCCCCAGGATGTGGAGGAGGAGACATCCCCGGGGGAGGAGGAGGCATCACTGGAGAAGGCAGTCATGGAGGAGGAGGTGCCATCCCTGGGGAGCCCGCTGCCCAACATCTGCAGCCAGAGTCCTCCGATGAAGGAGAGGAGACGTCTGAGGAGATTGCCTGTAAGCTAACCTTAGAATCAACTTTTGTAACATATGTTGCAAATTCAACACATTCTCACACTACTTTCACCATTTTTGGTTACAAATACAAAGAAAGATCTAGCAGGATTTCATGTAGCTTCCAGTCAATAATCATGCATCAAATGAACGTTCCTTCTAGGTTGTTGGCTAGCATAAAGAAAAATAAACATGAGTTGTTTAGTTGTCCATAGTTGTACTGACAAATGTTTGCTCAGATTTTTTGGACGTAGGCAAAAGTATCATTTAGAAGTTCTGCATTAATCTATTTACCTTAACTAACCTTACAAATCTAGTTTAGTCCTGCCCACCCACGTTTACTTGCTGTTCATTTTTTATCTACAGCTACTGGAGCGCCCTTGCCAGCACCTCCTCCACAGGACACAAGTTCCTCATCTGAATGTAAGTATTTCTCAATTTTAGATATTGTAAACATTCCTTAAAAACCATGAAAATAAAGTAGGAGATACTTTGTTAGGCCTAGCTCCATCAAGAATCATTAGGAGTGTATGACTAGCTTCATGTCTAGGCAGCTTTTAACAGAAGACAAAGGTTAAATGTCACTTAGCCACGTTTGTCCCTTGTGAAAACCCACAACCTTCATTGCCAACAAACTGCATCACTTTAGTTCCATAGCCATAATTAGCTTGGCCCCAGGAATAACCTTTCTTTCTTGTTTGGCATGGTGTAAAAAGCAAAACAGTCAAATAAGATGACATAACTTGAATTTTTTAGCACTGTGCAATTAAGGAACTAGCTATATATTATACTGTTACATTTGGTCAGTACTTACCTCTCTTATTTTTTTGGTCTCCTTCTACAATCACAGCCAGTTCCTTATCGAGGGAGGCAGCCTTTATCGGGATAGCCCAGGCGGTACCGTTTTTTTTAAAAAAACATGTGAACATGTTTACAAAAAATTTTTGTTATATTTTTATATTTGTTGTTTTGCACATTTTAAGTTATTGGGGGGGAGAATAAAATTTTTTTTTGTAAAAAAACTAAAAGCCAGATTTTGTGAATGTTATTTTATTTTCTTTCAAGTGCACATTTAAAATCTGTTTCCAGCCTGGCCAATCCAATTCCATCCCTAAAAAAAACACAAAAAGAAACCTTAGTTTTTACACAATGGTTCTTTGAACAATAAAATATCGAGCGTGCTGTTATCCTACACCTGTTTTGCAGCTTGGCTGAGTTTGCTCCATTCCTGCATTGGTCACTTTATTTTCAAAATATCCTGTGACCTTAAAAGTAATAGTAGTAGTAGTGTGGACATTGGGCAAACACAAAATACAGCTTAAGCTATCTTATACAAGCAAGCGTCTTCACACAGGATACCAACTCAAGCCCACACTAACGATCTCATGGAGTCCTGAAAAAAGAGGCAAGAATGACAGGAACAATGTGAAGAATGTTCTCACCTGGCATCCGGCATCCATGTACATACTTCGCCCAGACCAGGCATGGCCACGGGCCACTTTTACAGCCCAGCCATGGGCGCGGCCCACCCCAACAGCCCAGCCATATGCCACATCCTTAGCCTAGGCCACGGGACCCCCACCCACAGCCCGGCCATGGGCCCGGCCCACCTCCACATCCTGGCCTTGACCACAGGACCCCCCCACAGCCCGGCCCACCTCCACATCCTGGCCTTGGCCACATGACCCCCCCCACAGCACGCCGATTACTTGCCTGCGTGTTAGGAGGTGGGCGGGCAGGGACACAGGGTGGATGGCCAGGGGCACAGGGTGGGCTGGCACGGGCACTAATTGGCCGGGCAGGGGCACAGGGTGGGCTGACAGGGGCACTAATTGGCCAGGCAGCGGCACGGTATGGGCTGGCAGGGGCACTATTTGGCCAGGCAGGGGCACTAATTGGGCGAGCAGGGGCACTAAACTAATTGGGCGAGCAGAGGCAATAATTGGATGGGGGGGCACTAATTGGGCGAGCAGGGCCACTAATTGGCCAGGCAGGGGCACATGATGGGCGGGCAGGGGCACTAATTGGGTGAGCAGGGGCACTAATTGGCCAGGCAAAGGGACTTTTTGGCTGGCCAGGGGCACTAATTGGGCGAGCAGGGGCACTAATTGGCCAGGCAGGGGCACTAATTGGCCAGGCAGGGGCACTCATTGGCCAGGCAGGGGCACAGGGTGGGCGGCCAAGAGGTGGAAGTGGCCAGGCAACAGCCGGGGAACAGGGTGGAGCCGGGGAGAAGGATGGCGCTGGCTGCTCTGCAGGGAATGGGGGACCAGCAGGACCTATTAGGATTTGCCAACCCGACCTGTGAATAATCACCTGATTTAGCTGAGATTGTTGGCCCAAGGATTCACTTAACATGTTACAGAGATGGTCAACTCTAAACATGTAGGTACCCAAAGTGGCTGATTGTTCTTGGACCAATTCTATCAGACAATGCATGGCCGCCAGATGTTGTTGGTTAAATTTGAACTTGGGGCAGACATCCTTGACTCCACTACTCTATCAAAATAGCCAACCAGCCTCTGAGTGAGGCTTAGAAGCTGGCTGCCCACACTGGCTTGACCCAATCCACCTGCATCCACTGGTTGCTATAAAGGGAAAATAAAAAATTACTACAATATCAAATACCTTTGTGGGTCACCATAACATTATGCAGACAGCATCCTGACATTGGAACATCAACAAATGTTAGACAAACCGTTAGACACATTTATTTTGAATCCTAAACATTAAACATGGGTTGCTTACGGAAACCTCAGGTGTCTCCTCTTCTTCTTGTGGTAAATGTCCACCTGAGGGACCCTAAACAAAAAAAACACAAATGGAACACATTGGGAAAGGTTCATTTCCCCAACATATCCAAAAAAAACACTAATGGACCATTTCTTGCCTACCTCCACAGTGGATGCAGCCCGTGAAAACTCTTCAGAACCAGAAACCAGCAGGCATGGATGTTCTACAAAGACACATGATATATCACATCAAAATGAATGAATGTGGTGACAAGTCTTCACATATCAAAAGTCCCCAATATTTCGCACAGGCAAAATTAATTTTGACATATTAAGCTCACACATTCCCAAAGGAAGGCTGCACCAGAAACCTCTGCCAAGAAAAATTAACAAATCTTATTTATATAGATATAGATATATTATAGAAAGATCAATTATTACTTAGCTTTTGGAAGGCTGAACACACACACAAACCAAATTACCTGTATTCTCCACCAGGCTTCTCTGCAGTGGATCAACGACCTCCTCCTGTAGATGGTGATCTGCTAAATAAAGCACAAAAACAACTTGAGTGAGCTTGACTCTAACCCAAGTTCATTTGGATTGATCAGTTCACCACAAATCTAACCACAAACATACCACTCCCCGAGCCAAAAATGTGTGAAATTAAACACTCATATCACACATGAGTGTGGTTAGAAACATGTTTAGAGACACATGCACAATGTCAAACAAGATATACCATGAAGGTTCATCTTACCAGGAGGAAGCCCAGTGTCATCTCGATGCAAAGTGACATCCTCATCACCCACATCAACCCGAGCACAGAGGGCAGGAGGGGACTGCTGCATCTCAGGGCGTACTATTGTAAAAACATTGAAATACACAGATTGTTGATGCAAGTCAAAAGAAGGTAAAAAATACACTAAAGAGTTTATTAAAAAAAAATGATCTCATATTTCACCCCAAACATAAATAAGTAAAAATACAATCCTATTTTGTTCTCAATGCTAATGACTAAACTGTTGCAATCCCACAAAAATGCAAAAATAAATTCACATTGGTAATTAGGTAATGTAAAAGGATTGAACTTACATGGTTGCCAAGCATTGGAGTCATCCCAGTAGTCCACCCCTACCACTGTTTCTGGCCCAATGAATGGCAATGCCAATCTTTTGTACTCCCTGAGACGCTGCACAAGATGTTCAGGATAGGTCCCACTCCTTCCAGCCTCTGTGCCCAGAAGCCTTTTGACGTGTCTGAAGATGTCACTCACATGTTTTTGACACTGGGTAATGGTCCATTGTGTACTGCCTACTGCATTTACACTGGCAATTTCCTCACAGAGTCCCTGACTTACAGCATGGGAGGTCTGGGAGTGCAAGCCCCCACAGGGTCGTGGAAAATGTTGTAGGACTCCATGACGTAGGACTCCATGGGGGTTGCATTTTGCTCAGGAGTGAAGCTGGTTGCCTTGGAAGCAGAATCTGAGCTCTGTCTCAAACTGGCTGAGGTGCCAGGTTGACAGGCCAGGGCCCTAGATGTTACTTGGCCTGCTTCACAGAGCAACCTAGCTGGCCAGAGGGAGCTGCCTGTTGGTCTATGGACTTAAGACCCTGGGGTGGTGGTGGTGGCGGGCCGGCAGCAGCAGCAGTGACAGTGGTGGTGGTGGCAGCGGTGGTGGCCATTCTCCTTGGCTCCATGTTACTAGAAGGAAAAAAATAAGAGTTATGGGACAACACACCAAAAACATTTTTTGGAGGAATAAAGTAAATGGTGTATTCTTACTTTTCGTTTTTCTTGTAGCAGCCTTCTGGTTTGAGTTTTATTTTTGACTTTATAAAGTTTTGGTTTGCATGCAGAACGGCTAAGAAGTTCTGTGTAAATTTATAGGGATACAGTACGTGCGCACGTTTGTGCGCCGTTTATGCGCACGTTTATGCGCACTTTAATGTGCGCCAGGGCGAGAATTTTGCTTGTTGTTGTCATGGAGCAGGATTTAGAAGTAGAATTGCTCTTCACTACTGCTGTTGTGGCATTAAACACAACGCTGATCCTTACTGCAGAGGAGGAGCAGCAACAACAACAACCACAGGAGCAAGCTTCTACTTTGCGATGGGTCCGGGAGCCACGCAGTCTGTCTCGCCAGGTCATCCATGGCCTGTACAGCTTGCTGGAAGATAAAATTGCTCCAAAAATCAAGAGAAGCCAGGCAGTGCCAGGAATGACCAGGCTCTTAGCCACTCTGTATATTTTAGGAAGGGGTTTCCTTTCAAACCGCCTCGGCCTTAATTTGTGGACTAAGCCAGCCTACAGTTTCAAGGGTTTTTACGAAGGTCATCAATGCCATTGTGGACCTTGTCCCACTATATATTCACTTCCCTCAAACAGCTCAGGAGTGGAGGAAGGTAAAGGTGGATTTCTTCAGGCGAGCAGGATTTCCTTATGTTTTGGGGGCCATCAATGGCACCCATGTGGTAATTCAGGCCCCTAAACTACAGGAAATCGCCTTTCGCAACCGGAAGCGATATCATTCACTGAATGTACAAATAGTCTGTGATGCCAACAGGAGAATCATGAATGCACGCACAGGTTTTCCAGGATCATGCCATGATGCCTATATCCTACGTCAGACAGCCCTCTACCAGAAATTCATCTCTGGAGAAATGCCTGAGGGCTGGTTAATAGGTAATGTATAATGTCGTTACTGTAATACAACTAACAGTAGTCAAATCCTAAAGACACCTAATATGTTGCTATGTCCCTTTTAATTGTCAGAATGCCAAGCTATTACCTATATTGTATATATGTCATATTTTGTGCTAACATCTAATTTAGCAAATAGTTGATAATTATTGTACAATATTGGGAGCATCGGGGAAGAACTTTAAGATATTCCCGAAAAGCCCTAATTAAATTACTATTTTCACAGCTCACAGTACTTCAGTGTAGTAGTCAGTAGTAACAATGTCTCTTAACAACCAAAAAGCAATAAAAAAACGAAGAGCACAATCCTTAACAACCTTTGTAAAAAAAACTCTAGTGTTACACTGCATTCACAGAAAACTTACTATACCAAGAACTAACATGTATTATGTTTGTCTTTTTACAGGTGACAAAGGATACGGGCAGCTTCCATGGCTTATGACAGCTGTGTGTCACCCACGGTCTGAAGCAGAGCATAATTACAACAAGGCTCTGCAAAAAAGCCGGGGGGTTGTGGAGCACACCATTGGGCTGCTAAAAGCACGGTTTCTGTGCTTGGTAGTGAGCTCCTATACGCACCATGGAATGTTGCCCGAGTCATTATGGCATGCTACGTCCCTGTGCTTGCACCATGGTGATACCTGGGACATTCCAGAGGAACTCTAGCCGGAGGTGCATCAACATCCTGCCTCCAGCTCCCAAAGCACAGCAGAGGGCCGTCGAGTCAGAGATGAATTTACTGCTAATGTCTTTGCGCGTTAGTATTTACATATGTTTATAATGCATGCATTACATATTTCACCACATCATGTTTGGGTTACAAACAAACCTAAGAGTTGAAGTCATAGCAAGCACACTTTAATCGTTTGGAAAATGAAATAGCAGACATATTTGTGTAAGAGCTGGACCTTTATGTGACACTTTACAAAAACACAATTCCAAACTGGGGCAGAGTGCAATTTAGTTTAAATTTGCGCAAGCATTGCTTATGCAGCCAGAAATGCATGAAAAATACAATCCAGTGCCATGTAGTTACCACTAAAGCATGTTAAACCATGACGCTTAACACATCCTAATAATACAATCTATTTCTTTACAAGGTGATAACATCCCTCTGCTGTGCTGCAAAGCCTCTGGAATGTCACATCACAAACTACTGTACATTCGTAGATGATATTGCTTCTGGTTAAAGAAGAAATCCACCTTTATGTTCCTCCACTCCCAAGCTGATGTGAGGAAGTGAATATATAGTGGGCCAAGGTCTAAAATGGCATTGAAACCTTTATAATCACTTAGGAAACTGTAGACTGGCTCAGTGCACAAATTAAGGGTGACGTGGTTTGAAAGGAGACCCTTCCTAAAATATTTAGAGAGTCCAGGAGCCTCGTCATTCTTGGCACAGCCTAGCTTCTCTTGGTTTTTGCTGCAATTTTACCTTCCAGAAAGATGTACAGGTCATGGATAACCTGGTGGGACAGGCATAAACGCCTTTTGACATTCTGGTCATTGGTTTGAGGAGCAAAAAACAAATGAGTTTGTTGGCACAAAGCAATAAAATATGTTTGGCAAGTTAAATTGTCCCTGGCATTTTTCTCTACAAAATTACTAATACGATCAGAATCATGTAAACACATAAATAAAGCATACTATCAGGTATGTAAGAGTGCTTGACCCTGCTTGTAAGCTTGGCAATCAATGTGGTTTGATGTTGTGCTTGGCAACCTGGAACTCCTCCCATGACAATGACAATAAAACCTATAACACTACCACAAATGAACAGAGGAGTTTTGTGGCAGCAAATCAATATGAGTGCAAATGTCAGAGTAATAAATATGTACATAATACATTCAAAAACCAATATGTGACTTTGAAAATGGGACAAAGGCAAACAGGGGGTTCAAGTAGTAATTTGAAATGGAAACCATGCAGACATTTGTACTAGATATTAGTTTAAAAAAATGAAAGATATGAAAAAACATTGCAGAAGATTTGCTAAACAACAGAAACTGTCATTACAAACCAAGCACAAAACATTGAGATGAAACTAGCAATAATGAGGATTACAAAGTCACATCAATGCATAACATCCAAGCAAACTTACTTCATGACCCCCCCCCGCACAAACCAGTCCAGTTAAATAATAATAATGAAAATGCATATGTATTTATATGCATTTAAATGTATTTTGACATAAATACACAAGTGAAATCACTAAATGTTTTTTTATACATCATTGGCAATAATCCTTTTTTCAATTATTTGATTTCTATCAAGCCAAACTACAATAAAATTTTAACTGGATCACAAATGCTTAGTGACAATTTTTTACAATTCATACTATTGTGTGATGACATACTATAAAGCGTTAACTAGTATATACACAGCTTGATCTAAATAAGTTTTCAGTGTTGCAAAGCAAACCAAAAAGTATGAAAACAGTGCAACAAATGTTACAATAAATTAATTAATTTTGTTAATGGGTACAATGTAACCTAAAAAATTAGCATTTACCAAAAAGCAGATGAAGCATTAAATATTCTAATTGACCTGTAATGGACTGTAGATGCGCACAGAACAGGGAGCAGTTGTGCGCTAATTAATTGCTATGATCTCACCATTGACAGCTTAACAGATCCTCCTTAATCGCACAGCTGAAAACTAATCGCCTTAACCACCTGGCGGTTAGCCCGCGCCTGGTTCGGGGTAAGAAAACTTGCTACTATTGGTTACCCCGAACCAGGCGCGGGGTAGTTAAAAATATAAACACGTGTTACAGTGCAATCCGATTGTCATACAACATTGTAAGACAATCGGATTACAACTGAAAAAAAATACTTACCCTGTCCCCGCAGCTCCTCCGGAGACGTCTGTCCTCTTCTGTCTTCATCCGACGTGTGCAGTGATGATCTCCGGGGTTTCCCGGTGATGTCGTTGCAAGCGTCGGTGCGGGCGGGAGGCGGAGCAGGAAATTCAAATAACTTTGTATTGAACTCAATACAAAAAAAGCTGTATTGAGTCCAATACAAAGAAATCTTTATATAATATATATATATATGTATTATATATATATTATATAAGCTACTGTACAGTTACATTACATTATACACTATTTTTTTTTATGTTTTTTAAAAAAAATTTTTAAAGTTTATCATTAAATTTATTAAATTTTGGACATATTTCGGTGAGTAATGACTAAGAATTATAGCCTGCAATCTAAAATAAATTTCCATGCAAAAAATGTTTTTTTGCATGGATGTATGGAAAGAATTAGAACACCCGGCGTTCGTGTACGTGTCCTTCTGCGATTGCTGATTATGTCAGTGCATACGTCCATCGACGGGGGTCTTAGCAGGAAATTCAAATATTTTGTATTGGATTCAATACAAAGTCCTGTATCCAATCCAATACAAATAATACAAAATATATTTATGTGGTTTTGTCTAAAGGTATGTGACGTTGGACTCTGTTTTAAATTTTACCACACTAGGGAGGTGTTTTAGAAAAATATATTACTATACAGTATACCGAATTATTGCATTTTCAGTATTTTTTTTTATTTTTGCATTTTTGTTTAAGCTTGTTGTGTTTTTTATTTAATTTTATTAATTAAAGGTATTTGTTTTTTTTACATGATTGTGTGTTTCAAACTTTATTATATTCGGGATATCTACTAAACCCTTGTTTGGACATATTTCTGTAAGGTACAGGTCTACAATTTAAAAAAAAAAATTTCATGAAAAACACTACTGCTTTTGGTACAGAAATCCAGACATCAGTGAAACGCCCAGGTGGTTAATTGGCAGATTTGCGACCCCTATTGCTCATTTATCAAGGCAGGAATCCGGCTGGCAAATGAAGGTGTGTGTACTAGCACTCGGCTCTGGCCCGCGGAAAAACGCCTCGTATATTGGCGCGAGCGTACACACATTTCATTGATAAATCAGGGCCAAAGTATTTATACCTGTTTCTAGGTGTCCATAGCAGAACTCCAGGACTCCAATCAGCCCAGTGAGAGAGCTTTGTTCATGTTTGAGCATTTCTGCTGGGTTAAATTTTACCCAAATTCGACTGTTGTGTTGGTTAACCTGACCAGAGAGATGAAAGAACCCTAAGTTTTCCAACAGCTGAGGGTCGAGTTACGAGACTTTTCCTTTCTTTTCTAACACTTTAATAGGGATATCACTGAATACTTTGTCCGCCACTTTTCCTGTGATGCTGGAACATATGCTGGTACATATGCTGGATCTTAATCCTGGTAGCCTTCAAATACAAATACAACAACTTATACGTATCCACGATCTCGAGATTTCCATCTGCCATATGACATTGCCTCAATTTGCGTATCTGTCAATGTGTTTCCTTGAAGTGGCCACAATTACTCAGATTTCTTAACATAAAGGCTTATCCCCACCTATACAAAACAAGGTGGGTAGGTAGTTGAATTTGGCTTTTGGGTCAGTCAAATTTCAGATGTGTGGTATCAAAAATTGTTTAGAATACAGTATAGAATTTCTCAATGATGCTTAAGAATATTTGTTCAAATGAAAACTTAATTTAATTCCCCCAAAGTTTGCCTTACATTTAGTTGTTGGGGAGCTTCTTGTTCAAGAAGTAATTCTGGTCCTTTTTAAAAAAAAATTAGAAGTTTTCATTACAAACTCTTTACTGTTCCCAAAAAGAGAGAAGTATAGCTGATTCTCTGCTTGAAGGCATTCAACATCTTTGTAAAAGTCCAATGATTCAGAAAAGTATCTATTTTTCTATAGCAGCTTCCCTGTATTTGGAGAATGTTTTTAGCTTTTGTTGACATTTACAGAACAATTTTGGGAAGTGGAAGCAAATCCACAAAAACATTGGGAGCATATACTAACTCCTCTGTAAATTGTGTCCTGGACAGTATTCAAACCTGGGACCCTAGTGCTGACACAGACGGCCTGATTTAATAAAGCTCTCCAAGGCTTGAGAGAATACACTTTCACCAGTGAAGCTAGGTGATCAAGCAAACCTAGAATGGATTTCTTCAATGTCATTTGCTATTTGCTAGCAAATGCTTTGAATCCTGGACCAGATCCATCCCAGGTGTGTTGGATTACCCAGCTTCACTGGTGAAAGTGTATTCTCTCCAGTCTTGGACAGCTTTAATAAATCAGGGTCAGAGCGTCAGACACAGAGCAAATGTGCCACTGACCTACTTGGTAATGGTGATGAATGCCTTAACATCAAAGGACAAAATTAGTCTGATCAACTTGTACCCATCAGTATGTCTTCTACTCAGGCCACTTTGCAGGATTAAGTTGACAAGGTACCAGTAAAACTAGAAGACTAGTAAACTCCAGAAAAGTAAACTCCAGACTAGTCTCATTTGTGGGAACTGAATCTTGTTTTACAGAAACATATGAGAATATAAAAAGGATTTCTTTATTGTCTTGATCACAGGAGGTAGGTTGCTTCACAAGATGTGTATGCAAGTTGGGAGCTTTATCCTGCAAACCCCTCTTTTAACCTTGGATAAGCACAAGGTGGTTTTAGGACCTGTATTAACCTAATCACCAAAAGCATTTTCTGATTTTTACCCAAATGAAGAAATGATTCTCTTATTATTTTTCAGCTCAAATGTATTGCACCAGGTTTATCTACAAATTATTTAGCCATATTGCAAAATTAATTCTTTATTTACTGCGGTTGATGGTCCCTGCAAGTAGTCAGCGGCATCTCAGTCTACCATCTCTAAATAAAGATTACAAACTATTTTACAGTCCTATTTAATCAAACAAAAGATACTGCCCTTTTCTATTTTTTTAATAGGTTTAGGTAAGGTATATAAAGTGTTCAATAAATGTAACAAGTCCAATGTCTATCTGTATCAAGGTATAAAGCATTGTAAGGCCACCCGTAAACAAACACTTATAGTCTCCCAGGTCATAAGTTCATGAAGTCACCCTTGAAGCTGAGTATAGTCCTTGGGAAAATACCATGTCCTTGGGGGGATATCCCCTATCAAGATCAGTACCCCACCCTCCTTACTTGAGTGCAAATAAAGTCAATAAAAAAAAGAGAATAAGAGAAAAATGGAAAGGGAAAAGAAGAAGGAGGAGAACCTGTGGAGGAGCAGGGCAGTGGAGGGATAGGACAGGTAGACAGGTCTTTCCAATCTGTAACAATAATGCACCTGTGGAAAAATTTAGTTGCAGGAAATGTAACATTATAGCGTCAAATTCGTTTTGTCCAACCCAATTGGCATGTAATACTCAATCCAGGGTGACCACACCTTCTAAAAACGGGTCCGTAAGTAAAGCTCTTTTTTTTTTTTTAATTCACCAGGAACCAGGGCAACTTTTGCTTAACATGAGGTATAGTGGGGGTAGAAGACCACCAGGCTTTCGCTAGCATCATTTTAGCCGCAGTAAATAAATAGGTTAGCAGACAAAACTGGACTGTAGTGCACACTTCTGGTTTCAGATAAAGTAGTACCTCCACTGGGCATTTGGGAAAAGATCTGTCCACAAGGGTGTATGCTATTTACTATATGTGTGTCCAATATCTCCGCAATTTAGAGGCAATCTCACCAAATATGATACAGGGTGCCAGGCATGTTGCAGCCACAAAAACAGGTGTGCTGCTGGTCGGATTTCATCTTGCTAGTCGGAATGGCACCATATACTAGCGCATTAGATATTTATCATTTGTCTTAACCACCGAGTCATTGATGCTGCAGTGGGCTGTTGTGTTCCATATTTGCTCCCAGTCCTTCTGCTCTAAGGTCACAACTATGTCCCTCCCCCATCAGTTCATATAAGACAACAGCGTTGAGCTGCTGCTCCGCACCAAAATATCATACAGCGTCAAAATCACCTCCTTTGCTCAGAATCTGGAGCACACAAACGCTCGAAAACCGACAGGGTTCCAGCAGAGGAGGGCACCCTGAGTCGAGACTAAATGAAAAGGATAACTTGCAACAGCTGGAAAGACTCAGAGGGTGGGATTTGGTGTTTCTCTCGAAGCGTTGTTAAACTAAGGATTCCAAACGGGCACAGTAAATAGAAAAGTTTATAGAGACAGTGGTCAACCCCCCACTGAAACTTTTGCAGGTTCTCTAGTCCCGGTGGAAACAAGATTTCCCCTTATAGTAGAGAGTGGCGAATGCATGGATTCCAAGCCTCCCACTTTCCGCACCAAATCCCAGACCTGAAGAAAGTGTGTAATGATCAGGTTGGTTGTGGTGGGGCAAGCACGAGGGGAATCTACAACAGGGAAATTTCCCCTGCCCCCATGGAGACCCAGTAAGGTGGTCCAGACAGGACATGGTATACTGTTAGGGTAGCAAGTTGTGCCGGTGCATAATAAGATGGGAGATGAGGTACCAATAAGCCTCCCTGGCAGCCCTTTTCTATTTTTACACACAGCAGTGGTTAGTTGTTGGACTTTTTTGTCATAATGCATTAGTTTTACAGGTTTGTAAAACTATGACATGCTCCTAGGTTTTATATTTTTTCAAGTTTTACAAACATGATGTTTTTGCATTAGCAGATGTAGCTGATGTTTGATCATCAGCAGTATGGGGGTAGGTTAGTAACCACACTGTATTACTTAATTGCAGTGAATGAAAGAATGATGACATGGATCAATAACTGAATAGCTAATGGAGATTGTTGCTTAGGATGGCCATGCTGCTCAAAGAAGTGTAAAATTACCAAATGTGATGTTGTCAATAGTCTGAAACATAAACCGATTCATCAATAAAATGCGCGTATGCTCGACTCGCGTACGTACGCGCCAGTCAGCAAGATCTATTAGCGCAAGTCGAGCCCGAGTTCCAGTGAACTCGCCTGCCAGTTTCCTGCAAAGATGAGCAAAGATCTCGAATACGGCAATTAAGGCGATTAATTTTCAGCTGCGCGATTCAGGAGTAGATATTAACCTCAATGGTGAGGTGATAGCAATTGATTAGCGCACACCTGCACCCTGTTCTGTGCGCATCTCCAGTCCATTACAGGTCAATTAGAATCTTTAATGCTTCATCTTCTTTTGGGTAAATGCTAATTTTTTAGGTTACATTGTACCCATTAACAAAATTAATTAATTTATTGTTACATTTGTTGCACTATTTTCACACTTTTTGGTTTGCTTTGCAACACTGCAAACTTATTTAGATCAAGCTGTGTATATACTAGTGCTACTTTTTTATGTGTTATTCTACTCAATCACAAACTCGCTTCATTTATAGTTACATTTGTTGCACTTGTTGTTCTTTTTTCTTTTGGTTGCAACACTGCAAACTAATTTCTATCAAGCTGGATATATACTAAGTGGCACTTTCAAATATGTCATCACACAATAGTATGAGTGTAAAATAATATGTGAACAAACATTTGTGACCTGATTAAAATTTCATTCTAGTTTGATTTTAGAGAAATCCAATATTTTAGAAAAGGATTATAGGCAAACATGTTATAATACATGTATTAAGGAACATTTAGTAATTTCACTTGTGTGTATGTCAAAATACATTTAAATGTATAGAAATACATATGCATTTTCATTAGTACCATTTTAACTGGACTGGTTTGTG
>NC_092858.1:107507939-107537286 GCF_032062135.1 Pyxicephalus adspersus
TTTTCTGAATGAATTGTCATGGTTTTTCTTTTTTTTAATAGTCTGACATTTTCACTCATGTTGATTTGCCCCACACAACTCCTCTGATCATTAGTGGTAGTGTTATAGGTTTTTTGTCATTGTGCTGTGCTGCCTGATCTTAGCCCTATTGTATACAAGCACACTTCTACTTGCTGTCCAAACTGGTTGTCAATTAGTTGTCCAGCTGAGTTGCATACTCATTCTAACACACCTGATGGAAGGAGGTCCAGGTTGCCAAGCACAACATCAAACCATATTGATTGCCAAGCTCACAAGCAGGGTCTTACACTAAAATGAAAAGATGTTGTGTTGTTGCCTAACTTAATGCTCATAAATACTGGAGTGTATGCATTATTTAGGTGTTTACGCAAAACAAATAGTATTAGTATATCAAACGTCCAAGGCCAAATCCACTTTGTGCCAAACATTTTCTTGCTTTTCCATCCCTTCAGGGTGTTTTTGCAGGTTTGAACGGCATTTTAGATCTTAGCCCACTATATATATTGATTTACTCACCTCAGCTTGGTAGTGGAAGTACATAAACATGGATTCTTTCTTTTAACCAGAAGCAATATCATCCATGAATGTTGCTTGTAGCCAAGCCCATGATATCAGAAATTATAGGAACAAATAGGCAATCATTTCAATGTGAAGCAATATGGTCCAAAAAGCCCTCTTTGCCTATTTATTCTTATAATTTCTCTTTTCTATGTATATGTACACACATCTAAATGCATACATACATGTTTTGCTTTATGTGCACTCTATTTGCTTTATGTGCATGTCTATACATACATGAGTGCATATGAAGCAAAACAAGAAATATACACAAAAAATACAAACTTACCTGAATGACGACTGTGCAAAAGTGCGGCGCATTTTTCAACTGATAAAACAGTTCAGGCGCACATAGCGGGTCCGCCGTGGCGCACAACTATGAGCTACATGCTCCTGAAGTTTGGCGCACAACTATGCGTATGAAACAACTGAGTTTTAACAAGACAATTGTGTTGTTTTTAGCCTTTCAAATTATTCAGAGAAAGGAACAGTTTAAAAACATTCACAATTGTCTTTAAACTGTGTGTCCCGGGAGATTGGAAAGGAGATCACATAACAACCCCCCCCCCCAAAAAAAAAAAAAAAAAACAACAACATTTTACAAATTTCATTCAAAAGAAACATTTGCTAAATAGTCACAATAAAATATAAAAACACATCAAAACAAAAAAAAACACCACTAAATTTACACTAAATGACAAAAAAATTAAAAAGAACAAACAAAACACATGTAAACCCACACTTCCATGTAAAGCCAAAATAGTTCAAAAATGGTCCAACAAATATTGCATTCAAAAAATACTTACCAAACCAACATGCAAATTTGGCCTATAAAGTTTTTCAGTTGTTGAATAGCGCGATCGCGCACGATTCCGGATCGCTAATACGAATGCGCGACCGATAATCCGATTTTGCTTGATGAATCAGGGGCAGTATCCATTAATGACTATTGATTCTCATCATTTCACAATGAAAATTCTTACTCAAACTTAAACTATTATCACACCTTTCAGTCATTGCCCCAGTCTTTTACATCATTGAAAGTTAAACAGTATACCGTTTCATTACTTAAATGGATTTTTGTAAATCTCTGTCATTCATGTCATATCTAATCTTCAGAAAAAAAAAATCTTACACAATATACTTTTACTCATTGCAAAGTTAACAAGGTTTATTTACTTACTAATATTAGTATAAATTAAATGAGTATGGTTATCACTGTGTGTGAAATTATTATCATCTGACATTATTATCTAAACTGACATTTCTGTGAGGTTTTGGCTGTAATGCTTCACTGTTCAGGTTCCCACGATGCCGTTTAATCAGTGTGAATACAAAGTGCCTGCATACAGACTAATGCAGTGCTATTGTATGTACACTCTGCCCTGTAGCAGTCTTCTCACGCTGATGAAAAGGGGGATGGTAAAATAAAGTAACTAGAGTACATATTGAGTATATCAATCTAAGTGTGATGTGTAAACACACTTGCCACACATTTTAAAAATGTGTCACAATAAGAGTCTGTTTACTATCACTACTATATTTTAAAGTTTTTTAGAGCCAGGTT
This sequence comes from Pyxicephalus adspersus, assembly GCF_032062135.1. Classification (NCBI taxonomy): domain Eukaryota; kingdom Metazoa; phylum Chordata; class Amphibia; order Anura; family Pyxicephalidae; genus Pyxicephalus; species Pyxicephalus adspersus. The sequence goes on from NC_092858.1 coordinate 107,510,086, forward strand.
TATCTGATGATTGGTAAGTGTTTGTATTTTGCATTTAAAAAATGTGTACCTAAAATTTATACAGTACTGAATTGAAATTTTTGTATATAGTTATATAAGGGCAAATTAAGAAATGTGCAGTTTCAGTTGGTTGGGCTGCCTAACACTATTTTGTAAATGCACTGTAAAATGCACCACAATGCCCTAAAATCGGACCTATCTTTACATTTTTTATATGAAAGGATATATAACCCTTTTATATAGGGGAATACATTTTTTAAGTATTTTTTCTTTCTGTCTTTACTGCTGTGGTGGTAAGGACTGAATGGGAAGCCGGCAGCCTCCTATGATACATATATCACAAATCCTAGGAGGCTGTGGGCTGCTCCTGCTCCTTCAGCACATGCCCGATTTTTGCCATGTGCAAAAGGGTTTTTCTTTAAAGTAGGTTATCATGTATTCTTGGTGATTGTTACACAAATAGGCATTTCCATAATATTTGTTTTCTTTGCGAAATCAAATTCTGCTCCACTTGGCCACACCACCTCACTTATTGAAGAAAGTTAAAAGACTTGAATTAGAATCAACATTAAGGCTTTTTTAATATTATCCATGAGAATGGCTGCAATATTAGTTAAAGGGGTCTCTCCTTTTGCCCTACTCAACAGTCTTGACAAACACTAATGCCTTCAAATTCAGTTCTTAGCAAAAATAATATAAAACACATTTCTCATTTCACATTGCTCATTATGCCACATGGTATATATAGCATCTTTCACATATTGGTATTTCTTGAACAAAAAAACAGCATACACTAACCAGTTTTATTTCCTTGAGATGGATTGTGTAATAAGCTATAATGAGTTCGAAAATGTGACTCAAGATCAAAAGCTTGAAATACCAAAGTAGGAGTATTTTTTTTTTACTGTAAACTTCTATTGAGAACAGAAATTTTTGCACAACATAAAAACAGTCATAAAGTAAAAATGTATATATTGATCAATAGCATACAATGATGTCAAATATATGTAACGAGAGGAGAGTAGAAAAAAAAATGCGAATTGTATTGCTAGTACATTTTACAGTATTTAAAACAATCACGGTGGCAAGCAAATGCACCTGTTACAAGATTCTTCACTCTGTGACAATACAGAAGCATCCGTTGGTAATGGCAACGAGAGATATGGTCAAGGTCAAGAGAGAAAGTTAAAAAAGATAAAACAATAGTACCAGGGGTGGAGGAGGGGAAGAGTTAGAGGCGAGGAGGGAAGCAGAAAGCCTCCGTGTCTAGTCCAGGCATGGGTAACCTACAGCCCCCGGGGCATATACGGCCCGTTAGGCTATTTTATCTGGCCGGTTGAACACTCCACTAAAGTAGATCCGCGGACCGCGGCTCTGGCCGGTGCCCCCCTGAGCAGAGTCATTAGAAGGACCCTGCTGGGGGGGCTGAACCGGCCAGAGCCCCGGGTTATGTCGCCTGTACAGATCCTGGTTTCTGAGAAGTGGGCAGAACAACCTGCCCAGTCTCCCATCGCTGGAATTTTACTATATATACACGGGATAGCTTTGTACCTCTCGCTCGTCCTTGTTGGAGCATTCCTGCATTTGCCTTTTCATGCAGTGACATTACATGTCCTTTTCCTCTGACAATAGGTGGATCCTACATACTGCAGAGATTGGCACCACCTAATAACATTGCATGACTCTCTGCAGCATTTGTTCTGTGAGCCCTAGGTGGAGCAGAACAGTTGATGTCCTGACCTCACAGTAAGTAGGTTTAAAAGGAATTAAAATGTATTAGGCTAAGCATCATTCGTCCAAGAATATGTATGTTTTTTTATAATAAACAACTGCTGGGGAGTGATTTCCACATTGTTCTGTCTCAATCATCTTTATTCAAATCAAAGTAAACTGGAATCTGATTGGCAGCTGTTGTTATAGTGCATTTTGCTGCACTACAGTGTCTTTAAAGAAGACACTTCCATATTATGTCTGTTTGGTGCTGTTATTATCAAAATGCTACAGGAATAGACTGCAACACACATTATTACCATCCAAAAAATCCCCCACACTCTTCAAGCAAAGGCACACTGAAAGAATCAAGTGTATATAGCAGTACTGTAAAACAGATGTCTTGAAATACAACCACATTCTTAGTCTAACCCAGACATGGGCAAACTATGGCCCGTTAGGCTTTTTTATCTGGCCTGTTGAACTCTCTCTCTACTTCAGCGGCTCTGCTGCAGTAGATCTGCAGTCCGCGGCTCTGGCTGGTGCCGCCCCCCCCAGGAGGGGTCAGGAGCGCACTGGCCAGAGCCGCAGGCCATGTCCCCTGTACAGATCCCCCGCTCGTGAAAGTGAGAGGAACAACCCGCCCACTCTGATCTGAGCCTGCGATGGGAGAGTGGGCGAGGTTATGCCATAATGACGTCACAGTCAGTGACACCCGTCTTGGTGCTCCATGCATCTGATCCTGGCCTGGCCCCTCTGTCAAAAAGATTTACCCACCCCTGGTCTAGTCCTTCCTAGGTAATGAACAAAATATTGTAATCACACTCCTGCTGGCATGTGTCAAATAATGTGTTATAATGTACCAACATGGGAGCCACAGCGCCAGCAGAGAATAATGCTTGTAGGAAAAATTGTATGTAGCTTGTCCGGGATGAGGTACCAATGCATCATGATCTTATCTGCATTCTCTTTGTATTGGGTACAAACCAAGCTTTTATGAGCTCTATTACAGATAATTTTCCATAATTATATTGGTATATCTCGTCCCAGAATTGTCTCATAGTTACACATGAAGGAGTGCCTAATAAAAGGCGCTGCTATATTAAGAATTTGATAAATTTCAGAGATCAGACTTCTCCGACAGGGGCCTTTGCATACCCTTTCAAAAAGAGTGGGAGCCAGGAAAACCAGATTCTTCTTAAAGAACTGGGCATAATGACGAATGTAGAGTGACCAGGTGAGCAAAATGGCCAAAGCAGAAAATCCACTTTGAGGCCTAGGGTTGAATCAAGCACGGCATCAGACTGGCAGTTGTGGGTTAAACAGGAAAGATGTGGGGAGGGATTTAGGCGTTGTAAGTTGAAATCTATCCTTACAATATAACCAGATTTGTCTCATAAATCGTGCTGGGCCAATAATGATGAATCCCCTACAGTACAGGAGGAGCTCCACAGCATGGAGTTAGGATATACTAGGGCCATCCACAGTTTTTTTTATTTCTGTCCATTGAATATATGCTTTCAGTGTGGCCCAGGACGCTACCTGCCGTAGGTGTGTGACCACATATTATTTATTTTGGAGTATTTTTTTAAGCTTGCATTTGCCTTGCACAAATGGGGAGTAGAGCGTAAAGAAAGTTGAAACATGAGTTGTATTCCCAAAATGTCCAAAACCACTTGTTAGGCATTTGCAAAGTGCCTGTATTTAAGTCTGTGGAAGTGATTCAGCAAGACACTGCATGAAGCTACCATACCAGTCCTGATGATAACAACTTTTATTATTATTATTATTATTATTATTATTAATAATAATAATTGTTGTAACAACTGCTAAAATACAGCTTTTAACTTCTGTCATCTGCTTCAGTATTAATCAGAAGTATTGGACATGCATTCACATTTACACAATGATAAACAGCTGCAGTACCACTTACTTTCACCCTCTCTCTGACCATAGTCAGGCTACGTACACGTCAGATGATTGTCGTCCAATAATTCCCTCAGGGCTGATATCAGACTAGAATCTGGCATGTGTACAGCGCTGTCCCTCGTTCTGTTTTGGCGGTTCACGGATGACGATCGTAATAAAAGTGAAGGGGAGAGAGTGCAGCGAGGTGCTGCTCCATCATTTCCCCCCTCCCTTCTCCATACAACAAAACGGTGCTGTATGTACAGCACTCGTTCATGCATTGTGCAGTCTTTTGTCATTGGAAAGGATAGTGAAAGATCCTTTCCAATGACAATCATTGTGTGTACCTGTATATGTGTGTACGTAGCCTAAATGTTAATAAAAAAAGGAAACTAGTTTAACCCCCCCTAGCGAAGTGTGACTCGGGGTGGAAAAAACTTGCAAAAAGTGGTAACCCCGAGTTACACTCAGGGTCACTTTGAAAGCCCCTTTTACCTCTGCCCCGCCCTCCAGCGGCAATCGGAAGATCCCGCTGTGATGCCGGGGCGCCTGTCTGTCTGAGGGCCGCAGCACTTATTATCAGTGAGATGTGATGCACCATGCAGAATTTCTGCAAAAAATCACATTTAACTGCAGATGCGATCACCAATAGTAAATTCCGAGGTTGATGCCAGCGGCGATTTCCCACTGGCATCACCCCCGGAATTTACTATAGCTGCTCGCATCACCCGGAGAATGTGACGCTTGCAGCTGTTGGTGGATCTAGGAGAGTGAGCGGGGCGAACATCCCCATCACATCACCTGGCAAGATCTGTGACATCTTCCGGGTGATGCGGTGGAGTGATGGATTCTGGGGGCGGAAAATGTAAAAGCAGATTGCTATGTAATCTGCTTTTACATTTTTTTTACAGTACAAAACACATAAAAACCCACAATAAAAGTATAAATACATATTTTAGTGCACCAAGCCCAGTGCAAAACCCCTGACTTGTCGTCACTTCACTCAATACATCCAACCAACCCAGAAAAAGGCAGCACCTACAAGGATGTGCGTGGTTTGCTGCTCAAAGACTGATGACAGAGGAAAGAAGAAACGCAAAGAAACAAGGTTCTACTGTCCTGACTGTGATGTTGGACTTTGTGCAGCACCTGTTTCAAAATATACCACACCCATGTTGTCTACTAAAAATGTAAAAATTCTTCTGGGTCTGTTGTCTTCCTTAAGTGTCACTGATGATGTAACTCATGAGCATAAGGATTACATTATTGCAAAATTCACAGCCATTCCTAAATATGAACTGAGCCACTGCAGGAGCTGGTCATTTAATCTGTATCTAAATCAAGAACAAACATATTATATTGCAGCTTTCCAGTCTTCTAATGCGGTGACTGTGTTAGTGTTTTGTTTTAGACGTTTTATTTACCACTTTATTTTTACCTGGAAATCCTTCTAGTACGACATATGGCAGAACTCATTCAGTGCATCAATTAGGGAACAAGTTGTTACCCTAGGAAATGGTCACAGAACACCACCCCTGTCCTTCTGAACATAACATAGGCAGGAGGTTATTTATTGTTCTACAGATAACTGTAAATATTAACTGATAACAATAAGTAAAAGATCAGAGATCAAACAAACACATCAGTTCACTATATTGCCCAGCATAACCAACAGGTATTATCTGCACTTCAAGCAGATACAACAAATTGATTTCAAAAGTTTATTTGGGCAACTATAATTAGAAGAGAATATATTTTAGTCTGAATACATTGTAAGGTAAATAGCAAGAAAAAAAAAACAAAATAAAAAAAAATGGAAAGTAAAGTATGCAGACACTGCAGGTTCAACTCTAATTCACCCTCAATAAGTTTTATCCATATTTCATTTTCTAGCTAATCCCCCAATTAGATCTAAAATTCCCTAAATGCCCAACATGACAAACTGGGTTTTCTTTCTCATTCACTGAACAGTAAGAATATCTTACTTCAAACAGCCATGTCATACTCTTGTAATGTAGGAGCTTAGGTCCTGGAGACTTGCTGTGTTGCCATAATAAGATCGCAATCTGGGGCAACAATATGGCAGTTTGGCATCATGCCTAGATTGCAGAATTAAATGACATGATGGGGTGGGTAATGGCGGACTTAGTGGAGTTAAAGGTATTTTATGTACAGAAATTAATTAAAAATTGAGTGTATTTGAGGGTCAAAGAAAAAAACATTTTCATAGAGATGAGCTTCAACAAGCCTGACAAAACATTGTTCAACAAATACACATGGATTTCGTACCAATGTAGATACTAACTGCCTCATGGGAAACAACAATTGGCTAGACATATTCTGCAGGTATCTCCACACTACTAATCCCCAAATGATATCCCATGGAACTCTTCAATCTAATGGAAATAGATGTATCTTAAATTTACACAACTTGTTTTCAACTTTGTTCTCAGCCTACCATGCATTCAACATTTATAGAGGACTAAAAAGGTTCATGAACATGCAAACAAAGTTTGTTTTAAACCTTCAGTGCCTTCGCTGGTGCATTTATAGATATGCTGCCACCTTTCCCACCTACAAGTTATCCATTTAGATATCATACAGGCTGGATAGAAGACTAAATTCCTGAAAAAGCACATTGGTGAACATGCAGCTCTTTAATGATTATTTCCACACAGATAGGACTTTGGATCAGTGTTTGCCAACCTTTTCGAACCAATGGACCACTAAATTTACTGGCTTCGGCATGCGCAGTGAGCCGGATGTCACTCAAAGAGGAAGAAACTTCCCCCGTAGTAACGTCATGATGCCAGAACCAGATCTGACCCTGCGTGGGAAAGTGGTTGGGCTGTGTTCAGAGATACAACTCACCCCCTGCCCTGAGCCTGTGATCCGTATGGGGGACCACTTTGTTTCCACTTTCTCCATAAAATACTTTCTTTCTTCACCTGCTCTAACATATATTTACAGTCCAAAACCATTGAGGTGATGCATGCAGAAACAGACAGTCAGAGTTCTGTGCAAAGGAATATGGTCTTTTCTGTGAGCTACCAACATTGCCCTAACTGAACATGTAAAAGCATATAAGAACCCAGTACCTCCTAAACAGTTAAATTAGCTAATTTTCTAGTATCCATATTTGTATATAAAAAGTGCTGATGCTTACAGTTGAAATAATATATTCTTTGCCGTCATCTTCAGACATCCTATACTATGTTAGCAGTTGTGAAATGGTGAGTGAAAAGTGAAAAGTAAATAGAATCCATGCACCATAAATTAATTTCAGTCCTAATACTATTTTTTTTTTGGTTCTTTTAGATTTAGAATTTTTTTATTCATAAATTTCTTCTGAAATATCCTTACTGTTGCATTTTACTGTTCTGGAAAGTTGTATCTTGTCCCAGTTTTGGCTTGTTTAACCTACCTGGTGGTATGAATATTAAGTATTTTTTAAAATATAAAAGTGGTACATTAAAAAATACTTAGTATTTTAAATTTCCCGCCTCTCAGCTGCAGGCTTGCACCTTGATGCTTGGCCGGCATCTACTTCCTGTCACGCTCAGGAAGACAGGGCCACTAGGGATGTTGCGCGGCTGGTTACTGCCAGGTTGTGGTCCTTGGGCACACAAAGGTGGGCAAAATGAAACATGGTACTAAATCACAAAGCAGAAAGATAGTTGAAAAAGGCCAGGGTCAAGGAAGCGAGCAAGCAAGACAGGTCAGTTCACAAGCCAGGGGTCAAATACCAGGGATACAGGATATAGACACCAGTGACACAGTGGGCCACTGCAGACACAGGTGACACTGGAAGCAACAGCAGGCTTAGGTGACACAGGAATATCTACAGACAGACAGGAACACTGGAACAGCACAGGGAAGTTGGCTGAGAACCAACAGACTGGACAATGAGGGGTTAACACAGGAGCTGGACAGAGGAAACACTAAATTAGCCAACAGGTGTACAAGAACTAGCTCAACAGAACTAGGGGCTCAGAAGTAGTGGAGACACATCGCACAAACACTGAGTGCAGTGTGTGAGCTAGCTAAATGGTGAGGGATGGTTAAGAGGCATTTTCTGATTGGCCAGGGGATTGGACATAATTGATAAAGCTTGGAAACAGAGGCACGCCCAGAATCAAAACTGCGAACATGCACAGGAAACAGGCGTCTGCACTTTAGTGAGGAAGAGGTAAGTGAGACATTACCCCACCCTTTTGTAGGGCCTTCCATAAACCCGGGGTCCGGGTTTAAGGGCAGGGTTCTCCCCAGGCCCTTTTAGATGGGCGCACCACCCGGCACTTTTCAGCACCCACCCGGCTGTTTTTTGGGTGAATACTAAAGAGTTTGGTCACAATACAGGGGCTGCCACCCACCTACAATTTCTTCCCACCCAGCTTAAAAAAATTTCTGGGTTGAGCACTGAAGGGGAAAACGAAGATGAAACGTCTTGGCAAGAAGAGGTGCAGACTCATCTGTAGCTGGAACCCACAATCTCTCCTCAGGACCAAAACCCTTCCAATCATTTAGGTACATTAGTCTTTTGTGAGAAAACTTGGAATCCAGAATTTGATGGAATTCATATCCCTGAGAAGAATCGGGTGCACCAGTAGCCAGTGGAGAGGGACGAGAAAAGTGGTTCAGGACCAACAGCTTAAGCAGAGACACATGGAAGTCATTGGGCAGCTTGAGATGTGAGGGAAGGCGTAACTTGTAAGAAACTGGGTTAACCTTGGCAGAAATGGCATAAGGTCTGAACCATGGAGCAAACTTTAGAGAAGGCACCTTGCAACGAATGTTCCTTGTGGAGAGCCAGACTTTTGTCTCCAGGTTGGAAAAGAGGTGCCTTACGACAACGCCAATCAGCAAACTTCTTGTGCCTGAGAACTGCGTGTTTCAGATGCTTACAAATAGAAGACCAGATGCTGTCTCTCTGTAGGGTACAGAGAGAGTGCAGGTAATTCGGAAGAGCAGGATATAGGAGAGGGAAGGTGAGGATGTTTGCCATAGACAATGTAGAACAGTGATTCTTTGGTGCTGGTGCTAACATGGTTGTTGTGGGCGAACTCCACCCATGGTAGCACTGCTACCCAGTCATCATGGTGGGCAGTAACTAGGGCTCAGAGATATTGCTCCAGGGCTTGATTAACTCTCTTTGTCTGTCCATTAGTCTGGGGGTGATAGGCTGAGGAAAATTCCATTTGCAAGCGGATAAGTCCGCAGGAGAAAATGGTATCATCCACGGCAGAGATAGGCAGGGGTTGAGTCAGTGGCTCAGAGATGAAATTGTTTGCTGCCCCAGAGTCGATAAAAGCCTTTAGGGCAAGTGTGGACGTCTTGTGGTGGAGCTGAATTGGTATTGAGGGACGCTGGGTGGAGGGGAGAGAAGAGTGACTTAGCATGCCCCCTTCAGAACATACTAGTTGCTGTAGTCTTCTGAGCCTCTGTGGGCAAAGTTTATTAAAATGTCCTTTCAATACACAGTAATTGCAGAGACCTGAAGATAGGCGCCGGGATCTCGCCTCTGGAAGTAGATATGAGCAGCCCAGTCGCATGGGTACTTCAGATGAAGGAGAAACGGGGGACTGGAGGTTCCATGGGCCAGTGGAAGGATGGAGCTAGTTGTGGGGAGAAGACCTTGCGGGAGCGAGATTTCTCCTGGAAACATATATCAATCTGGGTGGCCAGGGAGATCAGGTCATCAGGAACAGTGGGAATCTCTCAACCAGCCAACTCATCCTTAATGCTATCAGAAAGACCCTGCCAGAAGGTAGTGTGGAGGGCCTTGTTATTCTAGGCAAGCTCTGCTGCCAAAGTGTGAAATTTAACAGCAAAATGGCCCACGGTAAGTGACTCTTGGTGGAGACGCAGGTCAGTGCTGGCTGCTAAGGAGGCCAGAGTGGGTTCATCAAAAACCCTCCTAAAAAGGCTCAGGAAAGCTTCAATGCTACAGGTGACCGGATCCTTCCTTTCTCAAAGAGGAGACGTCCACGCCAAGGCTTCTCCAGAAAGTAGGGATATTACGTGCGCCTCTTTAGCCTGGTCAGTGGGGAAGCTTTGTGGCTGAAGCTCAAAATGTATATTGCACAGGCTGATGAAGCCCCGGCAGGTCTTAGGATCCCCAGAAAATCACTGTGGGGGTGGCAGGTGAAGTGCAGAGGCCACTGGTATTGCATAAGACTGGGCCAGGACCAGTGGTTCAGTATTGCCCTTTAGTGAGGAAGAGGTGTGACACTTCCTCTGGCCACGCGTCCCCAACGTTCACACAGCAGAGACGCAGATGCCGGCCGGGCATTGCCAGGGGAAGAAGATGCCGGGCATTGCTGAAGAACGCCGCAGCACCGCTTACCAGGTAAGCTTTTTAAACTCCCTGGCAATTCCACCCCGAATGTGGCTCTGGGCTAACGCTTTTGGTACTGAAAATTACCCTGAGCCACATTCGGGATTGCTGCTAGGGGGGTTAAAATGTATTATCTATGTTGTTTTAGCCTGTTGTTGGTAGACCTTAATTGTTCAAATTCAAATTTGCATAGAGAGAAGAGTCATAGAAGGTTTTAGACAAAATCTTTTTTTGAAAATTTTTTTTTTTTCATAAATCATAGTGTTGGGGAAATCTCTATCTACAAATATTATGTATACAGCATACAGATCCATATACGTTACCTAAAACCATAAATGTTTATTTAGACATTATGCTTATGCGTGAATTACGTGGCTTTTAAAACACAGATCAGTTAATTTGATCTTTGGCTATTCCCTTCTATTTCAACCATACCCTCATTTTTCTCTAAAAAGGGGGGGCTGTCTTATTTGATGGCCCTGCCTTATCATCGGGGAAACACGGTATAAACTGCTAATCAGAGTTTTAATCCTGGGCAAAGAAATTTAAACCATTTACATTTTTACTGAAAAAAGAAGAAAGGTCACTATCATATCCCTCAAAGGGGCTTAGTTTCTAATGTCAAGATGACCTGTAAGTTTCTCCTATACAGGTACAATTTTTACCTATTTATAGTAGATGATTAGAGGAGGGCTGGCCACTGCAAACTGCAAACTTTAGTTCTGCTTTAAAATGTATATATAATCTTATGAAAAGTTTTTTTAAAAATAATGGTCCTAAAACTGTGTCCTCAACACCTAGATTCCCTAACCCAGTTAGAGTACAGGGATAAGAAATATTTTTATGGTCTATGACCCAAAATGACTAAAGCCAGTTGTAGCTTAGCTAAAAATGTCAGCAATGGAAAGTTTTCCATGACTGATCTAAAGTATCATGGAGTAAGCAATTAGTCAGCCTAGCACAAATGTTGCATTTGAGAAGCTGCTAAAGAAATTGCCAACATAAAGAGCATACTTGTCATGGGTAAAGAAAGTATCTAAGGTATTACCAAGGTAATACACTTGGTATCACTTATGCCCGTTATCTGAAAACTAGTCATAGGTATTAATAATCCTTTTTTTATGTAACCCAATGCACAAAAATGCTTATTATTAAACCCTAACAAAAAACATGTCTAATTTGGTATTTTTTTGCCCGCTAAATGAACTGCTATGGATCTTGCTGAAAATCATGTGAGCTGAAAAAATGTGTTTCCTGCATCCTTCTATGACAGAGACAACAAGTTCTGTTGTCATTTCTTGTTTCTATTGTTCTGATACAGAAAGGTGAGTAAACCTTTATACACCAGTGGATTCCTTGGTAGATCATTGACACCCAAGACAAACAATTGCAGTACAACATGCAGTACAATGAGCTATAACACTAAATGACACACGTTTTCATGCACTTTTTCCTTCAAACCAATGAGCCCCTTTACACATTATTATTACACTTGTGTAAAATGTAATTGTTGAGGTGTATTTTAGATCTATTTACCTTGGATTACCATTTCTCACTATGGAAGATTTGTTTTTTTTTAAAAAAAAAAACAAGCAAAGATACAATTGATAAATTTTGTAATTCAAGGCAACAGTGTAGTCATAAATTTCCAACAACCAACTTACTACCTGGGAAAAAGCAGCCTGTGGCAAGACTGACAGTAATTGGTAACAAAGTAGTTGATTATGATCTCTACTCCTCTCATGTGTGAAAGCAAAGCTGCAGGAGGATCCTCAGAACTCACATTTATGATGCAAATGATGTCAGGCAAATTAAAATGTTCTCTTGTGTTGTGTATGTCTTAAAACAATCAACAAAACAGGATAAAATCACGATACCATATAGCCAGCAGTTGCAGGTCTAATGAGATTTATCAAATACTTCTTCAAAGGCAGCATGCTGGCAATGACTCTTTGTTCTTAGCCCTTTCCTAATTCATTAAGACAAACCTAATTTCTATTAGACAGACATGACGCTAGTTCTTAACTGTTATACTTTTCTTATAATTATGCTTTCAAAAACGAGTACCATAACCACAAACATTAATTTACATTAATTTTAGATTTTTCTATGCCACCTAGTGGCCAATTATCAATAGGGCACAACAGTCATAATAAATGTGGTATTTTCTAACAAATAAAAGGGATGAATCTAGGTCAAATTGACAGGCAATTCATTTAAAAATACATCCTTTTGTTTTGAAATTATTATTAATATTGCATAATACCGAATTTTTCAGTGTTTTGGGAAAATCAAAATTGTGTCCTTATCATTTAATAATTCTTTTCTCTCAATTACTTTAAATTCCTTTTTGATTTATAAATTTTGTATACAATATGCCCTTTGAATGGTCTTTGATTCAGTAATTTTAATTTTCCGTACAATATTGTTTTTTCTTTACTTTTGATCTTTAGGAACATTAGTAAGCCACTTGTCAATTTCTTGCAATACACAAACTATGGGCTCTATTTATAAATTATTCCCCTGTCAATTCCTCTGAAATTCACTGACAGGTGTTGGTTTTGGTTCCTAATAAAACAATGACAATTGTCAATGTGCACAGCTATCACAAATGGAAATGCTATATGTGTAAACAAATTATATATATATTAATTTAGGTGCAGAGAGGCAAACCTCTGGACTTTCAAGGCATTCAATCAATATCAAGTACATGACTCATAAAAAAAAAACATTAACTTATTCAAGACTTAATTTAAAATACATAAAACCATCTAATTAATAGTTACAATCACACGTTAGGTCTGTGTTGTGTCAAAGACACTAAACTTCAGCGGAGCGAAGTCCACTTTCTTAGGAACAAAACAGCCTACCATCACAGAAAAATTTTCAGCATCACATAATTTTATCTCCAAAACATTTTTTATCTAGTATATTCATTTTAATAAATTTCCAATTACTCAGATATGTCTCTAAAGTGGCTCCACAGTTTTAGCACCCAGACCAACAGGACGGTTCTTTCCTAAGATTGTAATGCATGCAGATAGCAAAAAACCATATCAAAGGGATGGAGGACTCTGTTGTATATACAAAATAAAAAAAAATTGACAACACATATCAAATGGTTAACTTGACTCCTATCCTTGATACTAAACTTGTATTGTGCACTCCACACCATTGGTAATACCTTTATTAATTTCCCCCACTGTGGCCACGTGCAAAATGTATAAATAAATGAATGAAAAAATGAATAGCAAAAACGACTCTAACGTGTGATTGTAACAATAAATTTGATGGTTTTATGTATTTTAAATGAAGTCTTGAATAAATTAATGTTTTATGTTTTTTATGAATCATGTACATCGGGGGTGCCCACACTTTTTTGGCTTGCGAGCTACTTTTAAAATGACCAAGTCAAAATGATCTACCAACAATAAAAATGCTTAACTTATATTTATTTATAAATATTGTAACAGAGTGTCCCTAAAATGTCAGGGAAAGTGTATGTAAGGCTCCAGGGAAAGAATGTGTTAATAGGTTTGCATAGGTTTTTAGAAAAGAAACCAGGTTCCTTAGGGCCCTGGAGCCGTCCAAGGGAAGTTAAGGGTGGATTTCTTGGCCCATCCCAATCCTGATTTGGGTTATATGCACCTACACTCAGGTGCAACTGAGAGATGATCAGCCAGTGTGTTCCAGGCTGAGGAGTGTGAGCAGTCAGAGGCAGGAGTGAGCAGTCAGAGGCTGGAGTGAACAGTCAGAGACTTAGAGGAAGAAGGTTTCGTCCATGACAGAGAGCCAGGGGGATTCAGGCTGAGAGAGAGCCAGAGGGATCCAGGCTGAGAGAGAGCCAGAGGGATCCAGGCTGAGAGAGAGCCAGAGTCTGTTCCTGGCAGGAGAAGGGAGCCAGAGTGGGTTCCAGGCTGCAGAAGCAGGGGACAGAGCTCCAGGAAAGCCAGTGGGCAAACAAGACTTTAACTGTGAAAGGAATTGTCATGATATAAAGTGTTTTGACTTTAAAGTGCTGGAAAGTGTGCTGTAACACTTGGCTAAATAAATAAAACTGCTGTTGTTTTGTACTTTTGGAGTCTGCTGCCTCTTATCTGCCCTGTAAGCATCCCATTACCATGATCCCATTACCAGTGATATACCACAATATATACCAAGTATACTGCACATAAGTGACTGGAGCTAATGAGACATTGAATTGCAGGACATTGCACAGACATTGCACTACAAAACTATAGTGACAGTAACGCTACAGTTCACCTGTCATTGGAGAATAACGAAAAAGAACTGCTAATCTGTACAACAGTATTTCGGTAATTGAACCCTGACACTGCTCACCTCAAACTGAACCCCCCCCCCCGCCCTCTCTGCCTCCCTCCCCACTCCCCACTGTTACACAAGCCTTCTCAATAGGAAAGTGTCCTGGAGTGAAGGACGCAAAGTTCCTGGTGTTGTCTGACGAAAGACATCCCCAGCATCCCTATGGATGTACAGCAGGAAGGGGTAAGGCAGGGCTCCGTGATCAAATCGTGTTGCCTTTGTGAACGACCAGTAGATAGCGATCGACGTGTTGGGCACCCCTTATGTACATGATATTGAGTGAATGCCTTAAAAGGTTTGCCTATCTGCACCTAAATTTTTGTATGTATATCCTAATTAGGGATGTGGCATATTGCATTATCTGATAGGAAATGGAAATTGTCCTTGAGTGCTTAAGAAATGTGTAATCAAATATTATCACCAAATTTAAAGTGAACTGACAGAGGAATATTTAAAAATACACCCCCATGTCTTTAAAGAATTTTTTTGTGAAAATGTCCCCTTTTCCTGCATACCATTAAGGTAGAAAAAGCTACTTTATTATTAAATTCTTATATGAACCAAACACCTTACTGATTCATTTTTAAATCATCAATAACATTACCTCATTGTGGTCCAGTGCCATTCCATAAAATAAAACAATCACCTATATAATGTACCCAGATTACCCAAAAATGATGAATAGAAAAAATAAAATCCTTCTGCCAAAGTGCCATAAAAGAATTTGTCAAACTTGGTGCAACCTTCGCTTCCATCGCACGACTATATTTTTTGTAAATAAAAAGCATCCTCAAACTAAAAAATCAGTAAGCATCATTATGAATCATTAACAATTCAAAAGAAATTTAATCTGTTGTAACAGCTGGCCAAATAAATCACATGGTTTCGTCCAGGATGACAGGTACATTTGCCCCAGATACAGGTTATACGCAGAGTATTTTTCTGTTTAGTCAGTTTCCTTTTGACAAGATGGGGTTTGAAGTACCAGGCCCAATAACCATGAGCTTCTTGGCCGGGAAGGGGGGGAGTTAAAGAGGCCTGGGTATGATCAGATGTACTTGTCTCACCTGAAATGCATCCTGGAAATTAGGCTGGGGATATAAACTCCCAGCCTGCTTATTCCTGTGGCTCTGTCTTGGCTGGTGAGCTGGAAGGACGTCCAAGGTGAACTGGGAACTGGGAACTGGGAACTTGGAACGTGGAACGTGGAACCAGGAACTCGGAACTTGGAACTGGGAACTGTGAGTAAAGACACAGACTTGGTTGCAAAAGATATATGGTTAGGGCCTTAGAGTCCTGCACAACACTAGGTTGGGCTGGATTGCTAGTTAAGGGAACTAACAGTGAGTTAGTGGCCAAGTGGCCAAGTTGCCAGGCTTTCTTTTTGCAGTTTGTTTAATTTTGCCTGTTTTGTGTGGAAATAGTGTTAAGTGAAATGAACCCTTGATGCACTTAAAACCTGCTGGCCCTGTTTCCTGCTTGAAACACCCCCCGTTGCTACGGGCGATCTCACATATGGTGGAGGATGCGGGCAACTTTATAAGCGGGTGTTTGGAAGGCCAGCATGGAGGAGATAACAAAACAGCTTGTTTTGGCGAATGCCAATCAACAGCAGGCCAGTGCCAACCAGCAGCAGGCCAATGTGGAGCAAAAGCGTATTACCAACAATTGCTGCTAGGTCTGGAAAAAGCGGAGGCCCGCCACAAGGAATTGTTGGAAATACAAGCACAGAGCTACGAACAACAAATAGATGCCCTAAAACAGCATATATCTTTACAAGAGCAGACTGACGCAGGGAGTGGTGCTGGGCGTTCGCCAGTTTTTCAGGTAAGCCAGTTGTTGAAAAAAATGACTGCGGATGGTGATAATGACCACATTTGAAAGAACTGCCGAGAGGGAAAGTTGGCCTAAGGAACAGTGGGCAGGATTAGTGACTCGGCGATTATCTGGAGAGTCCCAAAAAGCCTATTATGACCTAGAGCTGTCGGAAGCAAGCTATTATGTCTGCCTTAAGGGCAGAAATATTTGCACAGCTGGTTGTCACCCAGGCTGTCCCGGCCCAACGGGTGTATAACTGGTCCTATCGAGCAGGAAAACCTCCCAGATCCCAGATGTATGACCTGATACATCTAACAAGGAAGTGGCTACAACCGGAGCTGTTGTCATGACCACAAATTGTGGAACGGATAGTTATGGACCGGTTCCTAAGATCCCTTTCTGTTTCCATACAAAAGTGGGTGAGGCATGGAGACCTGTCGACAGCCGATAAACTGGTGGACCTAGTGGAAAGGTACTTGGCTGCCGAGAACTTAAACACCTCCCTTCAGTACTCATAGACTTTCCACCCCAAGACCAGACCATCCACAGCTGTGGGTAAGAGTGAACCAAGGGATGGCAGCGAGAAAAGGGGAGCTAAGGGTAATAGACAGACTTCAGTCAATGTATGGCGGGAGAGACTGGGAACGCTAGCCCCCCAGGAGGGAGTCAAACATGTTATTTGTTATCACTGCCGGGAGAAGGACATATTGCTGCAAATTGCCTTGTGGTGCATGAACCAATGCACTGTGACTTTCTGGGTGGCAGACGACAGTCTCTTTTTGCCACCATCGCATGCCCTGCTATACGGGGCGATGAAAAATATTGATGTAAAATGTTTATGAATACCAAACCAATTGTGGGGCTGTTAGACTCAGGTAGTGTGGTAACCCTGGTAAAAGCTGAGCTAGTGGTTACAGAGACCCCGTCTTAAAACAGTGGGGGTAACGTGTACACGGGGATACTTGGGAGTATCCTGTGACGTCAGTGTCTTTTGAAACCTCCCTAGGTATACTCTCTCATCAGGTGGGGTTGGTTCACTTCATTGGGAGTGATTTTCCCAAATTCCAGGAGCTCTGGAATCACCCACCCCATGCAGTGCTGGCATCCTCAGAGAAGGGGGGTTCTGAGGAGTCCTCTGATGATTGTGGGGGCACTCCGGGGTTTCCTCTGTCTGTTCTAGGGAAGAACTGGCAACTTCGAGGGAAAGCCAGCAAACTCTGGTATTCCCTGACTTACAGGTACATAGAGAGAACTTTGTTACAGAGCAATTGAAAGACCCCACACTGTTTAAAGCCTGGGAGAATACCGTAAAAATTGATGGGAACCTAATGCACCCAGACGTGAGGTTGCATTCTCATACTTTAATATTCAAAGGCACCTACTCTATCGGGTGTCACAAAGTGGGGGGAAACCATTGAACAGCTAGTGGTACCAAAGCCTTACCAAAAATTGGTGTTGGATCTGGCCCATGGGCACCTCCTAGGGGGACACCTAGGGGCTGAGAAAACCAGAGAGCGAATAGTCCAGAGGTTTTATGGGCCAGGGGTCGCCAAGGAGATGGAGATGTACTGTGCTTCCTGTCCTGTATGTCAGTTTTCTGCCCCAATGCTACATTTTCGTAGCCCTTTGGTTCCCCTCCCCATCATTGAGGTCCCGTTTGAGAGGATTGCCATGGGTATAGTTGGCCGATTGCTAAAGTCAGCTAGGGGCCATCAATATATCCTAGTCATAATGGACTATTCTACTCAGTAACCTGAGGCAATTCCCCTCCGAAATACCTCTACTAAAACCATAGCCCAGGAGCTGTTCCAAGTTTTCAGCTGAGTGGGAGTGGCCAAAAGGATACTTACTGATCAAGGAACCCCGTTTATGTTCCGGGTAACTAAAGAGCTTTGTAAACTCTTAAAGGTGATGCAGCTACGCACAACAGTGTATCATTCTCAAACGGATGGCTTAGTAGAACCTTTTAACAAAACTTTAAAACAGATGCTGTGGAAGGTAGTAGATAAAGATGGGAAAAATTGGGACTGTCTACTCCCCTATTTGATGTTTGCTATCCGGGAGGTACCCCAATCCTCAACCGGATTCTCTCCCTTTGAATTATTATATGGGAGGCACCCCAGGGGACTGTTAGGTATTGCTAAGGAAACATGGGAAAGTGAAAGTTCCCCTCATAGAAGTGTCATCGAGCATGTGACACAAATGCAGGACAGAATTGTGCAGGTAATGCCCAAGATTAAAGAGCATCTGGGCCAGGCGCAGCAGAGAATTTATAACCGGGGTGCCCGTATTTGTACTTTTGCCCCTGGGGATAGAGTTTTGGTACTAGTTCCCATGGTGGAAAGTAAATGTAAATTATTTATGACGTGAGTGTTGTAAATAAATAAATAAACTGAGTGACGTAAATAATTTTATCATGTAAATTTGTTGAAACCATGGAAAGAAAGGGAAGCATTAACCGTGAGGACCATGGAGCTACCTGCTCGGTCTGACTCTGTAATCCCAGAAGTCTGGATAACAGACACCTTGTCAAAGAGTCAACAACAGGAATTGAGAGATTTTGTGCTACAAAATAGGGATATGTTCTCCAACTTGCCTGGACGAACATCCATGGCTACACTTGATAATTTTACCCCTCCAGGTGAAAGGGTAAGAATAAAACCCTATCGAATACCTGAAGCTAGACGGGAGGTAATACGTCAGGAGGTTAAAAAAATGCTTGAATTGGGGGTTATAGAGGAGTCCAATAGCGATTAGTCCAGCCCAATTGTGTTAGTTCCCAAACCAGATGGGAGCTGGAGATTCTGCAACGATGATCGTAAGCTGAATCAAATCACAAAGTTTGACACCTATCCTATGCCCTGGATAGATGAGTTGATTGATCGATTGGGGAATGATAAATACATGACCACCTTAGATCTCATCAAAGGATATTATCATATTCCCCAATCTGAGTCAGCTAAGGAGAAAACTGCTTTTGTGACCCGACGGAGCATTCCAGTATCGAAATTTGCCCTTCGGACTACAGAATGCTCCAGCTACGTTCCAGTGAGTGATGAATAAAGTACTCTAACCCTATCAAAAATATGCTGTGGCCTACCTGGATGAGTAAATATTCATAGTGCAGATTGGGCCTCACATTTAGTAAAGGTTCGGCCAGTGCTAAATGCGCTAAGGAAAGCCGGCTTTGATGCAAACCCTAAAAAGTGCGCTATTGAGCTGAAAGAAGCCAAATATCTGAGGTACACCATTGGAAGAGGAATAATAAAGCCTCAGGAAAAGAAAGTGGAGGCCATCCAGAATTGGCCATGCCCAATTATTAAAAAGCAGGTTCGTGCTTTTTTGGGGATCGCCGGCTATTATAGGCGCTTAATTCCTCACTTTGCATCCCAGGCCATTCCCCTGACAAAAGAGAAGGAATTGGTAATGGTTAAATGGTCCCCAGAAGCTGCATTTGGGGCATTAAAGAAGGCTTTGTGTAGCGAGCCAGTGCTATATTCTCCTGACTTTTCTAAGGAGTTTTTGGTCCAGACGGATGCGTCCGATGTTGGACTAGGAGCAATGCTTTCCCAGGTTCAAAATGGGGAAGAACACCCCATTGTTTACCTCAGTCAGAAGTTAAAGGCCCATGAGTTAAACTATGCTACAATTAAAAAAGAATGTTTGGCTGTGAAGTGGGCTCTTGATTCTTTGAGGTACTATCTGCTGGGCAGACAGTTTCTGCTAATAACCGATCATGCCCCATTAAAGTGGATGTCCCAAAACAAGGAGACTAATAAAAGGGTTAATAGATAGTTTTTAGTCCTTCAAGAATTAAGTTTTACTGTCAAGCATCGTTCTGGTGTACAGATGGGGAATGCCGATGCTTTATCTCGGGTTCATACCTACTTGGCAACCTGTGTCCCAACCCTAAGGTTGAAACAAGAGGGGGGGGGGGGGTTGGAAGTAACAGCTGGCCAAATAAATCATAGGTTTTGTCCAGGATGACAGGTACATTTGCCCCAGATACAGGTTATACGAAGAGTATTTTTCTGTTTAGTCAGTTTCCTTTTGACAAGAAGGTGGGGTTTGAAGTACCAGGCCTAATAACCATGAGCTTCTTGGCCAGGTGGGGGAGTTAAAGAGGCCTGGGTATGATCAGGTGTACTTGTCTCACCTGAAATGCATCCTGGAAATTAGGCTGGGAATATAAACCCCCAGTCTGCTTATTTCTGTGGCTCTGTCTTGGCCGGTGAGCTGGGAAGAGGTCCAAGGGGAACTGGGAACTTTTACAGCAGGCTATGTCACCCGATCCCGTCCCTGGGAAGTGCAAGTTTGGGTGACGTAGTCAACTGATGGCACCCGATGCTTCCTTCCTTCTTCCAGGACAAAGAATTCCAGGACGGCGTGGGACCTGATCGAGGACTTCTCCAGCGCGATCGAGGAATCTGCGGAATTCAAGCATACCTAAACTCGAAATACGTGTGACGGAAGACAGATACTGGGATGACACGTGACCTAATGGAAGAAACCTCCCGATAGATCAACTGCTCTGCAGGATTGAAGGTAAGTGTGAGTTATTTTTTTGTTTTGGGTTTACTTCCTCTTTAAAGGCAAGTGTGATTTATTTAATTTTCAGTTTAGTTCTGATTTAACAATGAAAGGGATCACAGTGCACCAACTCATGTGCTGTGTGTTAACACACACACTTTTCCATGACAACACAAAACATTAGTGTGAGCAAATCCTAATGGTTTAGGGCAGGGGTATCAAACTCAAATCACATAAAGCGCCGGCTAAAACACAGGCTATGTGGCGGGCCAAACTTTTTATTAAGATACATACCGTAGTCTAAGTAGAAGTATAGACCCTTCCTCACCCTGAGACACCATATCACACGCCATCCTTGTACATTTTTCATGTTCTGAAAATAAGAACATGCTTGTCTTCGTGAAGCATGAACATATTTTCGCTTTACCATCTTTCAATAAAGGTCAGGTGCTTGGATGTGCTCGGCACAGTAACCAGGAACACATAAAATACAGCCCAGATTCAGCCCCCAGGCCTTGTTTTTGACACCTGTGGATCAGGGTGCTTTCACAATGCAGCCCACTGCTATATGAATAGATGAGGATGGCTACATTCTTGTCATGTTTGCCTCTGTGTTTTGGACTGCACCAATAGCTACCGCTGGAACTATACAAATAATGGTATTGAGAGAGTGGTTCTAGCATTTTGATATTACAATATACGAAAACATATGAATGTTTGAAAACGCAGACACATTTTACTCCTCGTGCGACCTACTGCGTGTAATTAAAAAAACATCATGTTCTGAAACTCGATCATTTCTTACAGTTACACGCTCTCTTCTACATATTCGTACCTTACTTCCGACTTACATAATGCTGTCGGCACACTTATACGCCTTACGAACTGCCACCACAAATATGGCGCTACTCAAATACCGCGAGATTACATGCTTCATAAGCGTGCTCACGCCAATCTCCGCCCTTTCTGGTAGCTGACGACTGACTGTTCACGATGAGGTAGGGATTTTTTCTTGGTTCGATCTAGCGGCATCGGTGTCTAAAAGATGATAAACATCGATCATTCCGATGTGAAGTGGTTGCTTCATGTGTGTTTTTTCTAGTGGACTCAATATTTTCTCGTTAGATGCTCACGGAGGAGAAAATAGATTTTGAGGCCTTGGTGCTGATGGTGTATACGGAGCGGTACGGCTCCGGAGATGATTGACAGTGTGGAATTTCCTGCATTGTTAAAGTCGTGGCGGGCAAGGGCTATGTACGCGTTTTATGATGTGGTATTATGAGGGTAATATTGAGGTTATAGGTGGTCCTATTGCTAGACCTATTCTGAGTGGTAGGTCATATTGCTGCTTCTGTCCTGAGGAAATCACGTCTTATAAATGTCACTCCAGGCAATAACCTGGAAGTACAGTTTCAACTAGTTGCACATATGTCTATAAATGTGAGTGGCCTGACTAAAGGTAATGTTTGAATTGTGGTATTCTCACTTGTGCCCTGTGTGACTGAACCAAGGTCTGTGTAATAGCCAATCATCAGCTAAAGGAATTTTTTTTTACCAAAAATAGCTTCTATACCTCTCCTTTAAACTGTTTGTAAAGCCAGAGTTGTTTTGGGATGTATAAGGCTGGGTTTAGAACATCTGTGAGGCTGTACTGTGCTCTGACCCTTTTGGGAGATTTACTGTGGCCTGGTGACATGAGGACATGTGACAAAATGATACAATTGTCCTTTTCAACAATCTAGAGGTAAATATCCTGGCATCGGGGAATGAATAGAAATCTCCACAGGAGAAAATTACCGGGTGTATAATTTTAGAAAAGAAAAAAAAGCTGTGGTAGGAGGTTTTAGCTAATCTTTATGGTTAGTTCAATCTATGCAGCCTTTCTTTACTGAAGATGGGACATTTCACCAATCCAGACGGTGGTGCAACTTAAAACTAGAAAGTATTTTAAAAGTATATAGGCATAACAAGTTAGGTAATAAAATATGAAGTGATTGTTTTGCATAAGGATGTTTAATGTAGAACCATTAGATTCTAATTCTAGATTGTAAGCTCTTCGGGGCAGGGTCCTCTCCTCCTGTATCACCTCCTGTATTAGTCTGTCATTTGCAATCCCTATTTAATGTACAGCGCTGCGTAATATGTTGGCGCTATATAAATCCTGTTTAATAATAATAATAACCATTATTTTTGCATCAAACTTTTTTTTTTTTCTTCCCCTGCAGCAGCAAAGTTTCTCGTGATACCCTCCATGAAGCTGTGAGGGAGGTCCTCCTGGGGGCAAGAAGGAAGAGGAGAAAGTAAGTAATGGTGGAATTTAGTTCTTTTCGGATTTACAATGATGAAAATTGCTTACCCTGGGGTTTGCTGGTGTTAATAGTAAAGGTATTTGAAGTAAAACTAAACTTAAAAGAAAAATTGTGAGCAGGTGGGCTTATTGCAATAAAATAAACTTACCTGCCTGTTTGCAAGTTTTCTCAATGCATGTTCAACTGCACGCACATAGTTTAGTGTGCAATGCCCGCTTCCATGGCATCCACGTGGCTCTAAGGAATGAATCCTATTCTATACTACAGGACATGGTACTATTAGGGTCAGAGCAACACTCCCAAAATATTGGGTTCCTGATGACACAGGCAGTAGCTTTTTCACGCAACAATAGTATTTTAATATTTTAATTTTTTTTTTTTTTTTTTTTTGGTAACCTATAATAAAGTTCACTTATGTTCATCTTGTATAGGTTTCTGCAAACCGTTGAACTTCAGATCAGCTTGAAAAACTATGACCCTCAAAAGGACAAGCGTTTCTCTGGCACTGTCAGGTTGGAATACTCTTGCACTTACCCAAATTTTGCCTTGCTTCTCTCTTTTTTTTTTTCTTTTTTTTTTTTCCCCTGAGTGAGGGAAGTTAATGTGGCAAATTAAATGGGTAGTTCAGTTCCCTCTGTGTGGTGAGCTGAACGGACCTCCACCCTGGGTCTTAAAATATTAGGGGAGGTGTGGTTTGGTAACTTTTTTTCTAAACCCCACCGCCTAATGCTTTGGCATTAGATAAGGTTTGTGCCTGGTTCTCCCACATTCCCTCACTCTTCTGTGTACCTTTAATTTTGCTTATACGTTGCTTTATCATTTCAGGCTGAAATCTACACCAAGGCCCAAATTCTCAGTATGCATTTTGGGAGATCAGCAGCATTGTGATGAAGCAAAGGCTGTGGATTTACCCCACATGGATATTGAAGCTCTTAAGAAACTTAACAAGAACAAAAAGATGGTGAAGAAGTTGGGTATGTGTGGAACCACTTTGCACACAGACGCATTTACACTTTGACTAAAGTCGTACAAAGTGTGTAATACTAAAAACACCACTAGTGAAATTGGCTGTCTTGTTTGTTTTGAAGTTGTGCATGCTTAGTAAAATTGGTAGCAAAGTAGTTTTAAAGAAATAGAACGATAAACACACAGGCACGCTTCTTTATTGCTTTTCAAAGTAATTACACTTGTGCTGGTCAATGCCCACCAGTTTGTTTTAAATTTTGCTATGAAATTTGGTAAAGTGATAACATGTTGGCATGCTTTTTTGGCTTTGAAAGTACATTTTCCAGAGACATCATCCTTTAAAAAGCTATGCTTGTTAATTGTATTGTTGTCTCTGTGCTGTTCTTGCTGTAAGAAAACCAAAAAGCCACTGGTGGGTTTGTGTAGGTACCAAAATAATGCTACTTATTAGGTATCTAGACATTACAGTTTAGAGAAGGCAAACGGTTTTTGCTTCCTGTACTTCAGTATCACTTTTTCTTCTCCAGCTAAGAAGTTTGATGCCTTTCTGGCCTCTGAATCACTCATCAAGCAGATTCCCCGTATTTTGGGACCTGGTTTGAATAAAGCAGGAAAATTTCCCTCTTTGTTGACTCACAATGAAAACATGGTGGCCAAGGTCGATGAAGTGAAGTCCACCATTAAATTTCAGATGAAAAAGGTGAGTCTTTGTAAATGTCAATTTATTTGTTAAATTCAAATGTTTCTGGTTTTGGATTAGTGTTTTTGCTATTAATGTAGCATGGACAGTATTTGCTAGTTGTGCTGTACAAATTAATTGTAGTTCCCACTCTGTATGCACGTGGATTTGTTCTTCTACAGGAGAATTGTACCATTCAGGAGTGCCTGGATTATGAAATTTTCACCCAAAAATGTACATTTTGAAAACCAATGGTAAATGTGTCACTTAAGCTCAAATTGTCATTCTTTTTAAAGGATATTTGCTACTATAGGGAGAACAGTTTGACACAGACACTCTCCAAGCCACTTTGTCAAAATATAGTGGTAGTTACTCTTTTGTGTGTAACAATTTTCATGTACCTTTTTTTTTTTTTTTTTTTTTTTAACAATTTTCTTTTTTTTTTTTTTTTTTTTTTTTTTCGTGTCTGATAGACTTAAAAAATTCTGACTACACTCACTTGTCATTTTCTTAGGTTTTGTGCCTGGCTGTAGCAGTTGGTCATGTCAAAATGACAGAAGAGGAGCTTGTCTACAACATCCACCTTGCCATCAACTTCTTGGTATCTCTTCTGAAAAAGAACTGGCAGAATGTGAGAGCCCTGTATATCAAGAGCACAATGGGCAAACCACAACGCCTGTACTAGACTGTGATACCAATAAAGATTTTTCACAAATGTATCTTGCCTATGATTTCTTTAGAAGGTTAAGAAAAAAAAATCACATTCTGAAATACATAGACATATTTATGATTGTCTTTTAAAAGTACCAAAAATTGAGGACCCTGCAAGAAAAAGCAGTGAGTTCCTAACTTTAGATCTAAAGGGCCCTCTGTTCCAGAAGTCTTGTACATCCTAACCATTTTGAAGACTATAATGCTATTAGACCACCCAATATTTTGTGGAAGCATTTACCAAGTATAAAAAATTAACTTCTGTATTATGTATGGTGAAGTTAAACATGGCAATATGAATATCAGTGCAGATTGTTAACATCCTATGGTCCTGGTAACACATCTGTCATGTGACTGAGGTCTGGTTAGGCGCAGTTTAAAACTTTTATGACTGCTTATAAGTTGAGTGGTGGTGATATGGCTAATATTTTGTGTATCCTAGAAGTAGGCTATTTTGGGGGGAATTACTATGTTTTAACCTCCCTAGCGGTTAATTTCTTTCCGGTTTTATATCTAAAAGCGGTACATTGTTTTTCACGTAAATTTATTTTACAGTATGAGTATAATGTGTGAAACACAAAATCATGTAAATACATTTTTTTAATTTAAAAAAAAATAATAAAATACTTGGTATTATATTATACTGTAAAATAAATGTTCATGAAATACAATGTACTGCTTTTACACATAAATTCCATGCAATACAAATGGATTTTGAATTTGAGAAGATGACGCGATGGAGAGTTCAGTCTATGCCTCCTCAGCTTTCATCAAAATTTACAACAGAAGGGAAATGAAATCTCCCTATTTGACAAACTGCCTTCTTGAAATCTCTGAGCCGCACAACAGCTTTTCTCAGATCTATTACATGAGATCAGAGATAATGGCATCGGCACCAATGCCTTGGAAATGCGAATGGATGACTTTACAACTATACTAGAAGGATATGAAGACAGTAACACCTATACAATTTGAAATAACTACTTTACAGGATAAAAAAGATTTAGAAAATAGATCCAAATGAAGCAATCTACGAATTAGAGGAATTCCTGAAGCTATTGACTTACAAGGTACTGTATTAACATTGATAAAGGAACTTGCTTCTGATCTTTCTGCAGAACAACTTGAAATACAGAGTTCATAGACATACATTAGATTGTGAGCTCCTTTTGAGGGACAGTTAGTGACACAACTATGGACTATGTACAGCGCTGCGTAATATGATGGCGCAATATAAATACTGTATAATAATAATAGACCCCTGACTCGCAAGAATATTCCATTCTATCACTATACAGCTAAAGAGCGAATATTGCTGTCACTAAAAAAATGAATTTCAAGGATAAGAATATCAGATTTTTGCTGATCTTGCTCAAAGTACCATTATTAAAGCAAAACTCTAAAACCTTATATACATATCTTACAAAATAAGGAAATGAGCAATAGATGGGGTTTCCCATTTAGTTGAATTTTTTTTTACTATTGGGGGGGGAAAGCTTATTAAACAATCCATCCTCTACTTAAAAAATGCTTCCAAAAATTAAATTTCCTCTGCCTGATCTGGATCCATATACCGTGTTTCCCCAAAAATAAGACACTGTCTTATATTTTTTTTGGCTCCTAAAAACACACTAGGTCTTATTTTCGGGGTAGGTCTTAAAAATAAAAAAAAAACGTACCTTTCGGAAGACACGAGCCCGAGTTCTGGCTTCTGACAGGCGGAGTGCATGTAGTATCACTCCGCCTGTGACAGGAGCCGGAACTAGAAAGAAAGCATCGGCTTGTGCGGCTCCGGAGTGTGCACTACCGCATGCTTTCTTTCAGTGTCCCGCTGCCTTCACAGGGAAAGAACACGACTCAGTGAGTACTGTCCTCCGGTTTTTAATTTATGTATGCTTTTCTTTTCTTTT
>NC_092858.1:107537518-107541650 GCF_032062135.1 Pyxicephalus adspersus
TTTCGGGGTAGGTCTTATATTAGGGCAGGTTTAGAAAATAGTGCTAGGTCTTACTTTCGGGGTAGGTCTTATTTTCGGGGAAACACGGTACATCGCTTACAACTTAACATTTGAAAATTGACATCAGCAATAAAACTGATTCAAAATTTAAACTCCCCAACTCTAAAACAATTACCAAAAACAGAAATTTCAACTTTTAGCTAAACGCTGAAGAAAAGATCCTTTTCAATTCTATAAAGTACTTTTATCTCTTTAGTTCATAGCTTCTTTACTGGTCATATAAACGTATTAAGTTCATACCTGAACTTGACAGACTTGGTCTTTTTTCAACCTGACCTACTATGTAACTTAACAGACTTTAAAATATTTAATGCTCTTAATACCACTTATTTATCTATTTATTAAAATATAAATAATATTTATCTATATATAAGTAATATTAACTATGTATTAACATTATATTATATGTTAATACATGTATTATATGTTAATACATGTATGTTATATTATTATATGTTAATACATGTAATTATATGTTAATACATGTATGTTATATTATTATAACATTATATTAACATGTAATTAAATATATATTGTCTAATCGTTATTTATTACCATCTGATACTATTTAAAAAATAAATATATTTAATCCTTACCCATATCATTTGTAGACTGGTTTTGTTTTAAATTATTATTACTAATAATATTTATTAACATATTTATCTTTATTTTTTATTAATATTTTAATATCTATTATAATAATTTCGATACTTTTTACTTAAATAATAATATTGTTGATAAATACATTTAATAATACTATACACATTTCTTATAAACTTACTGCTTTTATTACAATTATTTTTACCATTAGTACCATTTACCGTATTTTCTGCGCCATAGGACGCACCCCCACCCCCCCCCACCCCAAAAGTGAGGGTAAAATGCCTGCACGTCTGAAGGAGTGAATATTGCTGCACAGCCAGCTCGTCCACCGACCACCAGCCAGCCAGATGCTTAACCGCTGCTTAACCGCACACACACTAGGATCAGCTGGCAGTTCAGAGAATGGATCAGGAGCACACAGCCAACTCGTGGTAAGTATAGTTTTGTTTTTTTTAAAGAGGGTTAGTGTGGCGGGATTGTTGTCCCATTTGGGATGAAAAGGGTTTGCCAGAATATAAGCATTCAAGGGCTTGTCAAATTTTGCATGACGATACCTTGGGTTTTGGCTTCTGGTATTCCAGGGGGACTGGTTTAAACTGCCTATGCCTGCTGGTATTTATTGTACCTCATATACAGTCTGGTGCCATTTTTAATAGATTTAAAAAAAAAAAAAAAAAAAAAAAAAAAAAAGAAAGCGTGTAGATAGCAAAATTTAAATGGGTACCTGCCTCTTGCAGTCCTTGTATACCTGTGTATACAGCTCAGAGAGAGGAGAAGGAAAAAGCAGCACAAGAAGGGAATCAAGTGTGTAACTGAGAGATGAGCACAGTCCATCTTCTGATCCAACAGTACTATACCTGTCATTGACAAGTAGGGTGGGCCCTCCGGGCCCCTGATTAAAACACAACTTTTTTTTTGATATGTGTCTGCAGGGGTGTGCCACTCCAATCAACAACACTGCTCAGCGATCATAAAGATTGCAGCACAAAGTATAACAAAGTAAAGTTTGTTTTGTTTTTTTAGAGGGTTAGTCAAATCAAACAAAAAAACAAAAAACAAAAAAACATACCTTTGACAGCCTTTCCTCTAGGCTCCCTAGAGAGATGATCCTGGATTTAACAGTCTGAACCTAGCCTTAAGCCTTGTAAACATTTTAGAATAAAGTGGTTGGTAGTGAATAATCAACAAAGACAAATGTTTTCTGCAAATGGCCTAACAAACAATTTTTTACATACGGCAATGATATGGTAGCAATGCAATTGTTCGCACATGATGGCTGACAACTGTACACACAGGGATATTAATTAAGTTACAGATCGTGTAGTTGTAAGGAAGAAATCCTGAAAATCATTTAATTTTTTTTTTTTTTGACAAATTTTTGACAAACTGCTCTTCGAACTTGGTGTTTCCCCAATTTTTATTTTATTTATTTTATAAGAAAAAATTTGGTGTTAGGTGTTCCTGCAGGTTGGTTCAAATGGGTTGGGATTGTAGGTACAATATATAGTATAATAGTGTGTCATTCCCTGATGTTCTCAGCTACAGTGCTCTCATAACAATGAAGCACACATACTGACAGTTCTTTCATTACTGTATTTTCTCCAGAAGAATACCACCTCCTCATGCTACATACAAAGATGCCAAAGCAGGAAAGACTAGCATATCAATTTCCTTTTAAACTGGAGGTAGTAAAATATGTTATAGAACATGGAAACAGAGCAGCGGAGAGACATTTTGGGCCACCTTCAAATGAAAAAAAAAATTAGAATGGAGGAAACGAGGATCAGCTGCAAAAAGTAGATAAAAGTAAGCAACTTTTTATGGGCATGCTGAAAATGGCCACAGTTAGACGTGGCCTCTCCGTTTCTACAAAAATGATAATATATGAAACCAAAGGTACTGCTGTGGAGAAAGGCATTCAGGATTAGTGGTGGTCGAATAGCTCACTATTCGATTCGACCGATATTCGGTCGAATAATGCATAATTATTCGGGTGATCGAATGTCGAATTCGAACTCCAATAAAGTCAATGGGGGAAAAATTTGGGTTGTTTTTCTGGACTGTGTAGAGCTTCTACAGCCTATAAATACATTTAAAAAGACATGTCAAGACTCCCCCAGCTCTGCACAACACTGTACAAGTAAAAAAAAAAAAGGAAGTCTCTTTTCGGTTTCTGGCAAGGCATTTTAATGGGGCGGTTAAGGGAACATGCCAGATTTTATACAGTCTCCGAGTAGAGGCAGAGAGGGGCAGGAGGGGGTTCCTCTGGTCCAAAAATTAGCCACCAGGTTTCACCGCTCAGTTACAAGCCATACACAGGCTTCAGAGTACAGGTCTCTGAGGGGGGTCTTTCAGTCAAAAAATTACATAACTCTGTTATAAGTTACAGGTGGCAGGAGCAGGAGGAGGAGGCGGTGCGCAATGAGACGGAGCGGGGACCGCATTGGTAACTGGCATCTGGAGCTGGGTGTAGTGCATCATCAATGCCACCTAGATGGCTGTAATGCCGTATTTATGAATAGAGTACTGACAGGTTGCAACAGCAGGAGGAGGAGGCGGTGGGCCCTGAGACGGATCGTGGACAGCATTGGTAACTGGCATCCAGAGCTGGATACTGGGCAGGTGGCATCAGTTACAGCGTGAGGGAGAGGTGGTGGGCCCTGAGAAGGAGCAAGGTTGAGGCCATCACCTATTTGGACAGTGTAGAAGCTGTAGCTATTGGAGACATGAATGGATGAATGAGATTCCAATCTGTCCCTACCTACTATGTACCGAAACCACATGAAACGGAACGGGCTTGGCGGAATCAGCGGGGAAAGAACACCCTGTTGAGCTTGAGTCTAGTCTGGCATCTAGAGCTGGGTACTGGGCAATGGGCAGGCAGCAGTCATATTCGTCTATCGTCAGAAGCTTCCTGTCACCACAGCTTTGCCTCAACAACTGCGGACCACCACCAGGAGCACCAGCTTCAGATCACCTTTCGGCCCAGTTAGATGTTCGCCCAGGTGGGCATTTTTTAATGTCCATAGTGATGACAACACTATGGTCATCTGCAAACTGTGTGCTCAACACTTGAAACGAGGCAAAAACCCAAACAAACTTGGAACAAGTTGCATGAGCACACATGAGGCGGGAACACTTGGTCAAAGCACAGAGCTCTGTGTGACCACTTCCACCCAAGAAGCAAGCTCAAACTGCTCAATCTTCTTTGGCTGCCTTTCCTCCTTCTGCCACCAAAGTTACCCGTGCTGCTGCCAGCAATTTGAGTGGGGCATGTAGCCGAGCATTACCTTTTTCAGGCTCCACCAGCGGTGAGCAGGAGCTGCAACACAGATCGGCTGCTGTTTGTCGCATTGCTAGCAGTCAAAACCAGGCATCATTGCCACCCCCCACAACTTCTACTCCATCGTCCAATCTTTCTGTGGTTAGCATTAGCAGCATCCAACCTTCCATCCCCCAGATGCTGGAG
>NC_092858.1:107546853-107591907 GCF_032062135.1 Pyxicephalus adspersus
CTGTGTTATGTTTTGCGGCTCCAGACTATTTTTCTTTAGTGGAAGAGGAGGCAAAATGGCTCTTTTGATAGTAAAGGTTGCTGACCCCTGGGCAAAGCCGATATTTTTGGGCATATTGCTATAATTCCTTTATTCCTATAATTTCTGATGTCATGGGCTTCGCTCCAAGCAACATTCATGGATGATATTGCTTCTAGTTAAAGGAGGAATCCACCTTTATGTGCTTCCACTACCAAGCTGAGGTGAGTAAGTCAATATATAGTGGCCCAAGGTCTAAAATTCCATTCAAACCTGCATAAACACCCTGAAAGGCTGGAAAAGCAAGAACATCTGTTTGGCACAAAGTGTCCCTGAAGGTTTTAGATACTGGTACTATTTGTTTTATGTAAACACCTAAATAATGCATACAATCCAGTATTTATTGAGCAAAGTTGAGCACAACAGAACATCTGTTTATTTCAAAGTGATGTGGTAGGACTTACCCAAAAGAAGATGAAGCATTAAAGATTCAAATTTATCTGTAATGGACTTTAGATCCACACAGAATAGGTGTGCACTAATTAATTGCTATGACCTCACCATTGACAGAGCTTAACAGGTCCTCCTGATTCGCGCAGCTGCAAACTAATCCTCTTAATTGGCATATTCTCGACCCCTATTGCTCATTTATCAAGGCAGGAATCTGGCTGGCAAGTGAAGGCGAGTGTACTAGGCTCCGGCTCAGATTCGCGTAAATACGCCTTGTATATCGGCGCGTATATACGCCCAGCGAGCTTACGCGCACTTCCTTGATAATTCAGGGCCCTAGTGTCCACCGCCAAGTAAACATAACTGAGAAAAAGTGAGAACAAACAGCAGAACCATTGAGGTTAAGGTATACATATGTTGCAGAGTGGTTTCATTGATTTTAACTTTTAGCTTAGCTGGATATAGTAGGGCAAAACAGGCAATGCAGGTTCAGTAGTAGACATGTCCATGGATGACAAAAATGGATCTTGTCCTGATGAGGAATGTGATGGTAAATTAGGGGCTGTGTCATTTGACAGGGGCGTGCCACTCCTTTAACTTTATTTTGTTTGCCCATAGTACCCAGAGTAGAACAGGTTATATATTTTAACATCCCCTGGAATGGAATGTCTCTAAAAAGCTACAGGTACATCTGCCACCTGTTAATGTGTGGCTCAAGAGAGCAACCGATGGGTATACAATACTTCCTAAATTAGAATGAAGATCCAAGGCAATGGAGAAAAAGCACTAGATCAAGCCAACACAGGACAATGCAGTAGAACCAACCACTGAGGAAAGAGCTAATAATGGAAGTTAGCAATTTGTTTAAGAGTTAGAGAATAATAGTAGTGAGTCCAAATACACACATTCCTCCTCTCAGGTTATTAAACAGGAAGAGTACATGAACACAATGATTCTGAGGTTAAAGTCCAGAAAATCCAACAGTAATGTGAAGCCAATGTGTAGATGTAGTTTAGGTACAAATAGGAGTAAGGGCAGTTCAAAATGATGCCTATGCTACTTAACAGACACAGGACCCCAAATAGTGTTTAGTTATAGTGTTCAGCAGCCTACTAACCCAGGAGATACAGGTGCTCCAAGAATGATGCTAAATTCACTGTGATGCTAAGAAAAAGAGGAGAGGTGTCCGTGTAGATAAAACTGCTGTGAAGATCTCTCAGGAGATGATAATGATGAAGTGCTCTGGCCACGCGGCCATGATGGCCGCCACACTCACTCGCCACAGAAGTGCACTGACTCCTGGTAGGGCAGATGATGCGCTTCCGTCACAAGAGAAGCAGAAGAGGGTGACAAGTGCAGGCAGATGGTTATATCCCCGGGAGGATTGCAATACCGGGTAGGTAAAGCTGTAAAAGCCATAGCGCTAATAAAATGCGGGCACCTTTGTTGGCTCCGCCCCCGGAAGTTAAGACGAATTTTTCTTAGGATGTTATGACATGCAGATCAAGGCCACAGCACAGGAAAAGAAGGACTCTTTTATAAAGAAATAGTGACACATGTCGAATAATTAGTCTAGTTTACAACATTAGTGGCCGTTTTTGCTTATGTTCTCCCCACATTTTTATCGCTCTACCTAATTTGCTCCAAATATGACTAGTGCACAATACCTGCTTTCTATTTATTCAACCACTTGACAAAGCCTCCTTGAATATTATCCAACTTTGTGTTAAAACATGATCATATTAATCACCCCATATATGCATAATTCATGAATGTGCACAGTGTTCTCCCCAGAAATGTTTTTCAGCCGGGTGGTAGAAAGCTGTAGCCGGGTGGTAAAAAAGGTGGTGTGGCAAAACACGGCAAATTTAGTGCTCCCAGTTGTTTATGCCATGGGTATCCAGTAACCTCTTATTGTTTCAGTGTTCTTCCCTATTTAATGTACAGCGCTGCGTAATATGTTGGCGCTATATAAATCCTGTTTAATAATAATAATAACCATTATTTTTGCATCAAACTTTTTTTTTTTTCTTCCCCTGCAGCAGCAAAGTTTCTCGTGATACCCTCCATGAAGCTGTGAGGGAGGTCCTCCTGGGGGCAAGAAGGAAGAGGAGAAAGTAAGTAATGGTGGAATTTAGTTCTTTTCGGATTTACAATGATGAAAATTGCTTACCCTGGGGTTTGCTGGTGTTAATAGTAAAGGTATTTGAAGTAAAACTAAACTTAAAAGAAAAATTGTGAGCAGGTGGGCTTATTGCAATAAAATAAACTTACCTGCCTGTTTGCAAGTTTTCTCAATGCATGTTCAACTGCACGCACATAGTTTAGTGTGCAATGCCCGCTTCCATGGCATCCACGTGGCTCTAAGGAATGAATCCTATTCTATACTACAGGACATGGTACTATTAGGGTCAGAGCAACACTCCCAAAATATTGGGTTCCTGATGACACAGGCAGTAGCTTTTTCACGCAACAATAGTATTTTAAGCACAGAGCTTCCTAGTCATTCTGCATGCAAACTAAAACTTTAGAAACAGGGACAAGGAACAAATTAGAAGGCTACTACAAGAAAAACGACAAATAAGAATACACCATTGACTTTATTCCTCCAGAAAATGTTTTGGATGTGTTGTCCCATAACTCTTTTATTTTTTTACTTCTAGTTTATGGAGCCAAGGAGAATGGCCACCACCACCACCCCCGTCGCTTATGCTGCTGGCGGCCCCACCACCACCACCACCACCCCAGGGTCTTCAGTCCATAGACCAACAGGCAGCTCCCTCAGGCCAGCTAGGTTGCTCTATGAAGCAGGCCAAGTAACATTCAGGCCCCTGGCCCCTCAACCTGGCAGCTTAGCCAGTTTGAGCCGGACCAAGGATTCTGCTTCCAAGGCCATCAGCTTCCCTCCTGAGCAAAATGCAGCCCTCATGGAGTCCTACGTACAACATTTTCTAGGACTCCGTGGGGGCTTGCATTCCCAGACTTCCCATGCTGTAAGCCAGGGACTCTGGGAGGAAATTGCCAGGAGTGTAAATGCAGTGGGCAGTACACAACGGACCATTACCCAGTGTCAAAAACGTGTGAGTGACATCTTCAGACACATCAAAAGGCTCCTGGGCACAGAGGCCGGAAGGAGTAGGACCTATCGTGAACATCTAGTGCAGCATCTCAAGAAGTATGAATTGGCGTTGCCATTCATTGGGCCAGAAACGGTGGTAGGGGTGGACTACTGGGATGACTCCGATGCTTGGCAGGTTCATGAACACGTAGCCACGGATGTCCCAGAAGGAGAGGATGTGACAGACTTGACAGAACCCAGAACGCAATTTTTTCAGAATGAAGTGTTCCCACCTGTAATTTTACAGGTTCTGTGATAAAGTATATGGACTTGGACAGAGCCTTTCCATCGACGATCGATATGGTCAGGGCATAGGCATTGTTGCAGGAAGTTTCCTGCTGCTCCGGAATCCAGAAGCCTCATCTCCGTAAATCAAACCGCCTAATGACAAGGTTACTGGCAGAGTCAGAGGAGGAGAGGAATTATCTTCACCTAGGACTGCCTCTCCCACGGACCCTAGGCTCGGAGGTTTCCCGGCTTCAGGGGACAAGTGCAGAACACATGATCAGAACTACCACAATAGAAACAAAGTCCTTTGGCACGGCGGTGATTGCGCTCCTGTTCAGACAGCCTAACCCGATCGACCTGCATGGGTTCAGTGACTGCTGACAACATGGGAGGCAGTGGGTTAGAAGCTTGCGGAGGTGAAAATGCCAGATGACAAGAACCCACTTCACGTGCCACTTTTCTGGCATCTTCCTGGAACCGTAAATCAATTCGAGTAGCCAGGGAGATAAGGTCATCTAGGGAGGAGGGAACATTCCGACCGGCCAATTCATCTATAATTCTCCCACAGAGCCCCTCCCAAAAAGTGGCCACAAGTACCTCATTATTCCAGCCGAGCTCTGAGGCTAACGTACGGAACTGGATTGCAAAATCAAAACAAATCGTAGTACTTTGATTTGTTTTTAAATCTTTGTGTATGGCAGCCTCTGTCCACTCCATTTTAAACAACTCCTGTAATTTAGCTAGAAAGACGCAATGTTGGAGGGTGGAGTCCAACCAACAGTGTAAAATGGTTTTTAGCCATCACTGTAATCTGTATTAAGCAGTGCGATTGGTCTATAGGAAGAGAGGTATTCAGTATCTTTAAATGGTTTAAGAATTAAAGAAGTATGGGCTTGGGTGAAACCTAGAAAGGAAATTTGATTTTCCAAAATGCTATTGTATATATCCAGCAGCAGAGGAGAGATGTTTCTAGTGGCTTAAAAAATTCAGCCTGTAGGCCAACTGGACCCAGCATCCTCCCCAGCAGAAGAGATTTAACAGCCCTAGCCACTTCCTCAATCCGTATTAGGGTGTTTAACTGTTCTTGTTGCACTGACAATAAGGGTGGTAGTTAAGCTTTTTGCAAAAAAGCTTCTATATCAGCCGCTTCAGGAGAATGCACTGAATAGATTTGTGTGTAGTATTTTTCAAAAATATAAATAACTTTTGCCTGGGTAAAACTTGTAACTCTTGTGGCATTCCTTATCGTGTGAATAGAACGTTTCGGTTTTTGTTTCCTCATCTGTAACAATTTAAGATTATGTTGGGTATTAGGTAAGGCCTTGGCATGTAAGTAATTATCCAAGATCATAGGCCCCTGCAACCAGACTCACCTAGTAGTGTCAGTAGGATTATGCACGATTATGGTGTGCAGATGCCACATTATCATATAGTGATTTACATAGTTTCCTCCCCTCTGCTCACTGCCCAATAACAAGAGGAGATTTGACCCCACATTGCAGCCTTTCCAGCTTCCCATAATAGAACTGGGGTATCCCAGTGTTGTAAGTTATAATCTTGGAAGTTAGCTCAAGACACCAGTAAAAAGGATTGGAAAGCTGGAGAGGAGTACAAATACGTGGGAAAATGCCACCTTGTGGAATAAGTGAGTAAGTTTGAAGTTGTTACCTTCAGTGACAGGGGCATGGTCTGATAAAAATATAGGATGATAACACATTAGAGGTTCTATGAAAAAGGGTGTCAACAGTTAAAAAGAAGTCAATTCTGGAAAAGGTTTTATGTACTTTGGACCAACAGGAGTAGTCCCTTTGTGACAATGAATCTATCATATCGTGAAAAGCCTGCGGGCAGGAGGATAACTGCACTTTTGATCTATCTACACCGGGGTCAGGAGCAGTATTAAAATCACCTCCAATATTTAAATTGGGGTAATCCCCAGACAAAAGTAATTCATAAATTTGCAAAAAAAAAATGGGCATTTGGGACCATTGGGAGCATAGGCGTTGAGAAACGAGTAAATGGTACCCTGAATCATTACTTTCACCAAAATATATTGTGAAAAGTGTTTTCCAAAACATCACAGCTACCCCTCATTTTTTCCTAGCATAGGACGAAGTAATCGACGAAGTGTCAGACATTGTAATTGGGGCAGTCATTCCTGATCAAAAAAACTTAAAATACCTGACCCAAAGATTAGTACCCATATAAGACGGGGAAGGGGGGATCCTCCCAGGCTATCCCACCCACTCGGAAGAATGGAAAATGATAAGTACATAGAATATATAATAAAACAGCTGTGTTTGAGAAACAAACACTAAAAAACGACCATGAAAATTTATACAAAATTTATCGTTCCCCAGATGGTTTGCACTGCTAACCACATTTTAATTTTAAATAAACCTAGAACTTTCCTAACTTCCCCCTGAGTAAGGGAAGGCACTAAACTTAGAAGATCTGAAATAATATCTACCAAGCAATCAGAACTATTAAGCAGGTGCATATAAGACCTAGAGCCTGATTCATCAAGCCAAATAAGAAGCTCGCTCGCGTGCGTGGTCCGGAATCTGAAGCCTATAAGCTATTTATCAACCAAATTTCGGCCGGCGGGAATACGCTGGCGTATTCTCCCTGCAGTTATCAACTGAAATGATCGCTCGCTCCGAACCACGCATCTCCCTGAACTTGACACTGGCGAGCTTACAATAAAATCACTGTTCCCCTAAAAGAATCATTCTTTCTAATAGCAGACATCTTTCACTTAGGTCTAAATAAAAGTGCTTGGGCTGTTCAAATATTTCAAAAATTTATATTAGCCAAGAAATAAGCATATTTATAAATGACCTAATATTCTCAGATTCTGAAAGAGTTAACTGATTTTTAGCTCTTTACATAGGCGAGACGAGGCGCCTGGTGATAATTTCCAGCGAGCTCTGGCAGGTGAGAGCTCGCTTTTGCCAGCGAACTAGGTTTTTTCAACAAAAGTCACAGGCACACAAGTTCTTATGTATAATTTTAACTACTAAAAATATTATAGTATATATAAAAAAAATATTAACACATGTATAGATTTCTATACTAAATATAGGGCTTTAAAGGCTTTAATGTTAAAATATTATTTTTTTATGTGTGTGTTTAGGTTAACTTTTCTACTTTTACTTAGCTCTTTACTGGTGTACAAATCTAAAGGATCTGAACAATAAATGATTATGTAAAGTCAAACTGAAAAAAAAAACAAACAGCTAAATTTCATGGACTGCGCACGCCCAATTGCATGTAATTTTTAGCACCTGTGCGCATAATAATGAGCATATATAAGGGTGTTGTCTAACTTGCTTTTTTTCCTTTGTTTAAATTTTTTTTTAAGGAGGGGCTGGTTTGTTTGTTAGCCTAATCTATGTTGCTACATTTGATACTTTTCTTACCATTTAGCACAATAGCACAATTTGATTTTTCAGCTTTGAATGTTTCAATGTCCATTTTGCAATTAAGAAGTCAATGTTAATGCAATGTGATTGTGTTTGAAGCCATATTGTTTCATTTCAATAAGAAGTCCTTATTACCACCTTTAAATGTTTGTACTGCATAAGTATTTTCTAATCCAGTTTTCCACCCTTGGTCTAAATTGCATATTGGTTTGGTATTTTTGGAATGCAATATTTGTTGGGACATTTTTTAAATAATTTGGCTTCATATGGAAGTGTGGGTTTACATGTGTTTTTTTTTTATTTTGTCATGAAAATTTAGTGGTGTCTGTGTGGTCTCTATATTTTTATTGTGACCTTTTAGCAAATGGGTTTATTTTGAATAAAGTTTTTTTTTTAAATTTTGTAGTGGTTTTTGGGGGGTTTGTTTTTATGTGATCTCCTTTACAATTTCCCAGAACCTACAATTTAAAATATTGAATTATGCTTGTTTTTAAGCAGTTCCCTTTTATGATTTGTTTGACTAACTAAAAACAGCACAATTGGCTTATTAAACTCAGTTTTTATAACAACCTTAGGAGTGTGATGCGCATTGTTGTGCGCCAAGGCGTGATAAATTCCAGAGAGCTCTGGCGGGTGAGAGCTCGCTTTTGCCAGCGAACTAGGTTTTTTCAACAAAAGTCACAGGCACACAAGTTCTTGTTTGCTTCTATAGATATATAAATAAATACACTTATATCTTGACACATATATTTATAAATTTATACACATACATATTTTTATACATCATTAATTGAAATATATATATATATGTATAATTAGTTTGACTGGCTAAAAACAGCACAGTTGGCTTATTAAACTCAGTTTCTATATTTCCTTAGGCGTGTGATGCGCATTGTTTGTGCGCCAAGGCGTAACCGCTATGTGAGTGTGAACTGTGTTCTATCAGTTGAAAAATGCGAATTTTCCAGAGAAGGATCCTCATTCCGGTAAGTTTTTCTTTTTAGGTGTATATTGTTTGTTTTGCTTCATGTGCACTAATGTATGTGTGTGTGTATATATATATATAATGTATGTATGCATTTATGTGTGTACATATACAAATGAGAAAATATAGGAAGAAATAGGCAAAGCCAGGGGTCTGCAACCTGCGGCTCCGGAGCCGCATGCGGCTTTTCAGCCTCCTTGTTG
Organism: Pyxicephalus adspersus; assembly: GCF_032062135.1. Taxonomy (NCBI): domain Eukaryota; kingdom Metazoa; phylum Chordata; class Amphibia; order Anura; family Pyxicephalidae; genus Pyxicephalus; species Pyxicephalus adspersus. The sequence continues at coordinate 107,555,281 of NC_092858.1, forward strand.
TGGCTCCCTTCGGCTGCCGCGGGGAGATCTCTGATATTTGTTACAACTTTGTAATGCCTGCCCCGTTAGTATATCCAATTTTTCTATTCTATGTATTTTGCCACAACTGTCCTATGCCGTGTATTGTGACCCAATTTACTAGTGTTCTAAGTTTTAAGAGTGTAATCCTTTGTAGTAGTGTAATAGTATAATGAATGTGATTTAACAAGTTAGGCTTAGCTCATATTAGCAGTAAAAAATATTTACCCCTTCTGGATGACTTCTGGCAACTGCTAGGCACCTAGGATTGGTAACAGGCCATAAGTGCTTGGCGAATAGGATTGGTAACAGGCCATAAGTGCTAGGCCCCTAGGATTGATAACAGGCCATAAGTGCTGGGCACCTAGGATTGGTAACAGGCAATAAGTGCTAGGCCCCTAGGATTGATAACAGGCGGTAAATTCTAGGCACCTAGGATTGGTAACAGGCGGTAAGTGCTCGGCACCTAGGATTGGTAACAGGCGGTAAGTGCTGGGCTTTTTCAGAGCTAGAAGTTTTTTAAGCAGCAGTGGTTCCTGGCATGAGGAATGGACAAATGTAACCTTACTGCCGATGTGAATTCAGCCTTCAGATGTGCTCCTTTGTCTATATTTAGTTAAAGTGAACTTTAGTGAAAATATTTTTTTTTCACTTGATCCTTTAACAAAGGCCCATGCTGGCTCAGCTTCCACCTTTTCTCTGATGCTCATTTGTACGTCCAGTGCTGCCTTGCACTGCGCATGCATTAGATTGAACACTTTTGTTTACATTATAAGAAAGCCTCTGAAGCTGCATGCACACAAGGAGCAGTGCAGAGCCTTTTGGGATATGTGACACAAATATCCCAGGAGGCTGCGGATTTCCCCTTCGGTCTTTACCGAAATGGAAGTGAAGACTGAAAAGGAAAGGTCATCTCCACAAAGGTGTAAAAACAAACAAACAAAAAAAAAAAGCACATTTTTCTATTACACAACAGAGGAAGTCACTCTTTAATATAATGTTAAAAATGTGGCGATGCTTTAATAGCATCATGCATATGATATCAGATAGGGACAAGACAGACAGTTACCCCCTCTCATCACTGCCCATATTCTATATAAAAACAGTTTGTGACGTTTATCCACAGTGTGTAATGTCATCGACAGAGCAGTGTGATAGCTATGTGAGTGTAAAAGCTGCTTGTCATATTCTGCAGCCTAACAACTCACTGTGTTCAAACCTTCAGATCTCCTAAACCGTTCGTTGTATTAACTTGAAATTTTTAAGGTACACGTGGAGGCATAGGAAACTGAAACTGTAGGTGCTGGGGGGCTGAAATTGTAATAACTAGTATCCCCTGTACACCCTGAAAATTACAGGTCATTGTGACATACAGTTTAGGAGATATGGATGTTTGTACACACAGAGCTGTGAGGATGCAGGATTCACACGCAGAGCTAGAGGTGGATACATTTCACAGGCAGAAATCCGAGCTCGTGCTATGAGATGGGGGGGGGCTGCCTGTGTGTTCTTCACATGAAGGCTGAACTGTGTGTGCTCACCTCTCATCGGCAGCAATCCTCTGAACGGTTCACACAGAGCACAGAGCAGCCTCACTGAGATCAGTGCATCCGAGGATGAGAGCTGCCGAGAGCTGGGCGGGGTATTCAAAGCAGCCGGGCGAGGCAACCGGCTAAAAACCTCTGGGGAGAACTATGGCGCAGAATGCAGCATAAACAAGCTTTACTTTGTACTCACACCAGCAGATCATGTCCTCAATTACTTGAAAACAATCAAAACAACTACATTATTCTTAGCATGTGCTCCCATTCTCTCATATATATATCCAAAGAGTCCCCATACTATAAAACCTTTAAATATCCATTTATACTATACATCCAGTTAATCAAACCTCTACATAACAGTCAATTTCTCTCTATTCCAAAATCCATCATGATTCTCACCACAATCAAAGGCTAAATATCCCAAGTAATTGTACAAATGACTTACTCTTGCAGATAATTATTGCGATTGTATTATCTTGCAGACAATCTGCATGTCATAACATCTTGAGAAAGGATCATCTTATACCAGGGAACCACTGTGGAGATAGATGTGAGTAATTGAATTATTTAAAGTAAAACATGTTTATTTTTGAAGTGAAACTGATGCTGAAAACTATTTTGTAATTATAGGCAGCTTTGTTGCTAAGGAAACGGACTCTGCTCCGTGAAACGGGTTGAACGTTTAGTGCCTACCTACATAAAACAGATCAGATGTGATTTTATTGATCAACTTGATGTATTTATGTATTTTTATTAAAGTTTTGGAATAAATTAGGATAATATGGCTTTTTTTTCATAATGGTGTATATGATATTGATGTAATGCCTTAAAAGTCCCAAGGGTATTATTCCTCACCTAAATCAATTTTCATCTTAAATGGGGATGTGGCATTTGGTACTTTTTGATAAATAAGAGGAATGGTCCCTAAGTATGTTAACAAAAGAATATGAATTTAAGATTATGTCTTTTCATAAATTTGTAATTCATGCTAGGAAGGAAGGAAAAAATATTTTAAAATTGTCATGATTGGGAATATGGATGAAGTCCGGCTAACCTTTGATGTGCCATCCAATACGACTGTTGAGCTTAAAGGTGCAAAAACCATAATATGGATATTACTAACATTGAAGTATTTCAAGCCATCAAACACTCAAATCAGACAAAAGACAGGGGCCTGACAGTTTCTCAGTACTCTTTTACAAAAAATGAAATGATCTTTTAACTCCACACTTAGTAAATCTATTTAACAAAGTTAAACAAACTAGTTATTTTTCTTTTGATATGTTGAAAGCCAAACTTAATAAAGATCCTAGAACATTGACAAACTTCTGCCCAATATCACTTCTAAATGTGGATTTAAAAATATTTACTAAATTCATACTAGAGTCAAAGCCAAAAGTCAAAGCTACTGCACTCTGCATTTCTCAGCCGGATTCCTGCTGTGATAAATGAGCAATGCGGTCGAGAATACGCCAATGAAGGTGATTCTAGTTTTCTATCATTGCACTTGCGCCAATTAAAGCACTTAGATTTCAGCTGCTCAATTTAGGAGGATCTGCCAATGCTGGTGTATAGCAATCAATTAGTGTACACCTGGTTCCTGTTCTGTGTGCATCTACAGTCCATTACAGGTCAGTTAGAATCTACTCGTTGATCTTTTTTTGGGAAAGTGCTAAATTTGTATATTACATTATAATCATTCACAAAATGGCTTCATTTAGACTTAGATTGTTTGCAGTTGTTGTTTTGATTCTTTCTTAAGGGTTGGAACACTGCAAACTAATTTCTATCAGGCTGAATATGTATTAATTAACACTTTAGAATATGTCATCACACAATAGTATTAAGGTCACCAAAAATTGCCACAAAGTATTTTTGATCTGCTTTACATTTTATTATAGTTTTGCTTTTTCATAAATCAAACATTTGAATTAAGGATTGTAGGCAAAGATGTTAGAATACATGTATCAAGGAATATTTAGCGATTTCACTTGTGTCATGTGTGTATGTCTAAATACATTGTAATGCATATAAACACATATGCATTTTATTTTGGGATATTTGAACTGGACTGGTTATGGGGGGTCATCAAGGAAGTTTGCTTGTCTAGTATGATTTGATGTGACTTTTTATTATTTTTAGAATTGTTAGCTTCATCTTGTTGGTGCAATGTTTTTGTGCCTGGTTTCTAATTCCATTTTTATTGCCATTGTATCCACAAATAACTTTTACAAATGTATGCATGGTTTCCACTATAAACTGCTACTTGCAGTTGCATTTGTTTGCCTTGTTGCCTTTTGTCCATTCTCAAAGTCACATTATCATATATTGGCATTTGAATGTAATATGTACATATTCCTTTTATGAATAGTTTGTCATGGTTTGGATTGATTTGCTTTTATTTTCTGGCATCTGACATTTGCAAAATAAGCTGTGTTTTGCCATAAGTATACTTCACTCATGATGATTTGCTGCCACTGATCTACACAACTCCTCTGTTCATTTGGTAGTGTTATAGCTTTGTTATCATTGTGCTGTGCTGTCTGATCCTAGCGCTATTGTATACAAGCTCACTTCCTCTTGCTGGACAAACAGGTTGTCAATTAGCTGTCTAGCTCCATTGCATACTCATTCCCACACACCTGATGGTGATGGAAGGAGGTCTAGGTTGCCCAGCACAACAACACACATCAAACCACATTCATTGACAAGCTCACAAGCAGGGTCAAGCACTCTTAAATACTAGATTCTATGCATTATTTGGGTGTTTACATCATTCAACTTGTATTAGTATAGAAAACTTCCAGGGACAAATTTACTTACAACCTCAACTTTTTTGTTTTTTCTACAGCCACATGAGGAGCAGCCTTCCACAAGAGCATAGCAAGCTTGATGATATACCAGGTTATTCCGCCTGTCCAGTCATGTCATCAGGGAACTGTACAGCTTGAAAAGCCAGGCTGTGCCTAGTATGCCGAGGCTCCTGGCCAGTCAAAATTTTTTATGAAGGGAATCCTTTCAATCCACAGTGGCTATGAAGGGAATCTTTTCAATCCACACTGGCCTTAATTTGGGACCTGAGCCAGTATCCAGTTTCCAGTGTGTTTCTGAAGGTTTCAATGCCATTTTAGACCTTGGCCCACTATATATTCACTTCCTCACATCAGCTTGGGAGAAATGAGGTGGATTTCTCCTTTAACCAGAAGAAATATCATCCATGAATGTACAGTAGTCTGTGATGTGAGATTCCAGAGGCTTGGCAGCACAGCAGAGGGATGTTATCGTTCTGTTCAAAAATAGATTACATTATTAGGATGTGTTAAGCAGCATGGTAAATCATGTTTTGTTGGCAACTAGATGGTGCTGGATTGTATTTTTCATGCTTTTCTGGCTGCATAAGCAATGTTTGCCCAAATCTGCACTAAACTGAACTCTGCTCCAGTTTGGCAATGTGTTTTTGTAAAGGCACAGCTCTTACACAAATACGTCTGCTATTTAATTTCACTAAGGATTAAAGTATGCTTGCTATGGCTTAAACGTCCTAGGTTTGTTTGTTTCCCAAACATGATGTGCTGAAATATGTTATGCATACATTATAAACAAATGTAAATTCTCACGCGCAAAGACATTGGCAATAAGTAATCCCCGACTCGACGTCCCTCTGCTGTGCTTTTGGGGCTGGAGGCGGGGTTTTGATAAACCTCTGGCTCTGCTTCCTCTGGAATGTCCCGGGTATCCTCATGGTGCAAGCACAGGTTGTGCAGGACACAGCATGCCATGATGACTCGAGCAGCTTTCCATTGTGTGTACAGGAGCTCACCACCGGGCCAAGCACAGAAACCATGCTTTTAGCAGCCTGATAGTGTGCTCCACAACCTGCTCTGCTTCAGACCGGGGGTGACGCACAGCTTTCATAAGCTTTGGAAGCTGCCCATATCCCTTGTCAGCTGTAAAAAGACCAAAAAAAGTGTAAATTGTTATAGTAAGAGTTCTGTGGGTGCAGTGTAAACCCACAGTTTCTTACAAAGGTTGTGCCTTCAGGTCAGTTTAGTGCATTTATTTTGTTAGGAGCCATTGTTACTACTGACTACCACACTTAAGTACTGTGAGCTGTAAACATTGTATTTATATCAGGGCTTCCATGAATATCTGAAAGTTAGTTCAAGGGTTTCCCCATGGTCACAATTATGTACAATATTTAGAAACTATTTTCTAATAGTAGAAAAACTAGCATATATACAATCTTACATATATACAATATAGGTAATAGATTCTCATTCTGACAATGCAAAGGGACTTTGAGGTGTACGACAGCAACTACTTATAGTAACATATTTGTTAGTTGTATTCTAGAAATTACAAAATACATTACCTATTAACCAGCCCTCAGACATTTATCCAGCAATTAATTTCTGGTAGAGGGCTGTCTGACGCAAGATATAGGCATCATGGCATGATCCTGGAAAACCTGTGCTTGCACTCATGATTCTCCTGTTGGCATCACAGACTACTTGTACAATCAGCGAATGATATTTCTTCCGGTTGCGAAACGAGATTTGGTGCTGTTTAGAGGCCTGAATTGCCACATGTGTGCAATTGATGGCCCCCTAAACATTCGGAAATCTTGCTCGCTTGAAGAACTCCAACTTTACATTCCTCCACTCCTCAGCTGTGTGAGGGATATGAATATATAGTAGGACAAGGTCCACAATGGCATTTATGACCTTCATAAACACCCGGGAAACTGTACGCTGGCTCAGTCCACAAATTAAGGCCAAGGTCATTTGAAAAGATCCCCTTCCTAAAATGTATAGAGTGGCCAGGAGCCTGGTCATTCCTGGCACAGCCTGGCTTCTCTTGGTTGTTGGTGAAATTTTCTCTTCTATCAAGCTGTACAGGTGGTGGTTGACATGACGGGACAGTCGGAATAACCTTTTGATATCCTGGTCACGTATATCATCCAGGTTGCTCCGCTCTTGAAAAATCCATGGCTCTCTGACCCGTAGTGAAGTGGAAGGCTGCTCCTCGTTGTGGCTGCTCCTCAGGTTGTTGCTGCTGCAAAACCAAAAAAGTTGAGGTTGTTGCCACAGCAGCACTAGCCACCATTACATGAAACTCCAAATCCTCCAAGTCTTCCATGTCGCAAAAGCAACAATTTGCAAATGGCCAGGCCCGCAGATGTCTGCACGCGCACGCCTATGTATTTTTCGAGATTTTCCTAGCCCTTCTGCTATTTCATGAGCTGAGAGGAAAAAAAAAAGAGAAAGCTAAAAAAAAACACATATTCTTAAATATTTACTATTTACTATTCCTCCAAAATTTGATTGGTGTGTTGTCCCATAACTGATTTTCTTTTTCCCCTCTAGGACCATGTATGGGATCAACCCCACCACCACCACCAACACTACTGCCACCAGCAACAACACCACCACCACTAGCAACACCACCACCAACACTAGCAACAACACCACCAGCGCTACTGCTGGCACTACCACCTCAGAGCATTTTTCAGGCCATAGACCAGCAGGCAGCTCCCTCAGGCAAGCTAGTTTGCCTAAAGAAGCAGGCCAAGCAACATCTAGGCCCCTGGGCCCTCAATCTGGCACCTCATCTAGTTTGAGCCAGCCCAGGGATTCTTCTTCTAAGGCAACCAACTTTACTCCTGAGCAAAATGCAGCCCTCATGGTGTCCTACATAGAACATTTTCCACGACTCCATGGGGGCTTGCATTACCAGACCTCCCATGCTGCAAGGCATGGACTCTGGGAGGAGATTGCCTTGAGGGTTAATGCAGTGGGCAGTACACAACGGAACATTATCCAGTGTCAAAGGTGTGTGAGTGACATCTTCAGATCAGATCAGAGCCAGGAAGGAGTGGAACATATCCTCCACACCTTGTGCAGCGTCTCAGGGAGTATGAAAGATTAGCGTTGCCATTCATTGGGCCAGAAACGGTGGTAGGGGTGGACTACCGGGATGACTCAGATGCTTGGCAACCATGTAAGTTCAATCTTTTTACATTACCTAATTCATTTATTTTTTTGGATTGATTAATTAGCATTTATGCCAAAATTGTATTGTGTATTGACTTAGTTGGGTTTATGATGAAATATGAGATAATTTTTGTAAGATGACCTGTTTAGTGTTTTGCATTCTTTTAACTTGCATCAACAATGTATGTATTTCTAATTTTTTTTTACAACAGTACGCCCTGAGACGCAGCAGTGCTCTCCTGCCCTCTGTGCTCAGAGTGATGAGGATGACGAGGATGTCACTTCACATGTAGATGTAACATGTAACATGTTAACACTGGCCTTCTTCCTGGTAAGATGAACCTTCATGGTATATCTTGTTTGACATTGTGCAGCTGTTTATAATCATGTTTAAAACCACAGTCATATGTGTAAGCTTTCAGCTCCCCCACATATTAAATTTGACAAATTTTTTGAACTGGGAGTGTAATGTTTTTTGTTAGTTTTGTGGGTAACTGATCAATCAAGTGATCTTTTATAGTCAAGCTCTATTAATTTTTTTTGTTGTTTTCTTGAACAGATCAACATCTACAGGAGGAGGTCGTTGACCCACTGCAGGGAGGCCTGGAGGAGAATACAGGTAATTTTGTTTGTGTGTGTTCAGCCTTTCAAAAGCTAAATATTAAGCTTCTATCTCTCGATAATATTTATTTGTTTTGTGAATGTTCTTTGGAGATTTTTTGGGTGCTGCCTTCCTTTGGGAATGTCTGCCTGCTTATTGGGTTAAATATTTAAAACAGACTCCAATTTCTCCATGATTGTAAATTTTCTTTTTGCCTTGGCTAAATATTGTACTTTTTAGTGCACTTTAGATATGTAAAAATTTGTCCACACATTCGTTTATTTTGATGTGATATAATATGTGCCTTTGTAGAACATCAGTGTCCACTGGTTTGTGGTTCTGGAGAGTTTTCATGGGCTGCATCCACTGTGGCGGTAGGCAACAATTGGTCCATTTGAGTTTTTTGTAGGGATGTGTTGGAAGGAAAGAACATTTCCCAATGTGTTCCATTTATCTTTTTTGGTTAGGGTCCCTCAGGTGGGCAGTTGCCACCAGAAGAGGAAATGCCTGAGGTTTCTGTAAGCAATCCATGTTGAATGTTTAGGATTCTGAAGAAATGTGTACAGATTTGTCTAACATTTTGGGTAACATTTGTCTGTGTTCCAAGGTCAGGATGCTGTCTGCATAATGTCATAGTGACCCCCCAAGTTATGTAATTTTATTTTATTCTGTATTTATTTCTTCCCTATTTAGCACCCAGTGGATGCAGGTGGATTTGTTGAACTAAGTGTGGCCAACCAGCTTTTAAGCCTAACTCAGATGCTGGTTAGCCATTGTGATAGAGTGGCGGAGTCAAGGATGGCTGCCTCATGTTCCCATATTTGGGACATGTCCTTACACTCCTACATGAAATTCTGGCAGCCATGCAGCATCTGACTGAATCAGTCCAACAGGAATCGGCCACTTGGGGTGCCTACATATTCCGAGTTGACAATCTCTGTACAATGTTAAGTGAATCCCTGGGCCAACAATCTCAAGTAAATTAGGTGATTCTTCACATGCTGGGTTCGCAATCCCAAGGGCTTCAGCTCCTGGAGGTCCCCATTCTCCATCATGGTCACCGGCTCCTGCAGGCCCCCATCCTCCATCATGGTCACCGGCTCCTGCAGACCCCCATCCTCCATCATGGTCACCGGCTCCTGCAGGCCTCCATCCTGGGCACTGGCTCCTGCAGGCCCCCCATCCTCCATCCTCGACACCGGCTCCTGCAGGCCCTTCTCCAGCTACTGCCCGCCCCCTCCGGAGCTCATGCCCACTCACCTAGACACTGGCTCCCTCAGGCCCTCCTCCATCTACTGCCTATCCCCCTCCAGCTACTGCCCACTCCCCTCCAGAGCCCATTCCCACTCACCTAATGCCCCTGCCCGCCCACCTCCCAACACCAGATCCCAGACAATCCGGGCTGTTGGGGTGTCCCGCACCTGCGACTGGGCTAATGAGGTGTCCAGCAGCCATTCAGTGGTCTGGGCGACTTCTCTGGATGGGTTCTCTAGATTTTTCTATAAAGTAACATCACTAAATGTTTTTAAATTTGTTTGTATAACATAGCCTAATCTCTATTTTGTGTTTGCCCAATGTCCCCAGGTTAAAGTCCCTCACAATTATTTGACACTTTACCTATGTAAGTTTCTTTTGACATGGCCCAAGTATGCTCCAAATGCAGTTCGGCTATGTAATCCCAGAAGAATGTTCAAGTTTATTTACAAACACACTATTTCATCTTTGTTCACTAAATGAGCACAAGTCTAGCTATGTCTAGGGACCTAATATGGCACACCTCATTTCTCTGACACTTGCCTGTTGTTTAAAAACACAGACTAAGGTGTTCAGCTTCAGTGTATTCTGTGCAAAATGTATTCTTGAATGATGTTACAATTACATGTATTTTGAAGAAATATCTAACCAATACCCAACTATGTTACTTTTAAGGTCACATGATATTTTGGGAAGTGAGCAAAAAGCAGGAGCCAAGCTTACAAACAGGTTGGTGTAGGATAAGAGCATGTTCCAAATTTTACTGTTCAAACAACCATTGTGTAAAAAGTAATGTATTGTTTTTTGTTTGGTTTTTTTTGTAAAGGAGAGCCATGGGTGGCCAAGCCAGCAAGGAACTATTTACACATGTGACTTTTGTGTGTTAACAAACAAATACATTTTAAAAAACTTCCTCAGGAGGGCTGGCTGCCTCCATCGATAGGAGAGGTAAGTACTGAGCAAATGTAATAGTATAATATACAGTTAGTTCCTAAATTGCACAGTGCTAAAGAATTCAAGTTGTGTCATGACTGTTTTTCTGTTTACACCGTGCCAAACAAGAAAGAAAGCTGATTATTTGATGCCTGAATAATGACTACAAGCTACATTAAATCATGCTCGATCTTTGTAACTAAAAATTGGGAAGGTAGTGTGAGAATGTGACTTCTTAAAACATTTTGAACAAAAGGTGATTGTAAGATTAGCTTGCAGGCAATGTCTCCGGCCTCGGCCGCCTCCTCTCCCTCTTCTTCAGATGCTGCCTCCTCCCCGACGGAAGACCCCTCCGCGACGGGCTTCTCCTCCCCGACGGGAGACCCTTCCGCAGTGGGCTCCCCACTCTCCTCCCCGAGGGGAGACTCCTCTGCGGCGGTGCAACCACCAACCGCCTGTATGGCCGCTCTAAAATCAGCAGCTGCTGCCGGCTGTGACATGATGGAGAGTTGGCTGTAATAACAAATCCAAACATCCCAAATTAATAAGGGTACTAAATATAGAAAGTGAAAAACAAACAATTCTAGGATAGACAATACTACTTTCCACAAACAACAAACTAAAAACACTGCCCCTTAACGAGGAGAAGACAAAATGCTAAACTTACCAGACAGGATGCGATCCCCCACTTCGCGGACTAAATCTCGTCCGCTTCAGGTCACTCCAAGTGTACTGTATTTGTGCCACAGTTGGCCGCGTACCTGCTGGGGTCCAGAGCCTGTCTTCCAGCCTCTCCGCAATCCAGCACTTTCCATAAATGGACGGCTGCTGATCGTAGCGCTGCATAATCATTGTCTAAAGAAAAACATAAACAAAATTTTAGTTATTTAAAAAAACAACCAAACAAACACCTCTTAAAACAAAAAAGAGAGATAACTGATTGATATATTTTCTGGTGCAAATTGACATAGTTTGGTTGTAGTTGTAAACTGTTTGTTTGTTAATAATGTGTGTGTATTCCACCCCACAATGCTCAATCCTAGTTAGACTATTGTAAAAACAATAATTGTGCTCCTAGATGTAAACTCTGTTTACCCAGTTTTAGCTTGAGTGAAGCATAAGTGCCAGACATACATAAAATATAGGGGCAGAATATAAGCACCATTGCATTATGTCAAAAAATGCAGCACATCTGTATTTATTTTATTGACATGGGAAAAACAAACAAACAACAAAAAGTGGATAAATACAAAACACAATATCTATGTGAGACAGTCGAATGATGTGCCTTCACCAAAATCTGGATTGTGGTCTCAGCTATCCAGAGGGCTTCCACTGTCCTCCGGACAAATAAATAGAATTTTCAGCCTTGCGTGATGGCACAGAGGCAAATTAGTGCTCTTCAAATGATCTACCTAGGACTAGCTTAGTGGGGTAGAATCCTGAGGATTTTTTGGCATCGTATATACATACACACATATAAATATGTGCATGTACATAATTGGCAACAGCCAACTTTAACTTTAGGTGGGTGGAGCGCCCTGCTGCCATGCCTCCTGTGGCCAGCTCTCATTCGCAGCTCTAATCCATTGAAAGGACAATAGAGAGGCCGCTACATTCTCAGGTGTCATCCATGCAGAGAATTCCAGCAACTGATAAGAGCTGGACAGTGAGAACAGCACAACTAGAATGAGATGCGGCCACAGACTGTCCCTTTATAGCTGTGCTAAGGCTTCTCTAGAAAAATAAACTTAGGAAAATATATCCACCCAGCAGACATGTGTAATGACATAAACTGTATGAAACTGTGTGTGTATGAGAGCTGTATGTGGGAATACTGCATGTTAGATTCTGCAGCCTTACAACTCTGTGTACAAGCACAGAGGACCCTCAAAGCTACTAGTCCCAAAACATATCCAAAATCACTGCCCAACAGATTTCAAGCATTTTAAGATATGGGGATCACAATTTAAAACACTATAGAAATTCCGACATTGGCCCTGATTCATCAAGCAAAATCGGAAGCTCGCTCGCGCATTCGTATTCGCGATCCGAAATCGTAAGCCGTCGCGCAATTCAGCAACTGAATGAGCTTGCGGCCGGAGCCGCGCATCTCCGGCAGCTTTACACTGGTGAGCTTGCATGAAAAGTCAATGTTCCCCTAAAAAATCATTCTTTCTAATGGCACACATATTACCCTTAGCCCTAAAAAAAAAGGTTTGCGCTGTTGAATTGTTTAAAACATGTATGTGCGCTAAGAAAAAAGCATATTTTAAAATTACTTATTTCTTTTCTGTTAGGCAAGAGTTAACCGAGTTCAACTCCTCTACATAGGCGCCTATATAAAAGCTTACGATGCCTGATCGGATGAGCCGCTCGCGAGTAAATCCGGCGACTATCTCGCGACTGACCGCGCGCAAAGCCATCGGACTAGATTTTCTGACAAAAGTCACAAGCACACACACGTTCTTTTGTTTGCTTCTTATGCATATGTGTGTGTAGCACTTACCCAAAAGAAGATGAAGCATTAAAGATTCTAATTGACCTGTAATGGACTGTAGATACGCACAGAACAGAGAGCAGGTGTGCGCTAATTAATTGCTATGATCTCATCATTGACAGCTTAACAGATCCTCCTTAACTGCGCAGCTGAAATCTAATCGCCTTAATTGGCAGATTCGTGACCCCTATTGCTCATTATCAAGGCAGGAATCTGGCTGCGAGCTGGCAGCGAGGGGGCGAGTGTACGAGCACACTCGACTCCAGACCGCGGAAACCCCGCTCGCTGGAAGCGCGAACGTATGCGCATCCAGCGAGCGCGCATTTCATTGATGAATCAGGGCCATTGTGAGAGGATTTTCCAAACCAAGTGTGCAGAGTAGTCCTTTATTGAAAAAGTGGACTCCGGGCCCACTTACTTACATTGAAAGGAGCAAGTGTCCTCCACTTATACCTACATTTTATGGTTTATGCACCTCACCATTCCAGATAAATTGGGGTTATTTAAAATGTAGGTAAGTGCTAGGTAAGTGGCCCAAGGGGCAAGAAATGTGCCTTTTTGCTTTTGGACGCCTAGAAGCACTGGCATTTGAAACAGCAACAACCTCCAAGAAATGTGGTTTAGTAGTAGCTATTAGGGTGCTAGGTATCCCCTCAAAATTTCAAGTTATTTCAAACAAGGGTTTAGGAGATCAGAAGGATTAAAGATGGGCCCTGATTTCTAAAAGTTCTCCAAGGCTGGAGAAAATACACTTTCAGAAGTGAAGGAATGAATTTTTAAATGGAATGGATTTTTAAAAATCATTTGCTAGCAAATGTTTTAAATCCTTGACCTCATCTATTCCAGGCAGTCTGGATCACCCAGCTTTACTTCTGAAAGTGTATTCTCTCCAGCCTTGGAGAGCTTTACTAAATCGGGGCACTGACTCCACAAAACCTCTGCTTCTGGTATACATCGGCCTAACAAACATTTAAATGTGCTTGCATGCATCCATGCATGATGCATAAACACACATTTAAATGTGCATGCAGAGACATACATGTATGATCATGCAACTCAAAATCCCCCCCCTCCCCAAAATAAAGAAAAAAACAAATCACTTACCTGCATAATATAGCGCAGGGCACTCTCAGAAAACCAGATTTGAAAGTTCCGGGTTCACTTCCGCCTAGTGGAAAACGTGCATACGCTATGCGTTTGCACGTACACCTACAGTATGCGTATCTCTACTCGCATAAAAAAAATGCCATGTAAGCGCATAAGTACGTGCAAGTTTTTTGGTTTGCTAAATGTCCCAAAAAACCCTCTTTGCCTATTTATTCATGTAATTTCTGTTTTCTCTGTATATCTACACATATATAAATGTACACCTACATATATATACATGCATGCACATGAAGCAAGACAAACCAACACATAAAAAAGAAAAAAGTAACAATTTAAAAAATTTTAAAAATACAACATTGTTGAAACAATTTTTTTAAAAATGAACACATTTGCTTAAAGGTCACATTAAAATATACAGACCACACAGATTACACAAAATTTACATGGCCAAAAGCAAAAAAAAAGACATGTAAACCCACACTTTCTTATAAAGCCAAAATACTTCAAAAATAGACCAACAAAAAACTGTAAAACTGCATTAGAAAAGATTGATGTAGGCCATACAATTAAAGGTGGTAATAAAGACAAATTATTTGACTGAAATAATATGGCCACAAACACAAAAACATAGCATTAACATTGACTTCTTAATTGCAAAATGGACATTGAAACATTCAAAGTTGAAAAAGCAAAAGCAGATATCGTGCTAAATGGTAAGCAAAGTATCAAATGTAGCAACATAGATTAGGTTAACAAACAAATCAACAGCCCCTTTATGTTTTTATTAGAAAAGTATAAACAGCTTATTTACAGGTTATTTACAGGTAAAAGAAAAAATTTTTGTTTTTTACTTCTTTTCCAAGAGTAAAAATAATAGAAACAGATACACATATTACAAAAAAGTACCAAAGCAGAACAGAAAATTTGCATACATATTTCCTATTCAAATTGAAGAAACAGGGCAAACTTTTCCAAAAAAAAAAGTTTATAGTCCACGGCTAAAGTATAAAGTCAGTTTTGGTGATAGACAAGGAAACATAAAGTCCATTTTATAGCAGGAAAAAAAAGGAACAAAAAATCAATTCCTGAAAGAAAAAGTATGGAGTCAGTTAAGTATGGAGTCAGTTTGTAAAATGTAAAACAAAAGTCCATTTTGCCGCGTAAGATTATCTTTTGAACAGGTAAGTACATAACATAGCATTTCCCAACATACACAAATTATTTATACATGTATTTTTGACCATAACCAAAAAACCTTTTTCACAAAAAAACATATGTTTTGGCAAATACCCAAAAAAGAAATTACACAAGTGTTTTCCACATACGTTCCCCTGGTTCTCTGGGCTTCTAGTTTACCAATTTTTTTTGCAATCTAATAAAAAGAAATGAAACATTGTGCTCAATGCATTCTTAATACACTCCTTTTCATTTATGAAATCATCGTTGTACAAAAAAATGTTTTTTGTTTTCCATAAAGGAAATTTCAAGCAATTTATAAAAACCCAAAGCAGCTTTTTCTTCTCTCCTGAGAAGGAAAGAGGAGGACCATACATAACAACCTGGTGGTCAAGTGTTTGAAGGCCTGTTAAAAATTTCAGTGAATGCCCGGCTGACCTTCACACAGCCCTTGCATACGGACAATTCCAAACGAGATGTAGGGTTGATTCCTCAACCATACATCCAGACCAGGGACATACAGGAGAACTCACAAAACCCCTCCTGTGCTGAAAGGCACACAGGGGCAGGCACTAATGGACACCCTGCCGAGCAATATCTTTTAATTCGTTTGATAGAATTTTTTTGTCCATATTTTTCCGGATTTGTGCTGACCTTTCTGTAGTAAAAAGAAGTATAAAATTGCAATTTACTCCTCTGTCTTGATGAATTTACTAACTTTGTTTGCATCCAATAGGGTGTTTTGGTCCAGGTTTTGCAGGTTCCAGATACGGATACATTGTTCCAAAATTGTGTACTGTTTTGGAGGAATGATGAGTGTTGTTTGGTACCATCCTCTCCTCCTGACAAAATGTGACAATTTGTTAGGTTTGGTTTGGAGGCACTTAAAGCAGAGGGAGAAAAAACTGGACCAGATCTTAATATCCGGGAGGCCTTTACCCCCATTTTCCTTGCTTTTGCGCACAATTGACCTTTTAAGTTTTTTAACAGTTGAGCTCCAAAAAAAAATGAAAATGTTTCTGTTGATTTTTTTTAATTATAGAAAGCGATGGTGGATAGACAAGGCTTATGTATTGTAACTAAGGCAGAATTATTGATTTTACAATATATATATAGATATTTATATATTTATATATATATATATATATATATGCCCTGATTCATCAATGAGATGCGCGTACACTCAACGCGCGTATTTTGCGCCAACATACAAGGCATTTTTCCGCGGACCAGAGCCCAGTGCTAGTACAAGCGCCTTCATTTGCCGGCCGGATTCCTGCCTTGATAAATGAGCAATAGCTTTGCGAATCTGCCAAATAAGGCGATTAGTTTTCAGCCGCGCGATTAAGGAGGATTCGTTAAGCTGTCAATGGTGAAATAGCAAATAATTAGCGCACACCTGCTCTCGATTCTGTGCGCATCTACAGTCCATTACAGGTCAATTAGAATCTGAAATGCTTCATCTTCTTTTGGGTAAGTGCTACTTTTTTAGGTTACTTTGTACTCATTAACAAAATTAATTATTTTATGGTTACATTTGTTGCACTGTTTTCATACTTTTTGGATTGCTTTGTAATACTGCAAACTAATTTAGATCAAGCTGTGTATATACTAGTTAATACTTCATATTATGTCATCACACAATAGTATGAATTGTAAAAATTCACACCAAGCATTTGTGATCTAATAAAAAAGTTGTTGGTTTCCACTTTAAACTACTACTTGAACCCTCGGTTTGCCTTTGTCCCATTTTCAAAGTCACATATTGGTTTTTGAATGTATTATGTACATATTTATTACTCTGACATTTGCACTCATATTGATTTGCTGCCACACAACTCCTCTGTTCATTTGTGGTAGTGTTATAGATTTGTTGTCATTGTGCTGTGCTGTCTGATCTTAGCCCAATTGTATACAAACACACTTCCACTTGCTGTCCAAACTGGTTGTCAATTAGTTGTCTAGCTGAGTTGTATACTCATTCTAACACACCTGATGGTGATGGAGTTCCTGGTTGCCAAGCACAACATCAAACCACATTGATTGCCAAGCTCACAAGCAGGGTCAAGCACTCTTACATACCAGATAGTATGCTTTATTTATGTGTTTACATGATTCTAATCGTATTAGTCATTTTGTATAGAAAAATGCCAAGGACAATTTAACTTAGTGCCAAACATATTTTATTGCTTTGTGCCAACAAACCCATTTTTTTTTGCTCCTCAAACCAATGACCAGAATGTCAAATGGCGTTTATTCCTGTCCTGCCAGGTCATCCATGACCTGTACATCTTTCTGGAAGGTAAAATTGCAGCAAAAACCAAGAGAACCTAGGCTGTGCCAAGAATGACGAGGCACCTGGACTCTATATATATTTTAGGAAGGGTGTCCTTTAAAACCACGTCGCCCTTAGTTTGTGCACTGAGCCAGTCTACAGTCTCCTGGGTGTTTATGAAGGTTTCAATGCCATTTTACACCTTGGCCCACTATATAATCACTTCCTCACATCAGCTTGGGAGTGGAAGAACATAAAGGTGGATTTGTCCTTATCGCCCTGTAAAGAAATAGATTACATTATTAGGATGTGTTAAGCAGCATGGTTAATCATGCTTTAGTGGTAACTACATGCTGCTGGATTGTAATTTTCATGCTTTTCTGGCTGCAACCAGGGCAATTGCCCACTGCCCTAGTTTGGCAATGTGTTTTTGTAAAGTGTCACATAAAGGTCCAGCTCTTACACAAATATGTCTGCTATTTCATTTCCCAAACAATTAAAGTGTGCTTGCTATGACTTCAACTCCTAGGTTGGTTTGTAACCCAAACATGATGTGTTAAAATATGTAATGCAAGCATTGTAAACATATGTAAATCTTCACGCGCAAAGACATTAGCAATAAGTTCATTTCTGACTCAACGTCCCTCTGCTGTGCTTTGGGAGCCAGAGGCAGGATGTTGATGTACCTCTGGCTCGAGTTCCTCTGGAATGTCCCAGGTATCACCATGGTGCAGGCACAGGTTATGCAGCATGCAGCATGCCATGATGATTTGGGCAGTTTTCCATGGTGCGTATAGGAGCTCACCACCGGGCCGCGCCAAGCACAGAAACTGTGCTTTTAGCAGCCCGATGGTTTGCTCCACAACCCCCTGGCTTTTATGCAGAGCCTTGTTGTAATTATGGTCCGCTTCAGACCGGGGGTGACACACAGCTATCATAAGCCATGGAAGCTGCCCATATCCTTTGTCACCTGTAAAAAGACAAACATAATACATGTTAGTTCTTGGTATAGTAAGTGTTCTGTGAATGCAGTGTAACACCAGAGGTTTTTTTTACAAAGGTTACTAAGGGTTGTGTTCTGCGGTCACTTTATTGCTTTTTGGTTGTTAGGAGACATTGTTACTACTGACTTCCACACTGAAGTACTGTGAGCTGTAAAAATAGTAATTATACTAGGGCTTCTGGGAATATCTGAGAGTTAGTTCTCCCCCCATGCTCCCAATATTGTACAATATTTATAAACTTTTTTCTAAATTAGATGTTAGCACAAAATATGACATATATACAATATAGGTCAAAGCCTGGCATTCTGACAATGCAATGGGACATAGCAACATAATAAGTCTTTAGGATTTGACTAATGTTAGTTGTATTACAGTAACAACATTTTACATTACCTATTAACCAGCCCTCAGGCATTTCTCCAGAGATGAATTTCTGGTAGAGGGCTGTCTGACGCAGGATATAGGCATCATGGCATGATCCTGGGAAACCTGTGTGTGCATGATTTTCCTGTTGGCATCACGGACTATTTGTACATTCAGCGAATGATATCGCTTCCGGTTGCGAAACGCCATTTCCCGCAATTTAGGGGCCTGAATGGCCACATGGGTGCCATCGATGGCCCCCAAAACATTTGGAAATCCTGCTCCCCTGAAGAAATCCACCTTTACCTTCCTCCACTCCTGAGCTGTTGGAGGGAAGTGAATATATAGTGGGACAAGGTCCACAATGGCATTGATGACCTTCGTAAAAACCCTGGAAACTGTAGGCTGGCTTAGTCCACAAATTAAGGCCGAGGAGGTTTGAAAGGAACCCCTTCCTAAAATATACAGAGTGGCCAAAAACCTGGTCATTCCTGGCACTGCCTGGCTTCTCTTGGTTTTTGGAGCAGTTTTATCTTCCAGCAAGCTGTACAGGTCATGGATAACCTGGCGAGACAGGCGGAAATGCCTTTTGACATCCTGATCACGTAAAGTTTCAAGGTGGCTACGCTCTAAGAAGATGCGTGGCTCTTGGAGCTGTTGCGAAGCACAAGCTTTCTCCCGTGGTTGCTGTTGTTGATGCTCTTCCTCTGCAGTGACAAGCAGTGTTGTATTTAATGTCACAACAGCAGTGGCAAAGAGAAAGTCCACTTCCAAATCGGGCTCCATGACAACAGCAAGCAAAATCCTTGCCTCAGCGCACATTTAAATGCGCATTAAACGGCTCATGAAACGTGCGCACATAGGTGCGCTCGTACTGTATCCCTATAAATTTGCACAGAGCTTCCTAGTCATTCTGCATGCAAACTAAAACTTTAGAAACAGGGACAAGGAACAAATTAGAAGGCTACTACAAGAAAAACGACAAATGTGCAGCATCTCAAGAAGTATGAATTGGCGTTGCCATTCATTGGGCCAGAAACGGTGGTAGGGGTGGACTACTGGGATGACTCCGATGCTTGGCAACCATGTAAATTCAATCCTAAACATTACCTAATTACCAATGTGAATTGATTTCGGCATGCTTGTGGGATTGCAACCGTTTAGTCATTAGCATTAAGAAAATAGCATTGTTTTTACTTATTTATGTTTGGGGTGAAATATGAGATCATTTTTGTAAAATGACCTCTTTAGTGTATTTTTACCTTCTTTTGACTTGGGAATGTGTGAGCTTAGTATGTCAAAAATAATTTTGCGTGTGCTAAATATTGGGGACTTTTGATATGTGAAGACTTGTCACCATATTCATTCATTCATTTTGATGTGATATATCATGTGCCTTTGTAGAACATCCATGTCTGTTGGTTTCTGGTTCTGAAGAGTTTTCACGGGCTGCATCCACTCTGGAAGTAGGTAGGCAAGAACTGGTCCATTAGTGTTTATTTTGGGATGTGTTTGGGAATGAACCTTTCCCAATATGTTCCATTTGTGTTTTTTTTTTGTTTAGGGTCCCTCAGGTGGACATTTACCACAAGAAGAAGAGGAGACACCCGAGGTTTCCGTAAGCAACCCATGTTTAATGTATAGGATTCAGAATGCATGTGTCTAACATTTTGTCTAACATTAGTTGACATTTCAAAGGATGCAGCAAGTGAAGCCAATGCAGTAGTGGAGCCAATGAGTGCCCCTGCCCGGCCACACTGTGCCCCTTCTCACCCAATTAGTGCCCCTGCCCGCCCAATTAGTGCCCCTACCAGCCCATCCCGTGCCCCTGCCAGCTGAATTATTCCCCCTGGCCGTCCACCCGGTGCCCCTGGCCACCCACCTTCTAACACACGGGCAAGTAATCGCCATGCTCTGGAGGTGGGCTGCACTAATTATGGCTATGGAACTAAACTGAAGCAGTTTGTTGGCAATGAAGGTTGTAGGTTTTCACAAGGGACAAATGTGCCTAAGTGACATTTAACCTTTGTCTTCTGTTAAAAGCTGCCTAGACATGAAGCTAGTCATACACTCCTAATGATACTTGATGGAGCTAGGCCTAACAAAGTATCTCCTACTAATATTTTCATGGTTTTTAAGGAATGTTCACAATATCTAAAATGGAGAAATACTTACATTCAGATGAGGAATTTGTGTCCTGTGAAGGAGGTGCTTGCAAGGGCGCTGCAGTAGCTGTAGATAAAAAATGAACACCATAAGTAAAAGTGGGTGGGCAGGACTAAAGTAGATTTGTAAGGTTAAGGTGAATAGATTAATGCAGAACTTCTAAATGATACTTTCTGCCTACGTCCAAAAATTCAGAGCAAACATTTGTCAGTACAACTATGGACAACAACTCATGTCTATTTTTATTCATGCTAGCCAACAACCTAGAAAGAACGTTCATTTGATGCTTGATTAATGACTGGAAGCTACATGAAATCCTGCTAGATCTTTCTTTTTATTTATAACCAAAAATGGTGAAAGTAGTGTATGAATGTGTTGAATTGCAACATATGTTACAAAAGTTGATTCTAAGGTTAGCTTACAGGTAATCTCCTCGGCCTCGGCCGCCTTCTCTCCTTCATCAGAGGACTCTGGCTGCAGATGTTGGGCAGCGGGCTCCTACTCCTCTGGGGTTGGCACCTACTCCTCATCAGTCTCCTCCTCCCAGACTGGCTCCTCCTCCACCGGCAACGTCTCCTCCTCCTCCACACCCTTGGGGATAGCCACTCGCCTGTGTGGCCACTGGATTATTTGCAGCCGGCGTGATGGAGAATTGGCTGTAATAACAAAATCAAATATACAAAATTAATAACGGTAGTAAAATTTATGAAGTGAAAAATAAACAGTTCTAGGCTAAACAATACTACTTTACACAAACAACAAACATTCTAAAACACCACTCCTTAACACGAGGAGAAGACAAAATGCAAAACTTACCAGACAGGATGCGGTCCCCCACTTTGCGTACCAAATCTGGTCTCCTCCGCTTTAGGCCGCATCAAACGTGCATTGACAACAACCAAACACCTCTTAGAAAGAAAAAAAAGGGATAACTAATTCATTGACTGATTGATTTATTTTCTGTTGCAAATTGCAATATATATGGGCATAATATTTCTATTACTTAGAAGCTTCCAGTTGCCACCCCAGTAAGCTTAATCCTGTTTAAATCATAGTAAAAACAATATTTGTGCTCCTAGATGTAAACTCTGTTTATCCGGTTTTAGTGAAGCATTACTAAGTGCCAGACATACATACATACAATCTAGAGGCAAAATGTAAGCACCGTTGCATTAGGTCATATAATGCAGTACATGTAGATTTATTTTGTTGACAGGTAAAAAAAAAAATTTATAAAAAAAGTGGAGAAATACTAAACATGGGAATATCTATGTGAGACAGTAAAATAATGTGCCTTCACCAAAATCAGGATTGTGGTCTCAGCTATCCAGAGGACATTCTACCAGAAAGCTTCCACTGTCCTCTGGACTAAGAAAGGTAATTTTCAGCCTTGCGTGATAGCGAGCAGGCAAACTAGTGCTCTTCAAATAATCTACCTCTGATTGAGCTTAATGGGGTGGAATCATGAGGATTTTTCAAACCGTACATACACACATGAAAATATGTGCATGTACATAGTTGTCAACAGCCAACTTTAGGTCTGTGGACCTCTACCCAACTCTCATCTGCAGCCCTAATCCATTTAAAGAACAATAGAGGATGCTCCATTCTCAGCTGTCATCCGTGCAGAGGATTCCAGCTGCTGATAAGAGCTGGGCAGTGGGAAGAGCGCAGCTAGAATGAGATGGGGACACAGGCTGTCCCTCCCCCATTCTATAGCTGTACTGTGGCTTCTATAGAATGGGGGAGGGACAGCCTGTGTCCCCATCTCATTCTAGCTGTGCTGTTCTCACTGCTCAACTCTTATCGTCAGCTTTTTTTCCTGTGTCAACAAAATAAATTCACATGTGCTGCATTATCTGACCTAATGCAACGGTGCCTACATTTTGCCCCTAGATTGTATAAATGTATGTCTGCCACTTACTAATGCTTCACTAAAAGCAGATAAACAGAGTTACTTGAAGCGGAGGAGAGCGAATTTGGTGCGCGAAGTGGGGGACGGCATCCTGCCTGGTAAGTTTTGCATTTTGTCTTCTCCTCTTGTTAAGGAGTGGTGTTTTAGACTGTTGTTTGTGTAAAGTAGTATTGTTTAGCCTAGAAATTTGTTTTTCACTTCCTATATTTTACTACCCTTAAAAATTTTGGATATTTGTTTTTGTTAATACAGCAAACTCTCCATCACGCCGGCGGCTGCAAATTGTACAGTGGCCACACAGGCGATTGACCATCCCCCAGAATGTGGAGGAGGAAGAGACATCCCCAGGGGAGGAGGAGACATCCCCAGGGGAGCCAGTCATAACGGAAGATGTGCCATCCCCATGGGAGGAGGAGCCATCCCCAGAGGAGGAGCCAGCTGGCCAACATCTGCAGCCAGTGTCCTTCGATGAAGGAGAGGAGGCGGCCGAGGAGATTACCTGTAAGCTAACCTTAAAATCAACTTTTGTAACATATGTTGCAATTCAACACATTCTCACACTACTTTCACCATTTTTGGTTACATATACAAGGAAAGATCTAGAAACTGGCATTGAAACCTTCATAAACACCCAGGAAATTGTAGACTGGCTCAGTGCACAAATAAAGGGCGATGTGGTTTGAAAGGACACCCTTCCTAAAATATATTGAGAGTCCAGGAGCCTCGTCAATCTTGGCACAGCCTAGCTTCTCTTGGTTTTTGCTGCAATTTTACCTTCCAGAAAGATGTACAGGTCACGGATGATCTGGCAGGACAGGCATAAACGCCTTTTGACATTCTGGTCATTGATTTGAGGAGCAAAAAAAAAAAATGAGTTTGTTGGCACAAAGCAATAAAATATGTTTGGCACTAAGTTAAATTGTCCTTGGCATTTTCTATACAAAATGACTAATACGATTAGAATCATGTAAACACAAATAAAGCATACTATCTGGTATGTAAGAGTGCTTGACCCTGCTTGTGAGCTTGGCAATCAATGTGGTTTGATGTTGTGCTTGGCAACCTGGACCTCCTTCCATCACCATCAGGTGTGTTAGAATGAGTATGCAACTCAGCTAGACAACTAACAACCAGTTTGGACAGCAAGTGGAAGTGTGTTTGTATCCAATAGTGCTAAGATTAGGCAGCACAGCACAATGACAACAAACCGATAACACTACCACAAATGAACAGAGGAGTTGTGTGGCAGCAAATCAATACGAGTGCAAATATCAGAGTAATAAATATGTACATAATACATTTTAAAAACCAATATGTGACTTTGAAAATGGGACAAAGGCAAACAGGGGGGGTTCAAGTAGTAGTTTGGAGTGGAAACCATGCAGATATTTGTACTGAATATTAGTTTAAAAAATGAGAAAACATTGCAGAAGATTTGCTAAACAACAGAAACTGTCATTACAAACCAAGCACAAAAACATTGCAGCAAAAGATGAAACTAACAATAATGAGGATTACAAAGTCACATCAATGCATAACATCAAGGCAAACTTACTTGATGACCACCCCCCCACAAACCAGTCCAGTTAAATAATAATAATGAAAATGCATATGTATTTATATGCATTTAAATGCATTTTGACATACATACACAAGTGAAATCACTAAATGTTTTTGGATACATCTTTTGGAATAATCCCTTTTTCAATTATTTGATTTCTATCAAGCCAAACTACAATGACATTTTAATTAGATCACAAATGCTTGGTGACAAAATTTTACAATTCATACTATTGTGTGATGACATATAAGTTAAGTATTAACTAGTATATACACAGCTTGATCTAAATTAGTTTGCAGTGTTGCAAAGCAAACCAAAAAGTATGAAAACAGTGCAACAAATGTAACAATAAATTATTAATTTTGTTAATGAGTACAATGTAACCTAAAAAAGTAGTACTTACCCAAAAGAAGATGAAGCATTAAAGATTCTAATTGTCCTGTAGTGGACTGAAGATGCACACAGAACAGAGAGCAGGTGTGCGCTAATTAATTGCTATGATCTCACCATTGACAGCTTAACAGATCCTCCTTAATCACTCAGCTGAAAACTAATCGCCTTCATTGGCAGATTCGCGACCCCTTTTGCTCATTTATCAAGGCAGGAATCCGCCTGGCAATGAAGGTGTGTGTACTAGCACTCGGCTCTGGCCCACAGAAAAATGCCTTGTACGTGCATTTTATTTAAAAATCACGGCTATGGTCTTCTTCCATGATGCAAATTGAGCTAAGATAAAGATAAATCCTGGTAGCAATCACTCCTCAAGGATTTTCAAATATTTAAATAGCCTGTCCCAATGGCAGCATGGGGGGCTTGATGTACACCCCAAGGCCGAGACAGGCTAATCCCCTGCTGATTTCTCCAGCACAGGTAAGTCCAGTAGACACTACAACAGCATAAAAACAACAGCCTCCCTTGGAAAAAAAAAAAAGACCAAGAAAAAAGCCTTTTAGACAACATCCTTATATATGCTCATCATTATCCGCACAGGTGCTAAAAATTACCATGCAATTGGGCGTGCACAGTCAATTAAATTTAGCTGTTTGTTTTTTTTTCAGTTTGACATTCCATAATCATTTATTGATCCTTTAGATTCAGTGACGGAGATCTGGGAGTCCCCTTATTAAAGGGAGCTTCCAGATTCCGAAGTCCCGCTAAAAACACTTAAAAAAACACCATTGTTTGCAATTGAATTTTTTTTAAAAAGCTTACAATCAATCACTTGTAAAAGTACCTAAATACGCAGAGCAACGTGGCAGAAACGTTTACATGCATTTTTAAGACATATATCTACATATTTAATATATTTATATTTAATATATTATATATATTATATATTTATATATATTTAAATACATAGAAATATAGTATGAAAATATGAAGATACATAAAAGGGATATGTATATATTTATACTTTTATATTATTTATATATAAATAATATATTTATAATAATAATAATATATTTATATATTTTTTATATATTGTAATGGCTGGCCAAAGAAATCACAGGTTATACGCAGAGTATTTTTCTTTTTAGTCAGACAGTTCTCGTTTTGACCTGAAGGTGGGGTTGAAGTACCAGGCTGAATAACAATGAGCTTCTTGGCCAGGTGGGGGAGCTAAAGAGGCCTGGGTTTGATCAGGTGTAACTGTCTCAGCTTAAATGCATCCTAGAAATTAGGCTGGGAAAATAAACTCCCAGCCTGCTTATTCGTGTGGGCTCTGTCTTGGCTGATGAGCTGGGAGGAGGTCCAAGGTGAACTGTGAGTAAAGACACAGACTTTGTTGGAAAAGCTGTATGGTTAGGGCTGTAGTCTCCTGCACAGCACTAGGTTGGGCTGGATTGTTAGTAAAGGGTCACTGTATCAGTGAGTTAGAGGCCAAGTGGCCAGGCTTTACTTTGCTGTTTGTTTATTTTGCCTGTTTATTTTTTGTGTTGAAATAGTATTAGTGAATAAAACGCTTGATGCACTTTTAACCTGCTGGCTTTGTTTCTAGTTTGATATACCCCCCGTTGCTACAGGCGATCTCACATATGATGGAGGATGCAGGCAGCTTTATAAGCGGGTGTTTGGAAGGTCAGCATGGAGGAGATACTAAAACAGCTTGTTTTGGCAAGTGCCAACCAACCAATGTGGAGCAAAAACGTACTAACCAACAATTACTGCTAGGCCTGAAAAAAGCAGAGGCCCGCCACAAGGAATTGTTAGAAATACAAGCGCAGAGCTACCAACAACAATTAGATGCACTAAAACAGCAGATATCTTTATGAGAGCAGGCTGACGCCAAGAGTGGTTCTGGGCGTAGGTCAGTTTTTCGGGTAAGCCAGTTGCCAAAAATGACTGCGGATGATGATCCTGAGATATTTTTGACCACATTTGAAAGAACTGCGGAGAGAGGGCGGGCCCCAAGAGCAGTGGGCGGGTATAGTGTCGCCATTTCTGACAGGGGAGTCGCAGAAGGGGTATGGTTACCTGGCCCCAGACGATGCCAAGTATTATGTGAAGCTTAAAACCGAAATTTTGCGGAGTCTGGGCATGACCCCTTTGGTGCGGGCCCAAAGAGTGCACAAATGCACTTAACAGAGACATGCAGACCTCCAGAAAAGGTTGTTACCCAGGCCAACGGAGAAGAATTTCATTGCTGACCGGAGAGCACAAAAGACTAAAGTAGAAAAGAAGACCATAAAGCCATTGGATAAATGTGACAAGTTTTTCCTTGATAGAAATGAGGAGAGGAAAGCATTGCCTAAAGGGGAGAAACATAAATTAAAGAAAGAGGCCAATAAGCTTCAGGAAGAGTACAGATATCACATACTGGACAGGCATCAGAAAAAAATCAGAAACCTCAAAATTGAACCACCGGGTTTTTTTCTGTGGCCACCCCAAAATGAGAATAAAACCAGAAGATGTCATTATAAACTGCAGCAAAGACTCAAATATTCCTGAGCCCCCTCCGGGCCACAAGTGGAATGAAATACGTTGTGATAACATGGTCACGTGGCTGGCTTCTTGGAGAGAAAATATTCAGAGTCATGGAATATGATGGGTCTGAAGAAGATGCTGATGAGGATCAAGAGACAGAATGTGCCTCCTTATCAGCTGAAAAGAAAATTGCCAATCTTGTTTCAGATGCAGTTTTTGATAAATCAGGTGAAGATTTACAAAATTCTGTCAAAGTGGCTGAAGAAACTGCTCTGGCACCAACTAAAGAAATAATCCCTGTGGAAAATGCTCAGGTGTTAATGTTAATGCTCAGGCCACGCCGCTGTTCGCATCAGCAGTGAGATGCGAAGGACTTCTGCATTGTGCTTCACATCTCACTGCAGATGCGAGCAGCAATAGCAAATTCCGGGGGCACAATGCAGAAGTCCTGCATTGTGCTTTGCATCTCTCTGGAGATGCAGAGCAGCAGCGCCAGCGAAGAAAGTAGTAAAGATAAAGCAAGAACTGGGTAATATGTGTGCCATTAGAATGTTTTTTTAGGGGAACAGTGAATTTAATGCAAGCTCGCCAGTGTGAAACTGCCGGAGCTGCGCGTATCCATCGGAGAGATCGCTTCAGTTGATGACTTCCGCTTGAGTAAGCCAGTGCCTCGGATTTGGTTGATGAATTGATTTTAGGGCTCCAATCCCGGATCGCGAATACATGCGCACGTCGAGCTTCCAATTAGGTTTGATGAATCTCGCTCCCCGTGATCAAGCAGGTTTTATCCCACATTGCCAAGCTGGAGATAATATCAGAAAAATACTATCTTTTATACACACAGCCACCCTTTGCAAACATCAACTATTTTCTTTATCTTTAGACATGGAGAAAGCCTTTGACTGCCTTTTGTAGAAAAACTATGCACTATGCATTTCGGAATTATAAAAAGCTAATAACCTACCTCTCTTAAAAAAAATTGCAGTCATCTTTGGACAATTAGAAAAAATGTACCTATTTATTGGTTTGGGCACATAAATGCAATTAAAATGTCTCCCACATTTGGTTCACATTTTTAGGGTTCTTCCTATTGAAGTGAAGCCTCATACCCTTCATTCACTGCAACTAAAAATAGAAAAATTCATATGGGGCTCAACCTGCCCCTGTGTAAACCATATTATATTACATAGAACCAAACTGAATGGAGGTTTAAATATCCCAATTTTAAATAATTATTATAAAACTGCTTATATTGCCTCTCTTACTGAAATTCAAAGCATTATAAATCCCTCATTATGGGTACTCATTATGGATAGATTTAATAACTATATAATGTGGATTCCCACAGTTTATCAACCTCCTCATTTGAATCCACCCCTACACATCTACTAAAAATATGGCTGTGTCAAATTTTCTTGTAACCTTATATCGACACTAGACCTTGTGGTTTTCCAGAAAATGGCTGGTAAATTGACAGCAGGCAAATAGGATTTTTTCCGTGATGGACAGCGTACAGAAGGCAGCATAAACATTAGGACATTGAGAAAGGGTGACGCTACATGTGAACTCAACCCACTAGCAGGAGTCTCTGCTGTCAAAACAGCAGAGACTGTATTGCAAGCTGGCATCATGACCTGTATGACGTGTTAGGAATGTCCCCCATAAAGTTGTGGAGAAGTAGCGCGGTGACATTAGGTAAAAGGATGGAGGACCAGAGATGGAGCGTGGGTTAGCGAGAGCATAGCAGTATGTGGCCTCTGGTCAGCTATCGCCAGGGAGATTGCAGTGGTAATGGACATGGTGTCATGGAGAGCTGGGTGTAGTGCATCATCTATGCAGGAGAAGAAGCAGGCGGTGGGCCCTGAGACTGCACGAACCGCATTGGTAAATGGCTTCTAGAGCTGGGTGTAGTGCATCATCAATGCCACCCAGAAGTCTGTAATACAGTTTTAGTGAATGGAGTTCTGACAGACGGCAGCAGCAGGAGGAGGCGGTGGGCCCTGAGACAGAGCATGGACCCCATTGGTAACTGACATCTAGAGCTGGGTGTAGTGCATCATCAATGCCACCCAGAAGTGTGTGATACAAATATAGTGAATGGAGTACTGACAGTCGGCAGCAACAGCAGGAGGAGGAGGCGGTGGGCCCTGAGAAGGAGCGGGGACTGCATTGGTTGCTGGCATCTAGAGCTGGGTGTAGTCCATTGTCAATGCCACCCAAAAGAGTGTAATACAAATATCTGGAATTTGTGATTAAACGTAGAAGGGCCAGGCCAAGATGTTTTGTTCGCCAGTCTGTGGTGCCGGAAGCGTTAGGAAGGTAGAGGATATTGCTAGTTTGCATCATGAAGTAGATGGCATAAATGCCAACCCTCAATCTTACAATACTTAGCTGAAAAATTGAATGCCACCGATGTACGTTGTGATAACTATGAGAAAAATTCAACCGAGGCAGGCTCAGCTGAAAGGGTGTTGGTGATAGCCAGCCAGCCAGCCACAGACTCAGCACAGGAGCAATGTGGGTTCACAGAGGCATCTTTGTTGGCCAGTGAGTCCTTGTGTCAGTCAATCAGTGACATCTGCAGAGACGATTGACATTTTCTGGCGACAGTCGTGATCGGTTGTCCGTGACCATTCCGCCAGCAGCACTAAAGGTTCTTTCCGACAGAACACTGGATGCTGGGCACTAAAGAAGCTTGATAGCATAGTGTGCTAACTGCGGGCAGATTTCAAGCCTGTTGACCCAAAAATTAATAGCGTCACTACTGTCAGGACAGGCATCTTCCTCATAACTGCTGTTGTCAACACCACCACCACCATCCAGAAAAGAGCCAACATAATCGTGCACCATGCGCTTGATCTGTTCTCGATGGTTATGCCCCCACACTTGTTTGAGGTGGCCGCATCAGGTTTCGCCAGGCATCCAGAAAATCCCTCCTGCCTTGGCCTAGACTTTTGCCTGCTGCCACTACTGCTGCTGCTGCCACTACAGCTGCTGCTGCCACTACCGGAGGATATGGTGGAGGCAGTGTCTGCCTGAACTCCCTGTGTGGAATGTGGCGCACGGAACAACTCACACAGCCAGTCGCATAGAAGTCTGCTTAGATGGGTCACCTTTTATTTCTTTTGTGCAGGGTTGGGTAGAAACTGTGACATTTTGTCTTTGTAGCGGTGATCCAGAATGGTGGCCAGCCAGTATACATCCCGGTTTTTGATGCTGCAAATGCGGGAGTCTCCCCGTAGGCATCGCAACATGTGGACACACATATGAAAGAGGGGTTCCCTGGGCTCAACCCCCTCCTGTCCCTCAGTAGGCGCTAAAACATCTTTCTCCTCATCACCCACCTCCTCCTCTTCAAGCTGCAGCAGTTCCTGTTGTTCCATCGCCCGCACAATGCCTGGGGCGTAACAGCACAAATGCGGGTTGGACAGGTCCTGTCCAGCAGCCCCAACATGGTCTCCCTCATCATCATCATCATCATCATCATCATCATAATAATAATCATCTTCTTCCTCTTGGAACTCCCGATGCCCCCTTTCTTCCCCTCCTCTCCCCTTTCTTGCCCTCCCATCCCCACTTTCCATCAGGCCACACGGTATTATAAAGCAGAAAGATGATGTGTATGACGTCGTTCCAGCCTGACCGCTCCCGACTCACAACGCTTGTGGCCTGTAGCTTGCACAGCGTCTCCATCTGCAGCCACTGGTCACTGGTAAAATAGCTCAGTTGTGTGGCTGTACCAAGGGCCCCGTTGCCTCTATGCACCACGCTGACCAAGTAATGGCGGATGGCTAGTTTTTACTCACACAGACACTGGAGCATGTGCAGGATGGAGTTCCATCTAGTCAGTGTCACAAATGAGTCTATGCGGTGGCAGCCTCTGTTGGCGCTGGATCTTGCTAAGTGCCACGGCTGCAGTAGGGGATCGGCAGACATGGCTGCAGATGGAGCGAGCCTGTCTCAATAAGTCCTCCAGTCCTGGGTATGTGCAGAGGAACTTCTGCACCAACACGTTCAGTATGTGCGCAAAGCAGGACACATGTGTTTGGCGGCCAATGCGCAGCGCTGCCACAAGGTTGGCCCAGTTGTCACACACTACGTTGCCTGTAGTGAGGCGGGAGGGCGTCAGCGAAACCTCAACCTATCTTTACAAAGTGGACAAGAGTTCTCTGGCGGTGTGACTTTTCTCCCCCAAGGACACCAGTTTCAGCACTGCCTGGCAACGCATGTGCTTGAGGGAGCCGTAGTGGCGTGCCCGCTTAACTACAATGTCTTCCGCTGTTGGCCTTTCAGGAGGAGTGTCGAAAATAGAGGGGTTGACAGTGGAAGGAATGCAGGAGGAGCAGGGAGAGGACTGGGTTGGCCCATGTTTTCCCACCACATCCCTCGGCGGGGGTACCAGGTGCTGAAGTGCCTCTTGCAGACTACCGCCCACTGAGCTATGCAAGGCCACCCAGTGAGCGGTGAAGAACAGGTAGCGTCCTACTCTGTGCCTGGTTGTCAAGCTGTCCATGGTGACGTGGATTTATCTAGACATGGAGAATGCCAATGCCCAGGAGAGGTTATCCATTACATGTCCATGTAAACTGGGTACAGCTGTGTGGGAGAAGTAATGCCTGCTTGGTATATTCCACCTGCGCTTGGCACAGGCCTTTAGGTCATGGCAGGGAGCCGAGTCAACAGTACGGCAATAACTGCAAGGCCAATAGTTTGGATAGAGGTGAATTGAGTTAAATGACTCTTTTGTTGGTTGGGCCCAAAGCCTGATGCCTTGCACAGAACTTTGATAGAGTTGGCTGAAGTGACTGGGAGCAAGGGGAGCTGAAGGGTTCACTGGAGTACCCATCATGGGGCGACAAACGTCATCTGACGCCACGAAACCTGTGGGCATAGGCTGATACTTCCTCACCGCTAGAAGTCGGGCTCGCATCAATCTCCTGAGACGTAGTAGCAATGACAGTTGGAGAAGGAGTCAATAGAGGTGAAAGAAGAGATGATGACGTGGTTGCACCTCCTTCAATAGAACAAGTACTGCTCCCACTTTGGTGTGTGGTTCTTGTGTATGTGGGAAAGCAGGGATGTTGTACCTAAATGTGGATCTGCCTGTGGCACAGGATGCAGATTGCTACGCACTCGTCATCGTCTGTGAAAAAGGACCACACTGGAGAGGTGAGTGCAACCACTTAGCTGCTCTTTTTCCTTGTCTGCCTCTGCGTCTGCTGGGTGCCCTGTGTCTGCTCCAGCTCCACCACCCCCGTGGTCACATTGTCTCTGACTGTTCCCTGCTTGTGCCCACTCCTCTGTCTCTTCTTTGGGACTCACATGAGGCAGATTGGCCGCCCCTTCAATCGCCAGTCTGTTGCTGCTGCCTTTCCTCTATGTCTGTTTCGGAACTGCTGCTAGCCCTTACACGCACTGGTGGTTCCCAGGTGACATCACGATCATCATCATCCTCATTTTCATCTAAGCCAGCCTCTGAAAATGCAGCCACTGATCCAGAACCCTAACTCAGCAAGTCCTGACCACACTCTCCAAGGGTCTCAAAGTCTGCCTTTTGCTCTGAACTTCAAACAGATTCTCAGACTGTTTTTCAAACATCATGGGAGAGCCATCGGGAGGTACAGGCACATTAACTAACTCCTGTGTTTGCTCCTGTCACGGTTGTGCTGGTTCCTGCTGCTGCTGCAGAAGAAGAGCCTGCTGCACTTTAAGCCCCTGAGACCAAAACCACAATCCCCTCCACATGACATGGCTGTATGATTGTATTCCGCCCTCTCAATACATCTTCCAATGTACTGGTGCTTGGTAACACATCTCAAACCTGTTTGACAACTTGTGGTGCTGCCTCCAACAATTTGCTGCTGCTGCTGTCCTACAGTGGCGGACTCCCGGGGAGTATGCCCTCTGCCAGATTTGGAAGGTCGCCCAACGCCACGCCTTCTCCTGGGTCTAGTTTTTATCTTTTACTTATTCGGCCAAAAATGCACCTGTACCAAACGATTTCTTTGGTTAATAGGAACAGGTATCAAACACTGACATATCTGTATTTATGTAGAACCGAAATTTAACTGTACCAAACGGTCTTTGGTATATAGGAACTGCAATTGATTTTATGTAGCTTTAGTGAATGTACAGTGTGAAAAAAAGATGACTAACAGTGTCTTCACTAATACACAACATAGATTACAGTAAATGTGCTGACTATTGAACAAAACTGACTAGCTATGCGTGGCACTACAAGTAGCAGTAACCACAATTGTACCTTCAGTGCATGTGCAATAAGTAAACAGGACCTAAGAGTGTATTACACACAATATAACTTACACTAAATATGCTGACTGCTGACAATTTAACAAAACTGACTAGCTAGTAGCTCATGTAAAA
Organism: Pyxicephalus adspersus; assembly: GCF_032062135.1. Classification (NCBI taxonomy): domain Eukaryota; kingdom Metazoa; phylum Chordata; class Amphibia; order Anura; family Pyxicephalidae; genus Pyxicephalus; species Pyxicephalus adspersus. Next base: position 107,589,000 of record NC_092858.1, read on the forward strand.
ATAAAGATGTCTGATTAACCTATTCTACATACACAACATCCTGTACTAAACAGTCCTACCTACTATATGCTCTATAAAACACAGAACTATGCAGCTAACAATTAACTAAGAAGGCTCCTACACTGTCCCTGTCACAAAACACGTCTCTCCCTGTGTCTATCCTATACACAAAACACAGGATGGAGTGACTAACCCCTCCCTCCTTCCCTGTATTTATTTATGCCTGTGTTTAGATCTCTCCTACTTGGCTGGTGGGCCTTGCTGTGCATCCTGGGAGCAAATGATTCGCTCCCAGCCGCGATTCCCGCTGAACAGTACCTCATGGCGAATTACAAGGCTATTCTCGCTTACATGTTTGGTAAGCGAGAAAGGCCCAATTCGCCATGAGATCCAAATTACAAATCTCGCTTGCTCATCCCTAATCAACACATTTGCCTTTTTACCTATTAGAAAATGTCCCCCTCTCCCTCCAGATTAGAATCTCCTTCCAAGTTTAAATGGTGGACGGATAAAGGATTTAAAGATATATATTCCTTCTTAACTAATAAAGGAAGAAAAACTTTTTCATACTTGAATACAAATGAAATTTCAGAATCCAAACGACAAAACTACATACAAGTACATAATTTAATTTCATCTCTCATTGGAGGTAAATCTTCTCTAAAACTAACGACCTTTGAAAAATGCAGGGAAAACCCTCTTACTCCTGGCCCTTATCACTTTAATACAGACCTTACTACTATCTGCTAAATTTCATAATAAACCCTCTTATATGTTTAGATGTAAAAAATTATTAAATATATCCATTGAAGATGACACTTGGAAAGATATATGGACACACACTGCTAAATCTTCATTCAATATAACTATATTGGAAAATTTATAGATATAAATGTATATTAGTCATATACCGGGTATCCTACACCATCTCGAATAGCTAAATTTGCTCCTGACCATCATAATGTAATAAATAAAAATCCTAAACGAAACCCACTTGAAGCATTATTAACCCCCTGACCAGTAATCCGAGTGTGGCTCAGGGTAAAAAAAAAACACGATGAAAGCAGTAACCCCGAGCCACACATGGGGTAGCTAAAAGCATAAAAAAACAACTGGTCTGATTGGCGTTCTCCAGCGTCCTGGCTGTCAGATCCCATCCTCATGCCGCCTCCTCTTCTTCTGATATTTCCCCCGGCAAAAGCACCGACGTTCCACGGGAGTTCCTGGTGACATTGGTGCATGCGTCAGTGCTTGCGGTAGTGCGGCGGGAAATTCAAATTATTTTGTATTGGATTCAATACAAAATAACAGTATATAATCCAATACAAAGTATTCATTATATTATTTATATATATATTATACATGCTACTGTACAGTTATATTACAGGTTTCATTATTTTTATGCTCCCTTTTAACAGATTTTTATGTTTTTTGGAGTAAAGTTTATTATTAAATTTATTAAATATTGGACTTATTAAAATATTAGTAATATTTCAATGAGTTATGCCTAAGAATTATAGGCCTAAAATGTAAAATAATTTCCATGCAAAACAATGTACCGATTTTGGTATAAAAATACTGACATAATTAGACTGCCAGGGAGGTTAAACAAACCTCTTCCAAATATATCCAAAACAAAAACTGATGTATTTTATATTTTGTGCTACGAAAATAACTATTGCAAGCTCTTGGAAAACATCCTCTCTCAACTACAAAATAGTATTTCAGAAAATTAATGATACTGTGATAAATGAGAAACTAACTTCTATTGCACAAAATAAACATGACAAATTTCTAAAGATCTGGGACCCCTGGATAAACCATACTAAATTACATATGGATACTTTTTCTATATAAGATAATTATATATCTCCCCCCTGAAAAGATATTTTATTTTCCTCTCTCCTTTTCTTCTCTTTAATAATTTTTTTTCTTACAGTTATACATTACAGTACATTATACATTATAGTTTGTACATTTGTATGTTATATCTATATTTCCTTTAACATTATGATTTAAATTGTATCATTTTACGTTACATAAGTTTATTGTATCATTGTTTCATTTTGTTATTATATCTTGTAACCTCATAAAACTAAATAAAAATTATTGTAAAAGTATAAATTCACAGATTACCACAGCTTGAAATGTTCATTCCACGATAAGCCTAGAAGAATTCGGTTGCAAAACAGAATATATATATATATATATATATATATATATATATATATATGACTAAAATTGATATGAATATGACTTGTATAAAAGGATAATTCTGCCACCTTGAAAGCAAACTATAAACCTCATTATCTCATGAGACAGATGCCGACCTCAAAACAACAAAGGATTGTTGAGCAGAGACAATAGCCCTGATTAATCAAGCCAAATTTGAAGCTCGACGTGCATGCGTATTCGCGATCTGTAATCGGAGCCCTAAAATCAATTTATCAACCAAATCCGAGGCGCTGGTGTACTCGCGCAGAAGTCATCAACTTAAGCGATCTCTCCAATGGATATGCGCAGCCCCAGCAGTTTCACACTGGCGAGCTTGCATTAAACTCACTGTTCCTCTAAAAAAGCATTCTTTCTAATGGCACACATATTACCCTTAGCCCTAAAAAAATGTTTGTGCTGTTCAAATGTTTAAAAGATCTATATGCGCTAAGAAATAAGCATATTTTAAAATGACCTATTTCTTTCCTGTAAGGCAAGAGTTAACTGAGTTCAGCTCCTCTACATAGGCGCCTATCTAAACGCTTATGATGGCTGATCGAAGGAGCCACCTGGTTGTAAATATTGCCATTTTCCGCAACCTCAGCTTTGCCATTGGACTGGATTTTCCCACAAAAGTCACAAGCACACACACATTCTTGTTTGCTTTCATAGATATATATATGTATGTATGTGT